>NC_057713.1:95532285-95585242 GCF_004010195.1 Chiloscyllium plagiosum
TGTGGGTGTTCTTGTACACCAGTCAATAAAGGCAAGCATGCAGGTACTGCAGGTAGTGAAGTAGGCTCATAGCATGCTGGCCTTCATAACAAGAGGGATTGAGTACAGAAGCAAAGAGGTGCTTGTGCAGCTGTACAGGGCCCTGGTGAGACCACATCTGGAGTATTGTGTGCAGTTCTGGTCTCCAAATTTGAGGAAAGACATTCTGGCTATTGAGGGAGTGCAGCGTAGGTTCACGAGGTCAATTCCTGGAATGGCGGGACTACCTTATGCTGAAAGACTGGAGCAACTGGGCTTGTATACCCTTGAGTTTAGAAGACTGAGAGGGGATCTGATTGAGATATATAAGATTATTAAAGGATTGGACACTCTGGAGGCAGGAAACATGTTTCCGCTGATGGATAAGTGTTAAACCAAAGGACACAGCTTAAAAATACGGGGTAGACCATTTAGGACAGAGATGAGGAGAAACCTCTTCACCCAGAGAGTGGTGGCTGTGTAGAATTGTTTGCCCCAGAGGGCAGTGGAGGCCCAGTCTCTGGATTCATTTAAGAAAGAGTTGGATAGAGCTCTCAAGCATAATGGAATCAAGGGTTATGAAGATAAGGCAGGAAAAGGATACTGATTAAGGATGATCAGCCATGATCATATTGAATGGTAGTGCAGGCTCGAAGGGCAGAATGGCCTACTCCTGCACCTATTGTCTATTTTCTATTGTCTATTTTCTTGTAAGCATGTACTCACCCAATATATGGCTCACAAGTGCAGTGAATTCTGCCAATGAAGATGTAATCATGTCAAATCTTCAATGTATGCATGAATTGTGATGCAAAGTGCAATCATTTTCCTGGTACTTAGCAGTAAAACAAATTATTATCCAGATGCCAAACTTTAAACAACTAGAAACTTAGACCAACTCCACATTAAATTGGTAAATATACGAATGCATGCTGATAATTTCTGACATTAAAATGAAGGACAGAATTTATCAAGAAAGATGAAAATGACTTTTATGTGAAACTAAGGAAAGTCAATGGAGAGAAAGTTTTTAAAAAAGAAATTGAGCTGCATTTTGATGTTATTGAGTGCAGGCGCATTCTATAACTGGATTGGTAATCTAGAGTTCAGTACTAATCCAGGCCTCATGATCTGGAGACACACAAAGTCTGAATGGCCTCCTAACCTGCCTGATTCTGTCATGAAGGAAGTGAGAATGTGTCTTCTAAGTTACACAGTCACCCAGCTTGAAATTGATTGGCACAGAAATAAAACTTTCTTTTACTATTATGACATTTTAGAGTTCTGAAACAAAATGAATATTCCATAGCTAAGCAGTGGATTATAAAGTAAACCATAGTCACAAGCAAGACTTACATAGTTAAGGATTGTTTATTGGCACACATTGAAGTAAAATTCTTATTTAAAGATTGACAAGAATGGTTCCAAAATTGAGAAACGTTAGTTATGAAGATAGATTGAAGGACTTATACCGTTAATGGTAAGAACCTGGGGAATGTTGCTGAATAAAGAGACCTAGGAGTGTAGGTTCCTTGAAAGTAGAGTCACAGGTAGGTAGGATGGTGAAGTAGGTGTTTGGTATGCTTTCCTTTATTGGTCAGAGTATTGTGTATAAGAGTTGGGAGGTCATATTACAGGTGTACAGAATGTTGGTGAGGCCACTTTTGGAATACTGCGTGCAATTCCGGTCTCCTTCCTATCGGAAGGATGTTGTGAAACTTGAAAGGGTTCAGAAAAGATTTACAAGGATGTTGCCAGGTTTGGAGGATTTGAGCTATAGGCTGGGACTGGTTTCCCTGGAGCACCATAGGCTGAGGTTTATAAAATCATGAATGGCATGGATAACCTTTTCTCTGGGGTGGGGGAGTCCAGAACTAGAACTCACTTAGGTGAGAGGGGAAAAATATAAAAGGGACCTAAGGGGCAACTTTTTCATGCAGAGAGTGGTGCATGTATGGAATGAGCTGCCAGAGGAAGTGGTGGAAGCTGGTACAATTACAACATTTAAAAGGTATCTGGATGGGTATATGAATTGGAAGGGTTGAACGGGTTATTTGCCAAGTGCTGGTAAATGGGACTAGATTAGGGTATCTGGTCGGCATGGACAAGTTGGACCGAAGGGTATGTTTCCGTGCTGTACACCTCTATGACTCTAAGTTGTGGCTATTTTTCTTGGAGAGAAAGTGGCTGAGAGGAGATTTAATCGAGGTTTCCAATTTCATAAACAGACTGGACAGAGTAAGATTAGATTAGATTCCCTACAGTGTGGAAACAGGCTCTTTGGCCCAACAAGTCCACACTGACCCCCCGAAGAGTAACCCATCCAGACCCATTTCCCTCTGAATAATGCACCTAACACTATGGACAATTTAGCTTGGCCAATTCATCTGACCTGCACATCTTTTGGATTGTGGGAGGAAACCCACAAAAACACAGGGAGAATGTGCAAACTCCACACAGACAGTCGCCCGAAGCTGGAATTGAACCTGGGTCCCTGCTGCTGTGAGGCAGCAGTGCTAACCACTGAGCCACCTTACTGCCCCACGAATGGGGAGAAACTGCTTCTGCTTGTCGAAGAGAAAAGGACGCAAGATCATAGATTTAAAATGATGTGCAAACGAAATAAGGGTGACATGAGAAAAGACCTTTTTACACAGCGAGTAGTTAGAGTATGGAATGAACTGCCTGGAAATATGGTGAAGGCATGTTCGATTGAGGCATTCGAGAGGACAATGGAGGATTATTTGTATAAAAATGGTGCACAGGGATATGAAGAAAAGGTAGAAAAGTGGCACTAGGTAACAGAATCTGCACAGGCATTTCAGCCAAATGGTTTTCTTTATCATAACAATTCTGTGATTCTGAATGACTGGGTGAAAGGTGCAAGGTTTCCAAAAGAATTCACGTCTCGGCACCCATGTGCTGAGGGATGCAGTAAAGCTTGGGGCAGCTGTCTTCAAGGCACAGTGGGGAAAGACCACTGCCTGAGGTCCTTCTGCCAAAGTTGGGTTCTGTTCAGTTATTAGATCCTCCCAATGCCTCAAATGAACGCAAATATAGTTTACTTCAAGAAAGAGATGCCTTTGGTTTTGTTTGGATAGAGTCAAATTCCAATGTTTATATGTTTCCTTGGATATGCACCTGTACAGAACTGAACTGCCTTTTTAATGAATAAAGGATATTTTTAAAATGAAAAGAACCTGTAACTTGTGTGACTTCACTGTGGGGCGGCACGGTGGTTCAGTGGTTAGCACTGCTGCCTCACAGCACCAGGGTCCCAGGTTTGATTCCAGCCTTGGGCAACTGTCTGTGTGGAGTTTGCACATTCTCCCTGTGCCTGTGTGGGATTCCTCCGGGTGCTCCGGTTTCCTCCCACAGTCCACAGATGTACAGGTCAGGTGAATTGGCCATACTAAATTGCCCATAGGTTAGGTGCATTAGTCAGAGGGAAAGGGTCTGGGTGGGTTACTGTTTGGAGGTCGGTGTGGACTTGTTGGACTGAAGGGCCTTTTTCCACACTGTAGGGAATCTAATCTAATAGTCACTTTGTAAGTTGTATAGGCCTGAATTTTATAGAGTTAATGGGGACTCTCACTCATCAGTTGGAGAACTGGCAAGGAACCCTCACCCTTGCAACTGTCCGTTCTGGGTAGAGGCCTGAAGAAATCAAGTGCCCATCAGGTTCTTAGCTGAGTGATGTTGGGTCTCCCCCATGGTGAATTCACTGGTAAGAGAGGGCCTTCCTGCTGAGAGCTGCTGGCCAATGTGAGACTGGCAGTGGAAGCAGAAGCGGTGACAGATGATGGCACTGCACCCACCTGAACCCCAAACACGGCAGCGTAGATTCAAAATTGCCTAAAAGATAGGAAACATAGGGCAGGTATAAATGAGCATTGCTCATACTAGAGAAGATTTGAAATTGGTATTCCCCAGAGACCAGTATTGTGACCCTTGCTTTTTATAATTTATTTAAATGATTTGGAGATAGGTATTGAGGGCAAAATCTCTAAATTTGTGGATGATGCTGAGATAGGGAGAATAGTGAATTGTGACGATGACACTGAGTGACTTCAGAGGATCATTGACAATCAGGCCAAATGTGCAGACACCTGGCAGATGAAATTCAATGCAGAGAGATGTGAGGCAATGCATTTTGTTAGAAGAAACATGAAGAGACAATACAGGGTCAATAAAGCAACGTTTAGAGGAGTGCATGAGCAGAGCGAATGGAATTTTATAATTCTGTGAAGGTGGCCAGGCGAGTTGAAACAGTTGTTAAGAAGGCTTCAAGGATCCCTGGGTTTACAAATAGGGGCATAGATTATAAAAGCAAGGAAGTGATGCTACACTGCTGCAAATCATTGGTCAGACCATAGTTGGAGTATTGTGTTCGGTCCTGGACAACTTATTTAAGGAAGGATGTTAAAGCCCTGGAGAGACTGCAAAGGAGATTTACTAGAATGATACCGGGAATGAGGGATCTTAGATACAAAGGAACATTATTGAAATTAGGCTTATTTTCCTTGGAGCAGAGAAGATTAAGAGATTATGTTATTGAGGTGCTCAACATTATGAATAATTTTGACAGGGTGAAGAAGAACATTCTGTTTCCACTAGTTGGTATGTCAGTAACAAGGGGTCACAATTTCAAGATTGTCAAACAGAGAGCAGAGGAGTGAGATGAGAAGAAACTTCTTTACTCAGAGAATTGTTAGGATTTGGAATGCGCTGCCTGGGAGAGGGGTGGAAGTGGATTCCTTAGGTTTCAAAAAAGAGTAGGATATATATTTGAAAGTGATGAATTTAGATGGCTATGGAGATAGGGCTGGAGAATGGGACAAGAGGCATAGATCTTTTGGGAGCCAGTACAGACATGATGGGTCAAATGGCCTCCTTCTGTACTGTGAAATTCCATGACTCTATAGTTCTATTTATGCATACGGTGGTAGAGGTTTCTGGTCTAAAGATGTTCAGGTTAGGTGGATTGGCCATGCTAAGTTGCCCCATAATGTCCAGGAATGTGCATGCTAGGTAAATTAGCCATGGTAAAATGCAGGGTTACAGGGATAGGATGTGGTCTGGGACTGGGTAGGATGCTCTTCAGAGAGTTGGTGCATACCCATTGGGCTGAAAAGCCTCTTTCCATACTGCAGTGATTGGATGATTATAATGATTCTATTCCATAAATGACAGTCAATGGTTAGTAAGGTTGGGTTGATAGATTTTGTTGGGAGAAGGCACTAAGGGATATCACGCTCATTTGATGTGTGCCATTAGGCCACAGGTCAGCCATCAAATAGCAGACAGGCTGAGGGGCTGAATGTCCTTATGTTCCCAGGACTGGTTCCTATTGATACAAAAGCCCTTCATTTTCCCAAATTGTGTTTCCTTTTCAACAGTGCGTTGACAAGATTTCACGATTGTTTGAACATTCAAATTAAAGGGGATAGCACTATTGCAGTGACAATATTGATTAGTTTGAGCAAGAGTTCAGCCACTTTTAGATAATGTTACTCACCCTGCTAATGTTCATCTTGGGCAATAAGCCAAATTCAATGGAAACTGTCAAAACAAACAAGCTTCCAAAGCTATTTAACGCCTGTTTTTACCTCAATTATCCGAAGGACATGGGCGGGCAGTATTTTGTTCTGTTAATCAAATTCCAGATAATCGAATGCTGGATAACATAGTGTAGTCAAGCATAGGGACCTTGCGATCTTGCCGGATAATCCGATATTCAGATAATTGAATGCCGGATAATCGAGGTATCTCTGTACATCAGGAGCCAGTGATGATTTCATTTAAAAATAACACACCTGCCCTTTGAAAACTGCGCTGTCATTTCACAGCCAGTAGGTGGTGATATAAGCAGCAATCTTCACCCAGGTGTAATGCATTGTCCAAATGTAAAATCCACCTACTGCAGTATTTAAATAAATATAAATGCATTTGACAAAACAAATGTCTGACCTTTTGAATCTTTGACAAGCTTATAAAAATGAGGTAGGCTTCAACAGACAGAGCTGATTTAAGTTGACTGCCTGACCTTGGTAAACAATTTATTTACAATTGCTTATTCTCACAGTGAAATCGTCACCCATGACTGCTGGCACAGAATTATATTTTTAACCTCTTGGTTCTTGATTTATTTTGTTCCCTTATAATTAGCTTCATTTATATTTCAATTTAGATTGAAATTGATATAGCAAAAAAAAATGAAAGTCTCTATAAGATAGAAAATTAGTCATTGGAAGAGGCTATTCAGCCTCTCAGTGGGATCCCTTTTTCAATGAGATCATGGCTGGTCTGTGACCTAACTCCACTTTTGTTCTATATTCTTTAGAATCTTTGGTTAACAAAAATCTGTCAAAACAAACTTTGAAAGTAATACCTGATTGAGCATCAATTGTTGTTTGTTGCAGATAGTTCCGAGCTATAATATCAAAGTTTTTCCTAATTTCACTCCTGAAAAGGCTGGCTCTAATTTTTAGCTTATAAGGTCTAGTCTTAAATTAGTAAAAATAATCTCTGCTAAGCTACCCTATTCATTTCCCTTAATGTCTTGAAAACTATGAACAAACTATCCCTTAATCTTCTAAATTCCAGGGAACCTTGCCTTAGTTTGTGTAATCTTCTCTAACCCTTGGAGTCCAGGTATCCATTAAATCTAACTTTGACTAAAGTCAAGATTGCCTTCCTCCGGTGTGGCGCACACAGCACTGCACATATGATCTAAGCATTATATAGGTGAAGCATGACTTCTGACCTTTTGTATTCCTTTGTATGACAGAAAATATAGGAGAGAAATTAAAATAAAATGCTATAAAGGATGGGTAAAGAACATTTCAGTGGTGGTGTTGTAACATTTTGTATAACCATTGAGCAGGTCATATATCCACTTTCCACTTCTACATTTTTGGAAATTCTCTTATTGTTTATGGTTTTGTGTTTATCTACAGAAAAGATGTCAGTTCTGAATTTTTAAAACACTGTTACCATTGTGCGGATGGATTGGAGAAGCTGGGATAGTTACCATTGGAGAAGAGAAGATTGATTGGAGATGTGGTGGAGACATTTTTAATCATAAGGGATCTAAACAGTACAGATAGGGAGAAATACTAGAGGACTCCAGTTCAGTAGAAGAAGAAATGGTGACATGAAGAAAATCTTTGTCATGCAGTGGGTGGTTATGATCTGCCTGGGAGCAGGGTCAATGTCCTGAGAACAATTTCCTGCTGAGGAATACATGGGTGGGGCTGCTGGGAAATGGCAGTTTAGTGGCACGAATTTCAAAGAGCCAGCATGGAAATGATGTGTTAAATGGCCTCCTTTTAAGCTGCAGTCATTCAATGATTCTCCTTCCAATTTAGTGGGAATGCACAATCTCTTCATTGCAGCACCACTAATATTGGCCTTTCATCGAGTCACAGAGTAATACAGCATAGAAACAGACTCTTCAGTCCAACCAGTCCATGCCAAATATAATCCCAAACTAAACTAGACCCACCTGCCTGCTCCTGGCCCATATCCCTCCAAACCTTTCCTACTTATCTAAGTGTCTTTTAAACATTTGCAAACCACCCTCTCTGTAAAAAAAATTGCCCCCATGTCTTTTTTGATCTGATCGCAGAGAAAACTGTCACAACTAAGGACGTTCTCAAGATGATGAGAGAATTTGAGAGAGAAATCAATCTCCTCTGGCAACTGGGTCAATGAGCAGATGTTGCCGGTATTGAAATCAGTTGAAAAAGACCTCGTGGGGAGTTGAGAAACTATTTATTTCAGAAAGTTGTCTGGATCTGGAATTTCCAGTTTGATGAGGTGGCAGAAGCAGATTCCAGAAATAATTTTCAAAGGAAGTTGGACAGATGTTTGATGATGGGGAATTTAAAGCATTTTGGGCAAAAATGACTGGTGTGGTGGCATGAAGCAGAACTGCTCTTTCAGAGAGCCAGCATAAGAATTACAGGCTAAATGGCCTTCTTCTATAGTGTACGTTTCTATGGTTCTGTGTTCTGTTTCACTGTGAATTTTTCCAATTCCCACAATCTTATGTCTTATGAGATTGATGGCTTCGAGCTGGTTTTGCACAACTGGAAGGCATTGTGTGCTTTGAGCCCATATAATCTATATCAGTCGTGTCAACACAGCTCAAATTTGTTTCATCTAGGTCTCGTAGAATGAATAGAAGAAAGAAGCCTTTCATGTCTTCAATTTGGACACTATTCAAACCCATAAACCTGAAAGCACATTATCTTAAACCTTTTATAAATCACTGATTATATAGGCATCAGCTAGAATATTGTGTTCTGGGCTTCAGAAAGGATGTCAATGCCTTGGAGAGGGCGCTAGGGAGATTTACCAGACTAATACAGTGAGAAAATGGTGCAGCCTCAAGGGGCCTGTTGGCCTACTCCTGCCCCTATTTTGTATGTTCTTACAGAATGAGAAATATCACTTATAGAGAAAGGGACTATATGTCCGAGAAACTGAGGTTGTTCTCCTGAGTAGTTTGAGGTGATATTTAATCGAGGCATTTAATATTACGCAGGACTTTGATAGAGTAAAGGATAAAAACTGTTTCCACTGGAGAAGGGTCAGTAACAGGAGGACACAAATTTAATGCAATTGGCAAGAGAAGGTCCAGTTCTTCTCTGCACAGGGGTGAGGGGGAGGAGCGATTCGGGGAGTAGGGGGAAGGGGGAGTACAGGTAGCCTGTCCTTCAGATCAACTCCCCTACTCCCTCTCACCCTCAGAATGTCATGGCTGGATTTGGAAAGTTGACAAATAAATCATGAATAACCTGTTTTCTTCCTTCGCCTTCTAGAATGAAATCAATAACGAAAGCCAACCAAATCATTTTACAATGATCCAGTTACACCATCAATCTCAACATCATTTTTCCTAACCTAACAGCTCACACAATGTTTATAATGCTTCCTGTTGAAGGTTGGAAATTTGGACAGTCTACTGTTAAGTATTGCACATTTTACACTAACCGGTAGTAGGTATGTAATGATACAAGGATCATGTATAGTCACTGAGTTTTCCTTAGGCGAACCATAATGCAGAGTAACACCATTAAAAAACTCACAGACAGCATCCAAATGATGTCAAAATAAGCTGTTCTCTTCTGACTGAAAGAGAGATCAGATTATCTGCTATGTAATGGTTATATTGTCGGAATAAATATTAACAGAAGATTATTGATGTAACTCCCATTCCAGAAACTGGGTGCAAAGTCCAAACTGACACTGAAATGCTGAAATAATGAAGTGCTGCACTGTCAGAAGTCTTTTCGATATGTTGATAAACTAAGATCCCTGTGTCCTCTCTCGGAAGGTAAAGACCTCACAGCAATATTTTGAAGAAGAGCTGGCAACTGGTCTCCAGGTCTTGGTCAATAGTTATCCCTCAATCAACATCACTAACATTGAGCACCAAGTCATTTTCATGTTTCCATTTATTGTGTGAAAATTGCCTGCCAGGCTTTCTACACTAAAGCAGTAACTACACCTCAAAAAGTGCTTCCTTCACATGCTTGAGATGTCCTGAGGCAATGAAAGATGCTATAGCAAGTCATGTTTCTTACGGTACTACATGACAAACTAAATCAATGTCGATGCGTTCTACTCCACATTCAACACACCATGAAACCAACCACCCCCCCCATATTTTCTTCCCTCTCCTCAGTAAATGCTAATGGGCTCAATTTCTTTCCCAAAATATTTCAAAAATTGGCCAAACATCTATTGCAGAGTCATAAAATATGAAATATGAATGTTGATAACAGTTTCTACACGTCATGATTATTTAACAGTAAAGTACTGACTATGATAAGATGATGGCGCCACACAATAAGTTACCTCTGAATTTTTCTTTTTAAAAATTTATCATATGTGACACTTGTGGTAGATGTATTTTCTAGATACAGGACAAGACACCAGATGACTCTTCATTCATTCACCCATTCAAGTTGATCAAGTAGTGGGTTTTTTTTAATGTGGATCTATGAAGTTAGAGACTAGGGAATTGGAACAGAAGAAGATTTGGTCCCTCAAGTGTGTTATGCAATTTAATTAATTAATGGCTGGCTGTATATGAAATCTGTCTGTCATCTTTGGTCCCATGTATCTTAATACCCTTGTGTAACAAAATAATCTTGCAGTCTCAGCTTTGAAATTTATTTACAAATGATCTCACTTCTGAATGGGCTAATTTTAAGATTGTGTCCCGTTGTTCAGGACAGATCCACCAGAGGAAATAGTTTTTCTCATTCAACCTGATCAAATCTGAATGCCTCAAATAGATCACCTCTGAAATTTCTACATCAAAGGGAATACAATCTTAGTCTATATAACATGTCCTCACAACGTGGTCCTTTCAAGCTAACACCTAACAAATTGACACTGCACTCTCTCCAAGATCAATTTATTTTTCTGAGGAGTGAAGCTCTGAACAGAACACAGTTATTGTAAATGTGGATCAAAAAAAGGATTTATATAACTGTAATGCAAACTTTAGCCCTCTGTGTTAAAAGAAACATGGGGCAGAATCTTAAAGGGGCCTGAATGATGAGTGGTGAGATTGGGGGAGAATTGGGTGAGAGGTCTAGTGGGGACTCTCTTGACGTTGGAAACATTTTGCTCCATCTTTTATGCTCTTGCCGAGCAGTAAGGTGAGTTTCTCTCTAGGCAGTAGCAAGTTGCCAATTAAACGGGATTATAGATTGTTAAACAGTTACTGATGCTACAATGTTCCTCATTAACATTCAGCTTCCTACCTTCCCAAACACGCCGAACAAGTTAGACCTCAAGAAAACCCCACATGAAAGTCACTTCGCCTACCTGGTAATTCCAGCTTGTCACTGGCTGTGAGGATCACACCAAACACAATCTCAGGGCACAGTCCATGGGCAACAGATACATGCTCCCTCAAATCTGCCATTTGCAAACCCCTCATGACCATTCTGTGTTATGGACCAGGCCAGCCCCCTCAAAACATTTCAAGAAAGTAGCCCGGACTCTAACTTTGCTCGTTGTTTTAAGGAGGTGGAGAATAGATATTCTAGGAGTGATGCAGCTGGCCCAGCCACTTAGTTTGAACCGAAACAGACTCGATTTGCAAGATTACCGAAAGAAACACAAACAAAAGAGAACAGAATACAGAACAACTTAACCTATCCAAAAACCCAACAGATTATACCAACTTAATCATGCTGTTCCAAATATTTGCAACAATCTCCATAAACACCGCTTTGCAACAAAAAAGGGTTCTTACAGGAGAGATGTCAGAGAGAGGGAGGATCAGCATGGATCTGCTTCTTTGGGTTCTGCAGCTTCACAACTCACTAGCAGCCCTGAACAGCTAGACTGCTTGCTAAAACCAAACCAAGCCAGAGGAAAGCTGAGCTGGGAGAACTGTCTACTCTCCTTTCATTGTACAAGTGTTTTTCTTTTAAACTTGAAAGCATTCCGAAGTAGTTAAACCCAGATTTTTCGGAATCGCTATTTTTACAACCTCTATGAAAGAAAACTAAGGACAACCTAACCTTGTTAAAGGAGCAGCATCATCACATGGGCGGCACGGTGGCACAGTGGTTAGCACTGCTGTCTCATAGCGCCAGAGACACGGGTTCAATTTCTGCCTCAGGCGACTGCCTGTGTGGAGTTTGCACATTCTCCCTGTGTCTGCGTGGGTTTCCTCCCACAGTCCAACAATGTGCAGGTTAAGTGAATTGGCCACACTAAATTGTCCATAGTGTTAGGTGCAAGGGTAAATGTAGGGGAATGGGTCTGGATGGGTGCGCTTCGGTGGGTCGCTGTGGACTTCCACACTGTAAGTAATCTAATCTAAAAAAAAATCTAATTACATCTGGCACCCCTCCAGGCTTCTCAAGAAGCACAGATGTGCACTGACATTGAGCATGTCAATGGTTACTGAAAGGACACTTTACACACAGGGACTGACACCTAGCTCACGGGTTGGACCAGCCTGCACTTAAGGGCTACTCACTGAATGCCGACCTGCATGTTCGCCATATCCATGCCTTGTCGATGAACTCATTAGTGGTCCTCAGTGAAGAGTGCAGTCACCTTGCTGGACAACAGTGTGCTACATCATTCCCACACTGACATGTACCAGCAGCCTGTACATGGCACACTGCATGGGTGAGCAGAAAACAGGCAATCATGTGTCCACACTAAGGAATATTTCAATATCTACAAGAGCAGGTCAGAGATTAGGAATTCTGAGGCGAGTAACCCCCCACCTCCAGACTCTGCACAGTCTGCACACCATCCACAAGATCCAATTTTGGACAAAGCAGCCCACTTCTTTGGTAACCCAATCCACCATCTTAAATACGCAATCCTTCCACATAGTAGAAGCAGTGTGTACCATCTACAAGGTGCACTGTAGAAATACACCAAGTTGCATTTCAGAGCACCTTCCAAACCTGCGACATCCACTATGTAGTAGGACAATTTCAGCAGATACACATGAACACCACCACCAGCAAGCTTCCCTCCAAGCCACTCACCATCCTGACCTGGAAATGTATCATCGTTTCAGCATTTTCACCTGGTCAAATTCCTGGGACTCCCTTCTTAACAACATTCTGACACCCAAAGAACAGCTGCATTTCAAGAAGGCACCTTCTCAAGGATCTCACCAATATCTCACCAATACCAAATTGACATATAGCAACCTATGCTGAAAGGTGTCCTGGTGCCACTATGTAAGTTATGAGCAATTACTGGCAATCCCAGTGACACTCAGATTCTGTGATTTTATGGTTGCTAAAGGAGCATAGACATCCTTGACAGTTGTGGAGCCGGAAGAGATTACACAAATAGGGAAGGGTAAGGCCTTAAAGGAATTTGAGAATGAGATATTAACTTATGAGTCAGCAAGTGCAAGGTGAAAGAAATAAAGAGATATGATGGTACAGTGAGATGAAGTGGGATGGGAGGAGGCTAGCGTGATATTTGAACATCAGCGTGGATCATTAGGACAAAAAAGCTGGTGCCATTGCTGTAAATTCTATGCAATGAGTTGTTGTAAGGTACAACACATGCATAAACAGATTTGGTAATAACTTTCAAAGGTAATTGCATTGATTTTTGAAAGGGAAAGATCTTAGAATCATAGAGTCATAGAAACAAACTCTTTGGTCCATCTTGTCCATGCTGACCAAATATTCTAAGTTAATCTAGTCCCACTTGCCAGCATTTGGCCCATATCCCTCTAAAACCTTCCTATTCATATACACATCCAGATGCCTTTTAAATGCTGTAACTACCTACCTCCACAACTTCCTTTGGCAGCTCATTCCATACAAACAACACCCTCTGCATGAAAGCTTTGCCTCTTAGGTCCCTTGTAAATTTTTCTCCTTTCACCCTAAACTGATGCCCTCTAGTTCTGGGCTCCCCATCCAGGGAAAAGACCTTGTCAATTTACCCTATCCATGCTCCACATAATTTTATAGACCTCTATATGGACACCCCTCAGCCTTCGACCCTCCAGGGAAAACAGCGTGAGAAATCAAAATGGAGAAATAAAACACAGAGTCAAGTAGCACTTTCGAAGAGCTGGCATGGGGATGAGGGGTTGAATCGCCTCCTTCTCTGCTGTAGCATTATATGAGGAAAAGCCTTGAAATTTATTTGCATACAGATTAAGTGAGGTTGGAGTAATTTGATAGTTTAGTGATAAATTTCCTATCACTGAAGAAGAAGGATCCAGGTTTATGATGAGTTAATTAGGGGTTGGGGGTTAGGGAGCAGAAGATCAGCCAAGCTTTTTTCCAACACATAATTGGCATACAGCAACCTGTGCTGAAAGGTGTCCTGATGCCACCAAGTAAGATGTCATTCTCCAATGAACCACACTTTGGATTCTTTCCAGATACACTAACCCTCTGTCACTTCATCTGAGCCAACATCACGTTATACAAATTCCTGAAGCTCAGCGAAGCTGCTGGCTGTAAAAAATGTAGCCTTTGTCGTGGGTAGGGGTGGTGGGGAGCGGCGGTAGGATGCTGAAGACAGCCAGTTCCATGGCCTCTGCAATAGAATACTTCCCATGTGCAAGATCTTCGTTTGAAACTAAAGGTTCATCCATAAATAAATAAGCAATATGCAAACATATCTGATGAAGGTGAGAATGGAAAGTATAATTCTTGTCCTCAGGATGCATTTTTCTTCAGATGTCAACTAATCATAGATCTTTACAGCCGTTCATAATGCCTTAGCAGACTTAAAAGAATTACTTCCACCCGCCTGCAAGGTAATCTATCTAATTGTACATTCATAACACAATTAAAGTCACCCCAGCTATATTTACTGGGCGAGAGACGACAGTGAAGAGGAGGTATAGATTGCCAGTCAATTGGAGAGACTGTATTTCATGCATATAAATTTAGCTGCCTAATTTCCTGCCTTAATAACGCATTGTTAATAAGTACATACCTGTCATTATTCTCAAGTTTTCATTTACCAGTTGGAAAAGTAAAATCCTGTGTAAGAATAAAAAGGCTTGCATTTATATCAGGCTTTTCAATATTAGGTGATCTCCCAAAATCTATCTTTTCAGACAATGAATTATTTTGTAATGTAGGGAATTGACAGACAATTAGCGCCAATTCCTGCCCAGTATAACCCCTTTGCCCTTCTTCGAAATAGTGCCCAATGCTCTAGTGGTGCAGTGGTAGTGTCCCTATTTCTGAGCCAGGATTCCTGGGTTCAAGTTCCACCTTCTCCTGGGGTGTGTCTTTCTGAACAGGTTGATTCAAAGACATATGAAACTTGAATGGCAACTGGAGCCACTGCGAGTGCAATCGCAAAGCTGGGAACCATGTGGGTAATACACGTGACAAAGTGGTCACACACTGCAGATTAAGACCAAGCAGGAAGAGGGGCAACAGAAGTCTGCCTGGCTGTCTCACAAGACCAAGCAGGTGCTGCAGGGTTCTGCCGAGTCTACCTCACTTACCAGCTGATTTTCCATCTCGGATACTGGTGAGGGTGATGTTTCAGCAAAAGGAATATAGCAACAGCCAAGCGTATGGTACCACAGGTATCTCAAATGCATAATGAGGGTGTGAAGAGAAAAAGAAGAGGGCAAGTGCAATAGTGATAGATGAATAGATAGTTAGGAGAACAGACAGCTATTTCTGTAGCTGTACACCTGACTCCAGAATGGTATTGTATCTCCCTGGTGCCAGAATCAAGAAGGTCACAGAGTGACTGCAGAATATTCTTTGGGAGAGGGTGAAGAGCCAGAGATCAAGGTGCACATTGACACCGATGATATTACTAGAAAGAAGGATGAGAACCTCAAAGTCCTGATCCTGTTGAATGGTAGACTGAGCTCGAGGGACCAAACAGCCCTCTCGAGGGTGAGAGGAGAAAGCTATACAAGAAATGTAAGGAGCAACCTTTTCTCGCAGACGGTAGTGCATGTATGGAATGATCTGCCAGAGGAAATGGTGGAGGATGGTACAATTGCAACATTTAAAAGGCGTTGGATGGGTATATGAATCGGAAGGGTTTGGAGGGATATGGGCTAGGTGCTGGCAGGTGGGACTAGATTGGGTTGGGATATCTGGTCAGCATGGACGGGTTGGACCGAAGGGTCTGTTTCCGTGCTGTACATCTCTATGACTCTAATTTATTATAGTCTGGGTAAATCAAAGGAGAACTGTTACTGTGGAGATTTTCTGGAATATATTTGACATAGTTTTCTGGAACAAAAGAACCAAGTCGGGCATACACTGTTTTAGAAAGTATTATGCAGCTCGAAAGGGCTTAGTAACTTTCATGTAAAATAACCTTTAGGTAAAAGTGACTTGTGTAATATAATTTTCCATTAAATTTGAAGAAGATGTATTTCAATCTGAAATAGAGTCATAGAGTCATCGAGATGTACAGCATGGAAACAGATTCTTCGGTCCAATCCATCCATGCCGACCAGATATCCCAACCCAACCTACTCCCACCTACCAGCACCCGGCCCACAGCAGCCATTGATTACATTCATGGGGAAGACCTTAGCTGTGGTGAATTACGCAGATACATTAAAAGGTTTAATGGTAGTTGGAAAATGCCCCTTACTGTTTCTTAGCTCCGTTGAACAAATTTTGCATCCTGTTCTTCTGGTTGGAGAGTAAATACTAAGTAAATTGGTGGAACAGTGCCTAAGTCCACTACCGTTTGTTTACAATTTACATAGATGATTTGGAGTTGGGGACCACATGTCGTGCGTCAAAGTTTGCAGCTAACATTAAGGTGAGTGATAAAGCAAACTGTGCGGAGGACTGGGAAACTCTGCACAGGGATATAGATAAGGTTAAGTGAGTGGGAAAAGGCCTGGCAGGTGGAGCACAACGTTAATAAATGTAAAGTTAATAAAATTCCATTTTAATAGGAATAACAGTAAAAAGGACCGTTATTTGAACAGTAAAAAATTGCAGCATTCTGCTGTGCAGAGGGATCTGTATGACTTCCTGCATGAATCATAAAAGGTTGGTTTGCAGTTGCAACAGGTAATTAAGAAGGCAAATGGAATTTTGTCCTTTATTGCTCGAGGGATTGAGTTTAAAAGCAGAGAGCTTATGTTGCAGCTGTATAGGGTGCTGATGAAGCCACACCTGGAGTATTGTGTCCGATTTTTTCCCCCCTACTTGAGAAAGGATGTACTGGCCCTAGAGGGGGTGCTGAGGAGGTTCAACAGATTGATTCCAGAGTTGAGAGGATTGTCTTATAAGGAGAGACTGAGTAGACTGGGATTATATTCATTGGAATTTGGAAGAATGAGGGGGATCTTATAGAAACATATACAATTATGAAGGGAATAGATAAGATAGAAGTAGAGAGGATGTTTCCAATGGTGAGTGAAATGAGAACAAGAGGGCATGGCCTCAAAATGAGGGGAAGCAGATATAGGACTGAATTGAGGAGGAATTTCTTCACCCAGAGGGTGGTGAATCTGTGTAATTCACTGTCCAGTGAACTAGTTGAATGTTTTTAAAGCTAAGATAGACAATTTTTTGAACAGTAAAGGAATTAAGGGTAACGGTGAGAGAGCATTGAAGTAGAGCTGAGGCCACAAAAAGATCAACCATGATCTTATCCACCCCCACAATGCACCCTATCCCTCCACCTCTCCCTCTTCACCTCATCCCCCTTACACCCTTTCCCACACCCCCCACCCTACTCCCCAGACCACACCCGTCCCCATTGTGCAGTTCTCCACATTCTCCGCACCAACCCCTGATCCACCATCAAACCCACTGACAAAGGGAGTAGTCTGGAAAGGGATCTCTATGTCGCAGAGGCCGAATGGCAACTCTCCGATGCCACGTCCTACCTATCCCTTGCCCACAACCCCAATGTGACCCATCAAGCCAAAATCACTCACACTATCCATGCCCTCGTCGCCTCCAGTGATCTCCCCTCCACTGCCTCCAATCTCACAGTTCTCCAGCCCCACACTGTATGCTTCTACCTGCTCCCCAAGATTCACAAGCCCAACTATGTAGTCTCCACATCCTCCTGCCCCACCGAACTCATCTCGCCCTATCTCAATTCCTTTCTCTCACCCTTGGTGGCACTTCCCATCCACATCCGTGACACCAACCACGCCCTCCATCTCTTCAGTAACTTCCAGTTTCCTGGCCCTCAGTGCTTTATCTTCATTATGGATGTGCAGTTCTTATACATGTCCATATTCCATAAGGACCTCCACTTCTTCCTCTCCAACAGACCCATCCAGCTTCCCCCAACAATACCCTCCTTTGCCTAGCCGAACTAGTCTTCACCCTTTATAAATTTTCCTTTTATTCTACCCATCCCCTCCAAATCCAGGGAGTGGCCGTGGCACCTGGATGGGTCCTAGCTATGCCTGCCTTTTTGTCGGCTATGTCGAATAGTCAGTCCCTGTTCAGTACCTACACAGGCACTGTGCTCCAAGTCTGCCGTTGTTACACTGATGACTGCACTGGTGCTGCACCCTGCACCCGGGCTGAACTGGAGCAGTTCGTTGACTTTGCCCACAACTTCGACCCCGCCCTCGAATTCACATGGTCCATCTTGGACACCTCTCTCCCCTTTCTTGACCTTTCCACTTCCAACTCCGGTGACAGTCTCCAGATGGATGTTTACTACAAACCCACAGTCTCTCACAACTATCTGAAGTACACCTCCTCCCACCCAGTATCCTGCAAAAACTCCATCCCATTCTCCCTATTCCTCCGCTTCCTCCACATCTCCCAAATGGTGGATGAGGGTAAATCTGTTGATGTGGTGTATATGGATTTCAGTAAGGCATTTAATAAGGTTCCCCATGGTAAGCTACTGCACAAAATACGGAGGCATGGGATTGAGGGTGATTTAGTGGTTCGGATCAGAAATTGACTAGCTGAATGAAGACAGAGGGTGGTGGTTGATGGGAAATGTTCATCCTGGAGTTCAGTTACTAGTGGTGTACTGCAAGGATCTGTTTTGAGTCCACTGCTGTTTGTAAATTATCTGGATGAGGGCGTAGAAGGATGGGTTAGTAAATTTGCGGATGACACTAAGGTCGGTACAGTTTTGAATAGTGCACAAGAATGTTGTAGGTTACAGAGGGACATAGATAAGCTGCAGAGCTGGGCTGAGAGGTGGCAAATGGAATTTAATGCAGGAAAGTGTGAGGAGATTCACTTTGGAAGGAGTAGCAGCAATACTGAGTACTGGGCGAATGGTAATATTCTTGGTAGTGTAGATGAGCAGAGAGATTTCGGTGTCCATGTACATAGATCCCTCAAAGTTGACACCCCAGTTGATAGGGCTGTTAAGAAGGCATACGATATGTTAGTTTTTATTAGTAGAGGGATTGAGTTCCTGAACCATAAGGTCATGCTGCAGCTGTACGAAACTCTGGTGCGGCAGAACTTGGATATTGCTTGCAGTTCTGGTCACTGCATGATAGGAAGGATGTGGAAGCTTTGGAAAGGGTTCAGAGGAGATTTACTAGAATGTTGCCTGATCTGGAGAGAAGGTCTTACGAGGAAAGGCTGTGGGATTTGAGGCTGTTTTTGTAGAGAGAAGGTTGAGAGGTGACTTAATTGAGACATATAAGATAATCAGAGGGTGAGATCAGATGGACAGTGAGAGCCTTTTTCCTCAGATGGCGATGGCTAGCATGAGGGGACATAGCTTCAAATTGAGGGGTGATAGATATAGGACAGATGTCAAAGGTAGTTTCTTTACTCAAAGAGCACTAGGGGCGTTGAATGCACTGCCTGCAACAGTAGTAGACTCGCCAACTTTAAGGGCATTTAAACGGTCATTGGATAGGCATATGGATGAGAATGGAATAGTGTAGGTTAGATGGGCTATAGGACAGATGTCAAAGGTAGTTTCTTTACTCAAAGAGCACTAGGAGCGTTGAACGCACTGCCTGCAACAGTAGTAGACTCGCCAACTTTAAGGGCATTTAAATGGTCATTGGATAGACATATGGATGAGAATGGAATAGTGTAGGTTAGATGGGCTTCAGATTAGTTTCACAGGTCGGCGCAACATCGAGGGCCGAAGGGCCTGTTCTGCGCTGTAATGTTCTATGTTCTATCTGCTCGGATGAGGAGACATTCAACTCCGAAGCATCCCAGATGTCCACCTATGTTGAACAACGTGTTTTTTCCCCCTCTGTCATTCAGACAGCCCTCCACCATACCTCCTCCATCCCCTGTTCCACTGCTCTAACCCCCCCTCCACTCTAAATGCAAGAGAGACAGGGTCCCCTTGTCCTCACCTATCACCCTACCAGTCTCCCCATCCAACACATCATCCTTAAACACTTTCGCCAACTCCACCTAGACCCTACCACCAAGAACATCTTCCCCTCTCCACAGTCCACAGACCGTTCCATTTGCCAATCCTTGGTTTGCACCACTCTCCCCACCAACCCTCCCGAACCCCCAGGTACCTTCCCCTGCAACCGGAAAAGATGCAAAATCTACCTTCACAACACCACCCTCACCCCCACCCAGGGCCCCAAACAGTCCTTCCAGGTGAGACAGAGGGTCATTTGCCTCTCCTCCAACCTAGTTTACTGTATCCGGTACTCCTGATGCAGTCTTCTTTACATCGGGGAGACCAAGCTTAAACTTGAGGAACGGTTTGCCGAGTGTCGCAGCCGTCCCGCAGAGGCTGACTGGACCTCACAGTCACAGCCCATTTTAATTACCCCAACCACTCCCTTTCTGACATGATCATCCTTGGCCTCCTCCATTGCCACAACAAATCAGAACTCATATTGCAGAAACAACACCACATCTTCCGACTGGACATCCTACAGCCCAGAGGACTAAACACTGAGTTTTCCAATTTCAAGTAACTTCCCTTCCCATCCCCTGACTCCCTTCCCAGTCCCTCTCCTTCCCTTCCAAACCTCTCATTGACCCTTCCTTCCAGCCAACAAACAGATTCATTCCTCCCATCGACCAACCAGGTCATACCCTCTAGGAGCTGAAAATGTGTTGCTGGAAAAGCGCAGCAGGTCAGGCAGCATCCAAGGAACAGGAGAATCGACGTTTCGGGCATAAGACCTTCTTCAGGCTTATGCCCTTCCTGAAGAAGGTCTTATGCCCGAAACGTCGATTCTCCTGTTCCTTGGATGCTGCCTGACCTGCTGCGCTTTTCCAGCAACACATTTTCAGCTCTGATCTCCAGCATCTGCAGCCCTCACTTTCTCTCATACCCTCTAGGAGAAAGTTTAGAACTAGGGGCATAAATTTAGAATAAGGGATCACCCATTTAAGATGGAGATAAAGAGAATTTATTTTCTCTCAGATAATCATGAATCTTTGGAATTCTCTCCTTGATAGACGTCATTTAATGTATTGAACACTGAGCTAGACAGAACTTTAGGGAAGGAAAGGGTTATGGGAAATAGGTAGAAAAAAGGAATTAAGGCCATGAACAGATCAGCCATGATCTATTGTCTGGCAGAGGAAAATTGAGGGGTCATCTGCCCTATTCGTTCTCCTACATTTTAAATTCTGACATTCTTATGAAAGCCAGTCCGTTTGATTCCACCAGGCATTATATTGAAAGCAATAGAAAAGTTTAAACAAACGTGACGCAAGATTCCTGCAGTCATAAGTAAAGCCATGGTCCATTCTTCAGAGCCCAGCCTGCCACTTCCTCAACACTCTGCCATCCTATAGAGTAACCAGATACTTTGCACATAAATCTGAAAGTGTCACCTCAATTCTATTGGTGTCAACAAAATCCATAATAGTTCTGTCTTTTAAAGGAAAAGCTTTGAATTCATTGCTGTGAGATGCTGGGGATTGAATGACTAAAACTCAACCTTATTCAATATCCTGAAAAGGGTCAGCACCATCATTATTATTGCACGATTTCTGGAAAAGTTCTCCAAATTTATTTCTATCCCTAAACCCAAAGTACTTCATGGGAACGATGATCAAACAATATTTTTTTCACCAAGTCATATAAGGAGATACTAAGATAAATTACCAAAGTGCTTGGTTAAAGAGGACATTTTATTGAGTGAGAGAAGGCAGAGAGGTTTAAGAAGAGAATTCCTGAGATCTCATTAATATAAGAGAATTTCAAATCTGGGATGTTCAAGAGGCCAGAATTGGAGGAGCAAAGATATTTCAGAGAGTTGTAGAACCTAAGTAGTTGAGACTTAAGATTCATTGTTACAGTATAGTATGCACCAGAAGGAGATGGAATTACTTGATACAGTTATTAAATTACTACTTGATCAAAGAGGATATATGCTTTTATATTAATGCAATCTTAGGTACAAAATTATTACCTGTTACATTGTTATATAGATTGGAGGCCAACTTTGTCAAACACACATTGTAATACTCAAAATTGAACATATAGTTAAAATGAATAGATGAAGCACAGTTATTGTAATTCTGAAACCAATTAGAGTTCTACTTATTTTGACTGCCTTGAAGATTGTTCAACTATAGCTATGTAGCAAAATGAAAGACTTGCATTTCCATACAGTCTTTCATAACATCAGAATGTCCCAAAGTACATTACAGCCAACAAAGTGCAGACACTAATGTAATGTAGGAAAAGGGGCAACCAATCTGCAAACAGCAAGCTTGAACAAGCAGCAACAGATTATCTGATCAACATATCATCTGTCTCATGACCTAAATGAGGACACGTGCAGCAAGTGTCACCACCGGAGAAACCGAGTTGCAGGTTTCGGAGCTCAGGCTGCAGGAGTCTCTGTGCTACATCCAAGAGTAGGATGTCCACGTGGATAGTACACTCTGAGACATGGTCACACCACAAGTTAGGAGCACTTTAGAGAATGGGTAACCACAAAGAGAATTAGGTAGGCCATACTAGAGTCTCCCAAGATGACTTCCTTAATTGATTTATTCTGTTATGGATATTGACGAGAATAATAATTGGTTCCTCAGAAAAGTGCAGCAAAAGCCAGGCATCAGGTTAGTTTCACCGGAGGCAAGGAAGAAGATTGGAAAAGCAATGGTGCTGGGGGATTGGTAGTTAGAGAAATAGACAGACACTTGTGTGGGATGGTATGTTACCTTCCTGATGCCTGGATCAAGAATGTCACAGAATGACTCCAAGAGGGACAGTCATCAGACAAAGATCGTGGTCCACAATGGTTCCAACAACAAAGATAAGAAGGAGGGTGTTGTCCTGCTGTCAACATTTAGGAAGCTAGGTAGAAAATTAACAAATGCACACTCAAAAGTGCTAAATTCCTCATTATACCCAGTGCAATCTGCAAATGGGTACAAATAATAAGATAAGACAGGTGAATGCATGGCTGGACAGATGTTGAAGGAAGGAACAATTTAGATTCTTGGGATACTGGGGAGCTCTGAGGAGATGGCACCTGTACTGGCAAGGCAGATTTTTTATGAATAGAGCTGGAACTGAGTTTATTGCAGGGCATTTTGTTCATGCAAACTAGATAAGAAACAAAATAATGGCCAATGGATATTTTTCCGGATGGTGGAAGCGTTATGGTAGAGTTACCCTGAGTTCGGTCTTGGGACTATTGCTTTTCTTGATATATACTGCATTGGTTTTCAGGGTACGCTTTCAAAGTTTTCAGACAATACATACCTTGGAAACATAGTAAACTGCAAGGAGGAGATTAGAACTTCAAAAGGACATTGAGAAGTTGGTGGTGGAATTCACAAATAGGTAACAGATGAAGTATGAAGATGAAGTAGAGAGAAGTATTGGCTGATACAGTTTGATAGAAGGAACCTTGAGAGAGACAGTCTAATATAAAGGGTAATACACAAAAGGAGCATGCTTGCGTATATGCAAAAATCATTAAAGGTGGCAAGAGTTAATAAACATTACCATATCCTTAGATTTATTAATAGGGGCATAGAGTACATCAGCAGGGAGGTTGTGCTGATCTTAGGACAGTGATTAGGTCACTGCTAGAGTATTGTGTACAGTCTGGGCACCACACTTCAAAAGGCGGTGAATACATTGGTGAGATTAAAGGGAAGGTTTATAAGAATGATTCCAGGGATGGAAAACTTCAGTCATGAAGATAGATTGGAGGAGTTGGAACTATTTTACTTAAAACCAAGACAGTTAAGAGGAGATTTGATAAAAGATTTCAAAATCATGATGGGTCTATGGAGAATAGATAGACAGAAAAGATCCTTACTCATAAAAAGGATTGAAAATGAGAGCACAGAGATTTATTGATAAGCAAATACAAGATAAAAAAAAAAATTTCACATAGTGAATAGTTTGTGTCTGGAATGCACTGCCTGGAAGTGAGGTGGAGGCACATTCAATCAAGGTATTCAAGAGGGCATTAGATGGTTATTGGAATAGGAACAATCTGCAAGGTAATGGGGAAAAAGTAGAAGAATGGGATTAAATTATGATGTTCATTTGGAGAGTTGATACAGACACAATGGACTGAATGGCCTCCTTCTGCACAGAATCCTGAGATTCTGTGAATTGTTTTTAATGTTGATCAAAGGACACCAGGAAAAATTCACCTGCTTTTTCTTGAAATTGAATAATTTGCATCCATCTGATAAATGTTACCTCCAAAAGACAAAGGAGCAGTGGGAAAATTATCAGGACTGCTGTACTTCCAGTGGGAAGTTGTGTTTGACATGTGTGTGTTGGCCTAAGAAATATTACTAACAGTTATGTGGCCCTATTTCTGACCCATGCCCCCTTTGAATGCAGCTGTCCTCCCTTGACAGTGGGGAATCGTGGAATCTGTGCCTGTGACATAAATTAGTTGATAGCAATAACTTTGCTAAAGTATAGAGTATAGATTAAATAAATCCAGAATATTACTTTAAAGTACAAGGGAATAGCACAAGATGCCATAAGAATAAGAGAAAATTTATATTCCAATCTGGAATATAAATGGAACAGGGATTTCTTCATTGTCAAGTGCTGGAAGTGCCCGGAGTGATCTACCAGCAAAGCTTAGCTTCGATTTGCATTCAGCGCACAGGCAGAGGCTGGGTTGGGAGAACAAAAAAAAAGTAAAATGAAGCTCAGCACACTGAAGGTGTTTACACAACTCTGATGTAAACAAAAGCAAGTCAGACATGCAATTTAAGCTTTGCATGTGGAAACCCTGAGAATTAAACCTAAATTTGTGACTAACCTGTCCTTGATTGCAATTGATTCACATTGAATGTACACCAGAAACAGATCAGTTGGTCCAATATTAGTTGGTATCCTCCCACTTAATCTCACTCTATCAGCACTTCAAAAGACCATAGCACCATAAGAAATAAGAGTACTAGAAGGCCATCATTCAATAAGAAATAATCATGACTGAACTGATTTCTCTATTGTAATTGAGAGACCTCTTACCTATTTATTTCTTCTTCATTATTTATCCAGCTACCACCTAAGTGTGTCATAGAGTCATAGAGATGTACAGCATAGAAACAAATCTTTTGGTCCAACCCCTCCATGCTGACCAGATATCCTAAATCTACACCCTACTCATCTTTACTCTACATGGTTGTGACTTCCACAGCAGTGAGCGACCTTCATGATTGTCTCAATACTGAATTTGCAAAGCCAACAGAAAAAGAACGTTTCCCAATATTGGGGGATCCTGCTTTCTTTGAAACTGTCAACAATGCCTCAGTACCTACATTCTCAATCTTCAGTTCTTTTCTTCGCACAAGTCAATAAATCTCAGTAAGTGGTCATCTATTTATTCTTGGCAGAGTCCTGCTTTAAATGAGACATGATGAAAAACAGATAATATGCAGAAAACTGGTTTTCAAGAAAAAAAAATTCCAAAGCAAAGATTTCTTAGCCTTTCAACAAACACTTACTGTAACTCTGAGGTAGCTCTGCATTGAATTTCTCCACATCTGGTATTGTCACAGAGACTCCACATCTGTTCCCACAGTATAAAAAGATTTGGACTACTGCTTCATCAAGATTGTAAATATAAAATTATTAAAAGGGGCAGAAAAGGATAATAGACTGACATGTGATTTATAGCATGAAACCAGCCTTACTGCCTTATTAGCATGTACTGGTATTTATGATTCATACTGTCCTCCTCAGATACTACATCATCTCAGTTTATCAACATATTCTTCTATTTCTTTGTCTGTCATGTACCTTCCCCTAGACTATGCTATTCACCTCTATGTGGTAATAGGATTCACATTCTAGCCACTCTTTACATAAGTAAGTTTCTCTTGAGTTCCTGAACAAATTTATTAATAACTTTAATAACTCTAATTGTTCCATAATTTAGTCTCCCCCACAAGTGGAAACATATAAGGTCTGCCCAAGCAACTCTTTCATAATCTCAAAGCTTTTTATTAAGTTCCACCTAAATATGTCTCTCCTGTAGCTTAAGTCTCAGAAATAGCATCATTCTTAGCTTTAACATTTTTAATCTGTTTGCCCATTTAATTCCCTATCTATTTCATGATTTAAAAAACATATGTTGCACTTTGAATAACGAATCCCTGTCCAATTACTATGTTTAAAAAATTTCTTGCCTATTAATTTTTGACTCTCTTTCTATTGTATTTTCCATCATTTTGAAGAACTGAATCCAAATCTCCCCTTAGTCTTGGCTTCAAAACATAGACGGATAGTCAGTTGACCCGTACATATGGCCTAAGGCTTGGGATTACTTTTGCCATCTTTTCCTGATTCCTTAGCCATATGCCTATATCCTACATGAAGATATTTACCAAAACTTTACATCATTTGCAAGAATTGGTTTCACCATAGATTAGTGGATGCAAAAGATCCTGTGACATTATTACAAAGGAGAGCAGGGATGTTCTCCCTGATGTCCTGGTCAAAATATTTCTCCTTCAATTGAAATCACAAAAGAAAACTGTTTATCTGGTCATTATCCCATTGCTGTTTGTAGAAGTTTGATGTTTAAAAAGTTGGTCCCTGCATTCTTGCATTGCAACACTGACTACATTACAAAGAATACTTCAGCATCTCAAGGAATATGACATACAATTGAGTGTGGGAGTTAAGCATCTGAAGGAATTAAATGGTGGAAGGAGTAACGTTTTTGCTTGAACTGAAAACAAAAATTGCTGGAGATCACAGTTGGTCAGGCAGCATCCATGGAGAGAAAGTAAGCTATCGTTTCGAGTCTAGATGACTCTTCATCATTTGCTTTAGCCTGAACAAAGTAGCTGATTAATGAGTAGGATTGGTGAGTATTTATAGTCTTTAAAATAGAAGTAAGATTATAAGTTTATTTTAGGTCTTTAGTACTTTTTTAGCTTTAAAAATTGCTTCTGAGGTATAAGATTGACATAAGTACATTTAAAAAACGGAAAATTATAAGAAAATGGTAAGTGCATGGATTCTTCAAGTGTAGAGAAAAGATTTTAGGTAGATTTAATTAATACATTAAATAAAATGAAGTAACAAGGGCAGATCAGATGATTTGCTGCAGTTGTAGCATGTGGAAACTGTTGACATCAAGATGGTCTACAATGAACAAACTGTAGTAAGTGCTTGCAATTATTAGATTAGATTACTTACAGTGTGGAAACAGGCCCTTCGGCCCAACAAGTCCACACCGACCCGCCAAAGCGCAACCCACCCAGACCCATTCCCCTACATTTACCCCTTCATCTAACACTATGGGCAATTTAGCCTGGCCAATTCACCTAACCTGCAAAGTTTTGGATTGTGGGAGGAAACCGGAGCACCCGGAGGAAACCCACGCAGACCCGGGGAGAATATGCAAACTCCAAACAGAGAGTCACCTGAGGCGGGAATTGAACCCAGGTCTCTGGCGCTGTGAGGCAGCAGTGCTAACCACCATGCCACCGTGCCGCCCATAATTATGGATTCAAGTTGAGAAGCTAAAGTGCATGCTGCAGAAGGAGAACTGCATCATGGAGTGAGAAGGTTACTGAGCACTTTGCTCTAGGAGCTAGCCTCACACCATAGATTAGATTATTTAAGCTTAGTCTGTGATCAAGGACAGGAGGCTGTAATTATGGTGAGGCAGATGTCGGAGCAGCTCTCAAGGAGCTACTGTCACTGCAATTGTCAAACAGTTATGAAGTTCTTGCAAGTTGTGTGGAGAAGAGTGGAGACTTCGGGAGGATGAACAAACTAACCGCAGTGTTATGGTGGAGGAAGCCATTCAACTGGGTGGAAATATTGGGAGTGTATTAGTGGTAGGCTGGCAACAAGGGGGATAGATACTGCTCTGTGCAACCATGAGCATGAATCTTGAAGGCTGTGTTGTGGCTGTTGAGTGCATTGACAGTATGATCATGAAAAGCTTTGTAGAAAATACAAGTTTTTCCTTTTGAGATATTTTTATGAAATCAATATTTATTTAAATATATTGCTCCAAATATACCAAAAATTAATATTTTGCATTATGGTTAACTGCTTCACAATGACCATTAGGGATATGATTAATAGATATTAGAGGCATTGCCTTCCAAAATCTTTTCCTTTAAACTAGCGAAGATCCTCTTATATGCATATATATTATTCAAAACAGGAATGTGCAATGGACTTTTTGTATCGTATAAGTTCAAGGTAGTCTTCACTGCCACTTTATCAGCTGGACTATAATCACAGAAAAAGCCATAAGTACTCATCAGGGGAATGGCTGAAACTGTTTTGCTATTCCTTTGTGCTCAGCTAAAGCAATATATTCACTTTGCTAACTCTGTATCATTAATGTTAACGCAGAACCAATGTCGAGTCCTCTTAGCTGTTTACATAGGCAACCACATGCCCTCAAACATTTTATCCCCATGTTATGTATTACAATATCCTATTTATCTTTTAATTACTTTATTGAAAACGATAGATCAGTTAGTATTCTTAGCTGCCTCTCAGGTTTCCCCATATGCCAAATAAAGATTGTATAGTTCATCATTTTGACTCACATTCTCCCAATATACAGTGTTTTGCATTTACAGATTAATTTGTATTGCCAGGAGTCGGCCCAATGCTTAGCCTGGGTGAAATTGAGTACTGCAGATGCTGGAGATTAGAGCCGAGAAAAGCACAGCAGATCAGGCAGCATCCGAGGAGCAGGAAAATCAACATTTCGGGCAAAAGCCCTTCTTTCCTGATGAAGGGCTTTTGCCTGAAATATCCATTTTCCTGCTCCTCGGATGCTGCCGTTTTGCATTTACAGATTAATTTGTATTGTCAGGAGTCGGCCCAATGCTTAGCCTGGGTGAAATTGAGTACTGCAGATGCTGGAGATTAGAGTCGAGAAAAGCACAGCAGATCAGGCAGCATCCGAGGAGCAGGAAAATCAACATTTCGGGCAAAAGCCCTTCTTTCCTGATGAAGGGCTTTTGCCTGAAATATCCATTTTCCTGCTCCTCGGATGCTGCCTGGCCTGCTGTGCAATTGCTTAGCCTGTTTACAACAACATAAACATAGTGTCGTACAGCATAGAAACAGAACCTTCAGTCCAACAGACATTCCAATCTGGCCTAGTCCCATACGCCAGCTTTTGGCTCATGTACCTTCCTATTCATGTGCTCTCCAGATGCCTTTTAAATGCTGTAATTGTACCAGCCTCCACCACTACCTTTGGTAGCTCATTCCATACACGCATCGTCCTCTGTGTGTAAACGTTAACTCTTAGGTCTTTTTTAAATCATTCCCCTCTCACCATAAATCTATGCTGTTTTGTTTTGTACTTCCTTACTCTTAAAAAATGACCTTGGCTATTCACCCTATCCATGCCCCTCATGATTTTATAAATTTCTGTAAGGTAACCGCTCAGTGGCCAACTCTCCAGGGAAAAAAGCCCCAGCCTATTCAGCCCCTCCCTATAACTCAAACTCTACGCTCCCAGCAACATCCTTGTAAATCTTCTCTGCACCCTTTGAAGTTTGACATCTTTCCTATAGAAGGATGATGAGAATTGTATGCAGTATTTTAAAAGTGGCACCACATCTTGTGTGGTATCTCATAAGCATTATATTGTTTGCCAAACTCCACATTGGAAAAGACATGATGCAACCAAAACTTAGACAAGACTGGGAGCTGGCTGATGTAGCAGTTTAGGTACTCTGCTTTCACCACCTTCATTTCTAGTGGCACAGGATGAGAGGCAATGAAGAATGCCAGTGGGGATCCATTTTTAATTTGAGTATAGTCACAGTTACAATTTGTATGTAATGATGCCATAGCTAGTGTGAGATCTCAGATCTCTGTGCTTTTCCAATTCTTGATCATCCTTGATTTTCATTGCTCCACTACATTAATGTAAAAGCAATGTGATGCTGCTATTGTGCATATTTATTTTGACATGAAATGCAAGCTATCTAGTTATCACCTCTTTGTGAACAAAGCTCTCACTTATAAAGGGAGTGTAACTGACAGTGACTTGGGAGCTCAGAAGCCTCATTTTAGATTGTGCAGCTCAAATTGCGCCCTTCTGTATTTGAGGTGAGTCATTTCTGCACCATGATGAGAGGCTGAGGTGATGTACCCAGAAGTATTTCAACAGAAATGTTTCTTATATTGTGTTTTAATTTAGTTTTTACAACAATATAGATAAAGTAACCTGTGGTGGTAGAATACACAGGAAATGTTAAATCTGTGTTGCCTTTTTGTTGTCACTTACACGACATTGCTGCATCTCCACTGGTTGTTCTATTAATCTTGAAGATTCTATCAGTTTTGATTAATAACCATTTCTTTCATACGGCTTCTTGCTATGTCTCCATACTCAAAAAAACTCTTTGGGAGATTATCACACTGGATAAATTGTTCCATACATTCTGTTGACCCAGACTGATAAATACAGTATCATACAAAGAGGAAAATCCTAGCAATGCAGTCAAAATTTAGATCAACACCATCCTTGAGGTTATCCTTGTGATGTTCCCAAGACGATCATCTCCTTCTCACTTTTAATCAACTCTGTTCATAAAAATTTGGTAAAATAAGCCTGGTTAACAATGCAATTGGATTGATTCATGACAAACATCAGTGGACTAGCAGTTATTGTGCTTCTGCTGCGTTTTATTGAAGGAGGTGGGAGTTCTTTGTTGTGCTGAAGGCAGTGCTTTCAGGATGCGAGAATGATCAAGTGCAAGACAGATAACCGGGAATGTGTGTATCTAACAGTGTTTAAAAGAAAGAATTCTTCAAGTAAATACCCAGGCCAAGTGCAATAAGTTGAGACGGAGAGTATACAGGTCCTTGAGACAAAGCAGATGAGATTTGCCAGAATGGTAACAGGGATGAGAGAAATTTGCTTTCCGGTTAGGTTAGAGAATTCAGGGTTAATTTTGGCAGTTCATCCACTATTTAAGGTCAAAGGAACAGAAATAGGTCATTTGGCCCATTAAACCTGCCCCCATTCGATGCAATCATGGCTGATTAAACATTTCAATGCCCTTTAGCCACTCTCTTCCTATGCCTTGGTAATTATAAATTATATCAATCTCTACCTTAAATGTACTAAAAGACTAATCTTCCACTGATCTCTGTGATAGAGAATTCCAACTGTTCACAACCCTTGAAGCAAAAAAAAATCATTATTTTGGATAGAAGTAGTATCTTCCTCATTTGTTTGCAGCTTTGCAAGTTTGCAATGTTTGATTTTAATTGAGACAAGCTATAGCTCTAATTAACAAAAACACACTGATTATTATCTGAATGGTGGCAGTTTAGGAAATGGGAAGGTGTAATGAGACTTGGGTGTCATGGTGGAATAGTCGCTGAAGGTTGGCACAAAGGTGCAGCAGGCGGTGAGGAAAGCTAATGGCATGCTGGTCTTCATAGCGAGAGATTTGAGTATCAGAGTAAGGATTTCTTGCTGCAGTTATACAGGGCCTTGGTGAGACCACACCTTGAGTATTGTGTGGAGTTTTGGTCTCCGAGTCTGAGGAAGGGTGCTTTTTCTACTGAGGGAGTCCAGCGAAGATTCACCAGACTGATTCCTGGGATGGCTGGACTGACACAGGAGGAAAGACTGGATTGACTGGGTTTGTACTCACTGGAATTTAGACTCATGAGGAAGGGATCTCATAGAAACATTTAAAATCCTGATGGAACTGGACAGGCTAGATGCGGGAAGAATATTCCCTATGGTGGGGAAATCCAGAACTAAGGCTCACTGTCTAAGAATAAGGGATACGCCATTCAGGACTGAGATGAGGAAGAATTTCTTCACTGAGAGAGTTGTGAACCTGTTGAAATTTCACCCCACAGGAAGCTGTTGGGGCCAGTTCATTAGATATATTTATGAGGAAGCTGGACATGACTCTTTCGGCTAAAAGGATCAAGGATATGGAGAGAAAGTGGGAATAGGATTGCATGATCAGCCATGATCATATTGAATAGTAGTATTAGCTTGAATGGCCTACTCCTGCACCTATTTTCTATGTTTTGATGCTAAACCAGGACAATGTGAGGAAAAGGGTCAGTGTTACATGAAAAATTAAAACAAATCAGGAAATGTATCTCCAGTGCAACACACAAATACAAATTACAGTGTATGTAAGTGAGGTAAAGGATGGGAGGGTGGTGAGCAATGAAATTGGGAATCTTGTTTAAATTTACTGTTGCTGCGCAGGTTTCTCAGGACTCAGAAATGTAAACAATGAAAAGGTTATACCTTCACAAGTTAAATATATTTTAGTCATGCTTTGTGGACCCAGAGGAACTGGAATGTTCCTCCTACCTTAGCATTGCAAGAAAGATTTCAGAGTTGCTGATCACACCCTCTCTTGCCCTCCCAAATGTGATTGTCAATCCTCCAGCTTCCTCATTCCCACATGCACCTTATGCCCCATTCTCTTTGTCCAGTCAGTCACTGAGCAACCCTCCCTCTTTTCAATCCTCAATGACTCTCTCTCCATGCCATTCTAGCAACTGAATTACCCTCTTGCATCCTGACCTCCGAATGGAATTTTTTCCATTTTGCGGCTACTCAACTTCAAGAAAGACCACAGTCCAAACTGATGTCATTCCTGCCACAAAGACCATCATTTGACTTGATGAGCAATTCAAAATCAAATCTCACCATGCCAAGAATACCAGAACTGCACTAGAAGCATAAAACACAAGAAAATCACAATAGGTACACATAGTTGTGTCTATGTTATGATATGCTTGCACGTTTGCTTCACATTTGACTGCTTTGCCCTTATAACATTGTGGTCCATCGAGACCACACCAACCTTCCCTTACTCTATGTAGAGTTATCAAACTTCCAGGATTACCCCCGGAACCTCTACAAATACAGAATCAACCTCAAGGACATTTCTTTGAGTAAAAACAATATCACAGGAGCTATAATAGAATTGTGTCTTTCTGAAATATTTTCAAATGCTTTGATTATTAATTGTAAATGTGTGAAATGGGAGTAAAAGATATTTTGAGAAGCAACCAAATATCTTTCAATTACATAATGAAATATTTGTTTTCCAATTGGCCACGGAAAGTCCTGTTAGGATTTTCATGTTTATAGCCAGTGGTGGGAATGTGGGAGTGGTTGTTGGAAAAAGGTCATATGATTTTCATCACTGCACCAGTCATGGTGGTGTCTATAGCTCTACAATTATCTGGAACCTAAGTCTGTATATTTTCTAATCAACCTGTTCAGCGATGCCATTGCATACCTCTGGAGTGGGTGGGCCATGAACCCAGGTCTCCTGGCCCAGTAGTAGGGACACTACCACTGCCCCACAACAACGCCATGGGCCATAAGTCTGGAATTCATTCACTAAGTCTAACTACCTGTCTACCAATCATTCCCTTAATACATTCCTTAAAACCTACATCTTTGACCAAGATTTCTGTTGCCTGTGCTAAGTGCTTTATGTGATTCCAAGTCAAATTTTGTTTGACAACGTGCCTGGGAAGTGCTTGAGAACAACTTACCACATTAAAGGCTTGATATAAGTGCAAGTTTGTTGTTAAAACCTTCTAAAGTACATCCAGTAAGTGATAGCTGTGCTATTTGTATATCAAATCCAGTTGGTTTTACTGTTGGGAACCCTCTAGTAAAACAAAAAAAAAGAAACACTAATTCTACCGGTATCCAAAATGAAATATTGTATGATTTATTCGGAAATATTTTATTTTTTTCTGTCTTCTCTTTCTATCTCTTTCAAATCTCAATTAATTTGAAAATGCAATTCTCAGTTCAGGTAGGCAAGGGGCTCTGGTGTTCAAACACCCAATCCTGAATTAATTGTTAATAAAAGTATCATTCTTGAACAAAATGAAGTATTTGTTATAACAGCTATAACTGTGCACCTGTATCACAAATGCTAAATTAAAGGGCCCTGCAGTAATTGGTGAGGGAAGTCACAAGCCATTCGACCATTTGACAACTATTACCCACTGGACAATATGTGGTCATGTGAATGTTAGATTTGTTTTTCTAAAGGCAATGATTTATTTTCTTTTTAAATTGTTGAGACCAGTTGCTTTATTTTTGTCTTTTATTACGCCTCACAATTCTTAAATGAAACTATTGATTTCAAGTCAATTTGGCGAGAATTTAATTTGTTTATGGTGGATTAGACTAGGTAACAGGGGATAATCCTGCACAGACTTGAAATGGAAACTTTCTTTCGAATGATTGTGTTCGTGCAGCAAGAAGGCCAAGAAATTCAACATTGAATATATGCTCATAAATCAGTTGTGGTTCAGCTGCCTCTCTGTCTGACTGCTTTATACTCCTCTCCCTTTGTACCTGCCACTTCTCTAATCAAAAACCATGTTGGTTTCACTCAGTCTGTCAACCGGGGAGATGTCAAAAATCTTCAAAGCAAATATTTCTTTTTTTTAAACTTCTTTTCTGCCGCAGTGTCTGAATCCACACAGCAAGCTGGCTTGAATATAATTGAGGATAAACAGTTAAGTCTACAGAATCACGAAAGGAAGAAGTAGCCATTCAGCCTGTCATATCAATACTGGCTTGTTATAAAAGCTATCCAATTACCTTCACTCCCCCTGCTGTTTCACCACAAATCTGCAAATATTTCCATTTCAAGTACTTATCTAATTTACTTCCGGAATTTTCTATTGAACCTATTTCTTTAGGCTTTCTGGATTATAATGTATTGAAAAATGTGGTGCTGGAAAAACACAGCAGGCCAGGCAGCATCTGAGGAGCAGGAGAATCGATGTTTCGGGCAAAAGCCCTTCTTCAGGAATTCCCAAAACGTCAATTCTCCTGCATTCCTGAATAAAATAAGGAAAAATGTTGTGATACATTATAATCTGGGAGAAAGTGAGGACTGCAGATGCTGGAGACCTAACCCTAACCCTAACCCTAACCCTATTATTCAGGCATGGGATGTGGGAGTTGCTGTGTGAGCCAACATTTATTGCCCTTCCCTAGTTGCCCTTGAGAAGGTGGTGGTGATCTGTCTTCTTGGGCTGTCTTTAGTTACTTTGCTTACCAACTGAAGTCTACTCCCTCTGGTTACTGAATTCCTGTTATTTGACAATGGTTTGTTCTGGATAAAGCAGGATGCGCAGCATTGCAGGAATAAAGTCAATGATCTCCAGTCCAATGAATATAACACTAGACTTGAGCCACCACAATCCATAGACTTCACATTCTGCTGCTCCCTGACAGGTACAATGTTCGTTAAAACCTAAATTTTCAGGACTAGCTGTGCCCCCCACTCCCATTCAACTTTGGATTAGGACAATAGCAGTAACTGAGTATGCCCAGTTCCCAGCTCCCGAAGCACCATGAGTGATAAACCTGTAACTACCAGTCTGGTGGTACATGACCTGCAGCACCTACCATGACTCAATTTCCATAATGCAAGGACATGATCCCTGGACTGCATTAAAATCATGAATTTGACTAACTGTAGCCAACTCCCTGGACTAAGATTGGACTTGTCCCTTGACTGACTGTAGTGACACCCCCCTGACTCGCCATAAGTTCCCTTCACCCCACTAAATATTGGTCTTCTTAGACATTCAGACATGGCCATGGTTGAATCATGTACAGTGTGTTTGTACGTAAGCTGATGGTATATACTGTAGTTGTGACATTGACGTAGCATGGTGTTGTAAAGCAACATATGCACCTCCATGATGTTCAGGTCTCTGGACCATGAAAATCTGTCCACCTCTTCCTCTCTGCTGAAAGGCAACCTCCAAGTCAGCACAAAATGAATTGGACTAAGAAAATAAGCTATGAGCCATGAAATACATCATGTCTAGATGCATACGAAGTGTATGTCCCTGCGTGCCAAGTTACCCAGAAGAAGCATTACAAGTCATCAGTGTCCCTGAGCTCAAACATAAAGTCCTGAAGGGCTGGAGTAGTGTGTGAGTTCGTCCGACAGCAGCCATTATGGTGTGTTGAGGCTGACGGGAAAACATAATTGCTGCAGGTGGGTTCAGCAGGTCCCAAAGCATCTGTAGAGAGAGAAGCAGAGTTAATGTTTAAAGTCCAGTGACCCTTCATCAGAACTCTTCCGCATTGAATTTCTCCAGCATCTTCTGCTTATGTTTCAGATTTCCTGCATCTACTGTTCTTTGCCTTTACTTTTCAGGCTGGAGGTTTTGTGATGATGATTTGCGTGGACCTGGAATGAAAGAACACGGTCTGCTGGAGCATACAGGGAAATGGTGATGAAGACAGAGTTGTCCAAAGGCCTGGAGAAGCAAGTGGAGATCTGCTGCCACCGGGTAACTGCTGTGCCTTTTATGTTGGAAATTGGCACCATCTCGTTTCGCAGTTTGGAGGGGAGACTTGGGAGCTGCAGAGAAATGAGGTGGGTTAATAATAAGAGGCAAGTGCATGAAAATAACATAAGTGAGATTCAGAACTCACTGCTTAAACCCTAAATGGAAAATTAGAAACATTTTCTTTATGTTGGGAATCATGTTTTTCTACATTTGCTGTATCTTCCGAACTTTCTTGTCATCGCCAACCTACATTCCCTATAATTTGTTTCTTCCCTATGCAGACTTCCAAGGTGAGGGTGAGGCAGTGACTTCCAGAGCTGGAACTCGACATGTCGGCACACCAACGGTTTACAGGGAACACTTCTCAAAGCAGCATAAAATTCAGCCCAGTGTTGGTTTCCACGTGTACGTGCATAACACCCAGATCCACCTCACCACCATCTTTCTCAATTCTACCACTGCCTCTAAATTATCAGCTAGTTATCCAGGATCCAGTACTGGATGAGCAAAGATTTCTTCCAAGTAAACATTGAGAAAACTGAAGCCATTAGACTGAATTTTCCCAAAACCAGGCTGAGTGTCAATTTCGGGGGTTTCACAGAGGGTTTTTCCCTGTGAGCTCCAGTGAGTTGTCCCATAGAATTCTTCACTCCTCATCACATTATGCATGCATGCATCGTGCCTCATCCATGGCAGAGGAGCTTGTAACAGCCAAGACCTTCTGGCTTTCCCACCGTTATGTCATATTGAAAGACCAGGTTTGCACTAGGTGCACATAGTGAATGAGAAATGAAAACAAAAAGCTTCTGAGGGCCCATTGGTGGCACATCATTGTAACTACAATATCATTTTCATAAATATATTGGCACTTTAAATAGTCACCTGTCTGATTGACTGCCATTGCTGCTGCATCTATAGGAATGAAGCTGTTGGAGCTCCCTGACCTTTGTGCCACCAATCCTTCCTTAATGCCCCATCATACCCTAACATCTTGTCATTGTGCAATCTTGGAGCATCACATATTGTAAAAGCTGTCAAATAGTTGTTAACGTTAGCTACTATACAACAGGAAAAGTAAAGAAAGAGCAAGCAAAAAAAAACTGCATTCACTTCTGGATCTAAAATGAGGCTGCTTTCTTTTTGAGCATTAACAAATTTACAATCAGAGCGATATCTAGCATGGAAACAGACCCTTTTATCTAACTTGTCCGTGCTGACCAGATATCCTACATTAATCTAGTCCCATCTGCCAGTATTTGGCCCACAACCCTCTGAACTCTTCCTATTCATATAACCATCCACATGCCAATCCGCCTCCACCACCTCCTTCTGGATGAAAACATTGCCCCTTAGGTCCCTTTTAAATCTATGCTCTCTAGTTTTATACTCCCCTACCCTGGGAAAAAGAGCTTGGCTATTCACCCTATCGATGTCCCTTATTATTTTATACACCTCTATGTCAATGAACAATGTTTTCACAGAAGTCAGATGTATTGGAAGCCACTGTCAATTACATCTTGTCCGGCTTGTTGTACTCAGTGCTGCACCACTCGATCATGATGAAAGAGGTACTCCCCTGTCTTCCTCCTCAGAATACAGCTGTTCCTCTCCTAATTCTTAAGGAACCATCATCTGTCCTGTTTGCCTGCTTCAGTTGTGCAGAACATAGTATGCTATGAGGATGTGGCTCACTCTGGCTGGATTGTACTAAAAGGCCCCCTACTTTAAGATATCTAAGGTCTACTGCATGATCACCCTGGTGGAAGAACGGGTTATATTGTATTGGTGCTTGGCCTTAATTGACAGTTCCATAATGGAGTCATCAATCATCATTAGAGAGGGCAGCCCTTGTCTCCCAGCAGCAATCCTTGTAAGACATCCAACCCTTTAAATGAAACAGGATCCTGAGAGTTACCAAGGACGTAGGCATCATAGCAATTTCCAGATGGCCTGCCACAGACTTTTTTTTAAGTATAATCCTTATAGTGTGGAAACAGGCCATTCAGCCCAACAAGTCCACAAAGACCCTCCGAAGAGTAACCCACCTCGATGCATATCGTAGTACTCTACATTTACCCCTAACTAATGCACCTAACCTATACATCCCTGAACACTATGGGCAATTTAGCCTGGCCAATTCACCTAACCTGTACATCTTTGAATTGTGGGAGGAAACCAGAGCACCCAGAGGAAACCCACGCAGGTACGGGAAGAATGTGCAAACTCACACAGTCAGTCGCCCGAGGCTGGAATCGAGCCCGGGTCCCTGGCGCTGTGAGGCAGCTGTGCTAACTACTGAACCACCGTGCCACCCCGGATCATTAATACCACTTCTAAGATGTAGTGTTAATGATCACAAATATCTTGTCCATTGATTAAATGAAATCCTTTTCTATTGATGAAATCAGCCACATTATATTGTGGTGCTTTCAAGCTGATATGTGTATATTGTTATGAAGATAGAGAGGTGTATTATATCTTTAAGAGAGTGAAGGACTTGGCAAACACACCGAGTGCTGGAGAATTTACAAAGTAACGTTTGGTTCAGAACAGATAGCACTGGCTGAGTTGCTATGAGACAAAAACAAATTCGAAGTCAGCCAATCAGTTTAAATTATACTCCAAGAATACCAAATCCCAATCAAGTTTGAATTTAGTATATTGTCAATCATAAAAGCCAATGACACAATCTGATGCTTTGGGGGTATAAGACAGGGGAAAATTGAACAGCTGAGAGGAGAACTGCCAGCATCTGCAAACTGTCCAGAGAATAACTCTCTTAAAGGTACCTTTATCAATCTATAACCAGTGAAGCAGAATCTCTTAGAAGAAGAAAAGAAGACAAGAATACAGAGAAGAACCAAAAGCTGCCTGGTTTCGAGATAAGAAGTTTTGTTTTGCAAATCTTAATTGGGAGTCTTATCGGACTAGTATTATAGATGGGAAGGTAAAAGATAGGTTAGAGGAAAGAATTGTAAATAATTGTTAGTTATTATTCTCTGCTATACTTTAAGAAATAAAGTTGTTAAGTTTTACTTTAAATAGTTCTTGACCTCTCAAATGATCACAGATTACTGCATAGGATAAATCTTTTCTGTGTTGCAGGTTTTAAATTAGCAGAGGGGTTTACCCTGTGTCATAAGAATATGCCCACACTTGGGGAAAGCCAGTGAAGTTGGCAAAGCCTACTGCCTAGGCAGCTATGGCCTTGTCACAGGGAAATGAGGGGAAGCACAGTGATCTGGCACTATTTGTATTGGTATCAGCCTTGACGCATTCATGGGTTGAGGATTGAGAGATCCTACACAGGTCCCCACTGGATCCTTGGCAGCAGCTAATTGCATAAAGTTTAAGCACCAGTATCATCTTGATGGCCATTGGAATAGATTGGCCACTCACCCTTTCAGATTGCAAGCCCCATTCCAGCAGGTGACACAGTCCACGACTGTGTCCGGGGCTATCTTCAGTTGAAAGCAGGCACTGTCTCTCAATTATTCGGATGAAATTACATGAAGGATGATAGGCTCCCATTCTTCCTATGTAACCTGAGGGGACCATCTGCTGTGACCTCTTCATGTGTGAGGTGTTTGGCAGTTGCAGGAGGTGGTTGCTAGTCTTGGATTGCTATCACATCTATTCTTCATCCATTTCTCTGCAGTTTGCTTTCCAGCATCCTCAGCTATGACGGCATCCATTAGTTGTGCTTCCAGTTAGGTTATAAGGAAATATCAGAAACAAAACAGGTCCTTAGTAAATGTGAGCAGTCAATATTCCAATGACTGCAGTTACCTTTTGATAGACTTAATGTCATTCACAAGTCAAGCTACACCCTCAGATAGCAACAATATTGACTCTGCTCACTCCAGAAGAGATGGCAGCTATTTTCCATTTCCAATGCACATTTGTAGTTTGAATGGGGATGGAAAGCAACACAAGAAGTGTTCCACAGAGTGACTTACAGGCTCAGCCTTTCAATCAAGGTGACCTCACCCCAGAACTTCTTGTTCCTTTCTGCCTTGCATTCCCTATCAACCCCATCAAGTTTGAGCTTCCTCACATTCCCACACAACTATTTTACTTGAATCTTCATCACTCCACTTAAACTCCTGAAAACCAGCTTACCTATATCAAACAATGTCCCAAACCAGGTCCCAAATCAAAGCTAAGGTAGTGATACCATTGACAACCCCCTGACTGACATGGACGGACAGCCTGGACTGGTGACTTATCAGTTCCCGACTAAAATCTATGCAGCTCCCCAAATGATGAACCATTAATCTCTGGGTTGGTTGCACTAGATCTGCTGAGCCTACTCCCTATACAGGAACCTGTAAGCCCAAATGACTGTGGCCAAGTCCCTGGTCCGAGATTGGATTTGATGGACTGTTGAGACATCCTTTGACTTACAACAGGGGATTCCCTAGATTTGACTGAGGACTACATCCCTTAGACTTTGCGATACGTTCATTTGGTTGAAGCACATACAGTATGTTTGCCACGTAAGCTGCTGTCACATGGTGTCAGTGTGACACTGATGCTGCACTGTGCTGTAGAGCTACATGTCAGTCCCCTTGACTGATCACTGCTGGCAAACATAACAGGCTGCCTGGCCTTATGTCTGTGTTATAAGACAAAGCAAGACAGAAGTGTTGTGACCGTCCATGTCAGTGAGCACAGTGAGTGATCACGAAGAAAGCAAGGTAAGAGCCCTGCGGTACACCCTGTTTCAATGCATGAGATGGATGCTAATCCCTGCAAACAAACCGGCCTGGTACTGGCATTGCAATGTAAGGTGTCCAGAGGCTCAAAGTGTAGTATTGAAATGGTGAACTGTGTGTCAGAGAGTTGCCACAATGATTTGGTGTGGTTGCTGCTTTGCCAATGCCAACTCTGTGAACAGAGGATGCAGGTTATTGCTGCCCATTTGAGCATGCCCTGCTGATGAAGATGGAAGCTGCAACCACCAGGCATGCACTCAAACGTCCTTGTCAAGAATTGTTGCTGTCTAGCTTCTCTCCCCTCCGTGGGAAAATAGCAAATTGCAAACAAGTGAGGTGAGATTATGGAATAATTTGATGTTAACACATGCAAATAGGCCCCTCATTGCTCATTAGCACGATTCTTATCTTACCTTCCAAATCTTACATGAAAATTCCTGACAGTTTTTTTTTCTCAATGCCAAAAATTTCTTTTCCCAATCTCACCATATTTTCCCAACTGACTCGCTATTGCCCATGCCATTCCATCCCTTGTCTTTGACCTCTGTTGCAAAATCTGTTCCTTAGCCACTGCCTCTAATCCTCTCCCTGGCAACTAATTGAGATTAAACCTAGCTGCTTACAACCTTAATGTCATATTTGACCCTGGGAACTTTCCAACTCTGCACCTGGCAACACTAAGACCACCTATTGTCAGCTCTGTAACATTACTAGGATCCATCCCTGCCTCAGATCATCTACTACTGAAATCTTATCCATGCTTTTTGTTACACCTTGATTTTGCTGTTCTCACAGAATCCTGGCTGGCCTCTCACATTCCACCATCTTTTAACTAAAGATCATCACAAACCCTGTTTTCCATGAGTTAGCTCAGACTAAAACCTCTTCCTGTGCTCACTAACGTATTTTGGCCCTCCATGAAGCCATGCCTCAACTTTAACATTCTCATTCTCACTTTCAAATCTCTCCATGACCTTGCTGATTTTTTCTCTGTAATCTTCTCCAATCTCTCAATCCTCAGGCCCTTGTGCTCTGCTAATTATGACCTCTGGAATGATGCCTGAGCTTTGAAATTCCCTCCCTAAACCTCTCTGCCTCTCCACCACACTGTTCTTTTTTATATACTCCTTAAAGTAAATTTATTTCCAACCATCCATACCCAGCCTTAGCACCTATGTTGCCTCTATATCTCACGTTGATTACAATGAACATTGTCTTTTCCTCCATAAATACACACCATCTGTTCTATTCAGTCTTCCTTCCACTTTGTCACTTTCCACCTTTCATCAGTTCAGAAGAAGTCATATTGCACTCTAAGCATGACTGCTGTTTCTCTCGGTAAAGACAAAACCAGACCTGCTGAGTTTATCCAGCACCTTTTGATTTTATTTCAGATCTCAAGCATTGGTAGTATCTTGTTTTTATTCTTTCAAGCCCACCCCTTTGACCAAACATTTGGTCTTGCTCTCTGATACCCTCTTATGTATCAAATTGTTTCATGATAGTCATGTGAGGTTACAATGTTCTGGACACTGGTGAGATGGAACCTTCACTACTGTATACAGAAGGAGGGATATACTTGCATTGGAAGCAATCCTGTAAAGGCTCACTAGTACATTCATGGGATAAAGAGGTTGCTTTATGAGGAAAGTTTGAGCAAGTACAGCCTAGAGTCATGGGAATTTAGCAGAAAGAGGGGTGATCTTAGTCAAACATATAAGATTCTGAGGGTGCTTGACAGGATAGATGCTCAGATTCCCTCATGGGGAAATGTGAAATAAAGGACACAGTTAAAAACAAGCAATTTCCCGTTTAATACAAAGACAAGGAGTTTCTTCTCACAGAGAGTTGTGAATTTTTGGAATGTTCTTCATCAGAGAGCAGTGGAGCCTGGAATGTTGAATATGGCTGAGTTAGGCAGATTTTTGATTTATAAGTGGAAACAAGAACTATGGGGGTAGACAGAAAAGTGAAGTTCAGGCCACAATCAAATCAGCCATGATTTGTATTGAATGGCAGATCAGACCTGAGGAGTTGACTGGCCTGTTCGTGCCCCTATTTCTCATGAATCTTTATAGCACCATAGAGCATTTTACTATGTTGGAGGTACTAAATCAATGCAATTTGTTGTTGTTGTGACCATAATTTTGCAGACCAGAGTGAGATGTTGTCAGTTTGTTCTTCTTCCAGAATCTGACCATTATGCTGAAATAACACATTCTTTAGTCGCCGCATTGAAAATTGATGCAAGTATTCATCCAATAATTGCAGTCAAATCTTAGAGACACAGAAATTGAAGGGAGGGATCTGATCCTTTAATCAAAAAGACCAACACTGTATTCATAGCACACCAGATCTCATTCTTTTATAAACAAGATCTTCATTTTGATTTTAGAAATTAATTTGCTTTAAGATGGACTATGAAGGTTAATAATTGGGATAATAGTATCATAGCTTCTGAATAGTTTCTTATTGGAATTGTAATCACTACACTCTCATTCTAATTAACCTCAGTGATGGTAGCAAATGCTGGCATCTTATGTAAAAGACCTTGCATTAAAATGTTACGCTATTTGTTAGTTGCTTAACAAGCAAATTTCTTTCTTTTAGGTGAAACCATGCAACCAGTAAGTATTCATGTCCTGTAGTATTTTTCATTTCTTGAGATATCTGGCCTCAAAGTCATTGATCCCTTGCACTCATTGATACAGAGTCAAGGATTGAAACTATAAAATGCCATTTCCCTATCAAACTTCACTGACGTCAGCAGATAAATTTCTGCTCTGTGCAAATGCCAATGGCACTCATTAAAAAAGGAATTTCTAACTAGTCTCTTACAAAGTTGGGATCATTTGTTTCTGTGACCTCAGTGTACAAATCTCCTCAGAGTCACAATATAATTAAGCATATTCAATCCTTACAAGTATAAAGAAATGCATTTAAATAGCTGTCCCTCCCTTACTTTTTCTTAAATTTCAGAGTAGTGTCAATTTAATGGGAATGAAACAGTAAAGCTCTAGATTACATTGCTTGACAGGCCTGGTAGAATGAAGATCCTTCAAAGACATATATAAGAGGAACAGATCATATTGGAAGATTTATACATTTTACATAGAAATACCATGCTTGATTCCAGTCTCAATATTACAAAGAGGATATAGAGGCACAGATAAAGGTGGAAATGATCACTGGGATAAAACCAGAATTGCAAAATAATCAGGAAAGAGAAGGCTGAGGACTGATGTGATAGAGGTCCTTAAGAGTACAAAGGAGTACATGTAAAGAAGATTGTGGGTGTCCAAAACAAAAGATTATAAATGTAAGATGTTCACTATTAAACCTCACATGGAAGTTCTTGCCTCAGAGAGTGGTGAACCTTGCTAACACAGGGAGTGGTTGAGGTGAACAACATGGATTATTTAGGGGGAAGCTGGGTACAAACATAAGGATGAAAGGCTTAATGTTTATATTTGATAAGGGAGTAAGGTGGTGCATAAACACTGGCCTAGATCAGTTGGGAAAATGGCATGTGCTGTATGCTGTTAGTTTTTCTATGTATAGTTGAAAGTACCATCACAACAGACATAAAATAAATTATATTTTCCAATTTACCTGCCCCTATCCTCTGCTCTGTCATTTAATTATATTCTGTCTCAAATACTCTAACTTGGGATGCTTTTGTTAAAGCTTCTGAACAAAGAGTCACTCTTTGCAAATATTTGCACCTTAGGTTCTTTGCCCATTTGTTGCCTATTGTAAGTTTTGGTTGAGTTATCCCTTAGGGAAGGAAATTCCCTGTCCTTACCTGGTCTGGCCAAATTATCCACAGCAATGAAGTTGAAATTGTTTAGTAAGGCTCTCAGTTAAAGGGCAATTGCAGATGGACAACACATGCTTCTTTGCCAATGACTGCTAATTCCCAAGAAAGCAATAAGAGTGTACCATGTGGTGACTCCTTGCTGTTTCATCACCTAGTCAACAATTTTTCTGCTGAATATCAGACAAATAAGAGGCCTCAGATTGAGAAAATTCCTTATAAAGCTATGAAATGACTCCTGTGGCAGAGTCTTCATTGGTGCAAGCTTGTAAGCAGCAAGAAGACTTAATCAGGTGGGATGGGGGTCTTCCCAAATATTGATATCTTCCCATCTTCTCTGAAAAAAACTGAAGAGCAGAAAGGCCCAGGATCAAATTTCCCACACAGTCAATTAAATTCCATTTACGGACCCCAGCCCATCACTGCTTGGATTGACACAGCTTGATGTCAGAGGCCTCCTTGATCAAAAGAATCAAAGGCCTAATCAAGGGATGAGCATAGGGGAAAAGTGGTGTCTACTGACAGCCAACTCTTGACCTTGCTTCTGTATCCCCAGCCCTCCTCTCCCTGTTCAACCCAGAAACTCGATCACCAACCAACATGCAACTCTCTTCCATTTCTCCTAGGTCCACCACAATCCTGGACACTCCTCCAGAATTCTCTGTGGCACTGTCAAGTGCAAGAGGTGCCAACCTTTTATTGGCTGGCAATTCCTGCATGAATCTTGCCCCCAGAGTCATACTTTCAAGCAGAAATCTGCCGGTGATCTCCACAATGCATGATTGCCTTTAGATTTGAGATCCTATCCCCAAGAGGCAGAATCATTTTGTCATTGGATCTCCAGCTGACATACGAGCCCCCTTTTGTCTCAAGAAGATTCTGTCCATGTCATGAAAACCATGCGGAGTTCTGTTGTTGTTGAAAGGGAGATGGGTGTGTTGGGTCTGTGTGGACCTCATCTAGAAAATAAATCACCGAATTACTAGGTATTTAGGGGCATGTTCATAGCCATTTTGGAAAGAACCAGAATCTAAACCCAGATGGTGGATTAACTTGCATATTAACATAAAGGTGCATTTTTCTTGGGTCTCCATTGTAATGTTGCATTGGTGCTGCTACATGGCTAAATCGAAACTGGGTATGTCATCGAAGCTGTCACTGTAAAATCATGCTGTTTGAAAGCAACAATTCTTTCAGATGAAACAATCCAACAGGTCTCCAACAATTTCTACTTTCGTAACAGGTCCGTTCCATACTGTCAGGTGAATATAACATCACATTATTTCAAAGAAGATTGATGGAGTTATCCTGGTGACCTGGACCAATAAACCAGATTATTTCATCATTATGTTAATGTTGTTTGTGAGATCGTGCTGTGTGCAGATTGGTTTTTATGCTTCCTACAGTGACTACATTTCAAAAGTACATTATTGGCTATTCACTGCTTAGGATGTCCTGAGGTCATTCAAGGCAAACAGAAATGGAGGTTTATCTTTTCTTCTTTATTCAGTTTTAACCAAGTACAAGATTCAGAGTTCTCCAAATCAGACACATGGAAAACTTATGTCATAATCAAAAACAAAATACTGCAGCTGCTGGAAATTGAAGTAAAAACTGAAAATGCTGGAAATTCTCAGCAGGCCTGGAAGCATCTTAGGATAGAGAAATAGAATTAGTATTTTGAGTCTGAAATATTCTTTCATTCTCCTTCTGACCAATTGATGCTTTGTTTGAATATAAGAGTTCCAGCTAAGCATGACTTTAGGTTGTGATCTGTGTTTTGAAGGAGGGAAGAAGCATAAGGCAGAACTGGGTGTTATCTAAATTTATTATTAAAGTAGTTGCCCTTACTTTAGTGGAAATGCATACTATAGGACAAAAACATTACGGCCAGAAGTTATTATAAGAAATTACATTTTGAACTGGAGAGTGAAGGAAAATGTCTAACTTAGGTACATGCCATGGGCAATGCTGCTTGATCAAATTCTGGGGGCATACTGCATTCAATGTCATGGATTTCCTTTATAGAGGAGAATGCCTTTTCAAGTTTTGAAGAAAGAGAAAAATAAATCTGTTTTTGATTTTATTTTGTCTTTTTGCCCAGCACAGGAGGTGCTTGTAGCCTGAATCTCTTGTCCTTTATCATTTTATCTTTTATCAAAATAAAACCAAATGGTGACATGGTCTAGTTTTAGACAGAAACCCTGTGTGTGAGCTGCAGGTGGTTTTTTTGATGCCAAAAGCATTACTCAATTTGACACAAAGAGAAATAGACGACAATGGTTACAAAGCGATCAGCTCAATCAAACCTTTAAGGCAATCTTAGCTGCTCTTTGAAGGATGTCAGACTACATAACCCTGTAATTCTATTTAGACTGTGTTTTTCTAATAAGGAGCTGTTGTTCTGTACTGCATCAAATTTAAAATTATTTTAAAATGTCTTTGAATTGAAGACCTGTTAATAATGAAAATGTGTCAATTTTGAACAGTTCCGATATTTAATAAACAGTAAATCAAACAAAGGTGCTCACCAAAACAAAAGCAAAATTCTGCTGATACTGGAATCTGAAACAACAACAGGAATTGCTGGAGAAGCTCAGCAGGTCTGGCGCATCTGTGGACAGAAAGCAAAGTTAATGTTTCAGGTCCAGTGACCCTCCTTCAGAACTGGTGCTCACTCTTGTGTTGTTTAGAGTTTGCATTGTACGCTGCAGCTCTGTCCTGCCATATAATCATCAGAAAGCAGGAAAACATTGCAAATGCCTTAAGTTGGAATTATTTAGTTCAGAAGAAGCATATTCAACTCATTGCACTTTTGCCAAGTCTTTGAAGGAGCTACACATTGCTCTTTCCATATAAACCATATAAACCTTTCTTTCTCAAGGATTTATCCAACATGCTTTTTGAAGTTGAGTGCCTAATTTTCATGCCAATGGCACATAACAAGAGTGAGGAAATTTCCCAACTCAGCCCACCTACCGTGGGACAAAGTCCCCAATGAATCTTCATTGGCAAGAGCATGTGCTAGCTGGAGTCAGGCCAGCCAAGCCCAACAGATGTTCAGAGCCAATAATAAGTCCAGAATGAGGGTTGGTTGACAGCCCAGAAATCCACTAGTCTTTTGAAACATCTGAGTCCCTCCTTGCTTGATCAAAAACTCTGGCCGTCTGATTCTGCTATCAACTTCACAATGTTTATTTAACTGGATTAAGTGGTTGCAAGTGGTTCACAGTTTCCACTATTGAAATGTAAAGAGTACATGATTAGTCCTGGTGTATGTGTGTGTGTGTGAGGGGAGGGGTCTTGTGTGATGGGGCATTGCCTTTCATGGGGTCTTGATGATTGACACTTCTATTGAGCAGTTGTAAGAATTATTTTATTTCAACATTGTGGAAAGTAATGTATGTTTACTTTTTTATTTTTTTTTTAAATTGGGTTTAACTATTGTTTGATCCTATCTATGTGATGTCCAGTCAGTGAATGGGCATGAAAAAGTCATAGTCTGCCATGGGGGTGGTTGGAGGAGCATAGCATGCAATGAGTGGACATGAGTGGTCATGGAGGACTATTGCCATAATGTGCGTAGAGGGAGGGAGGTGATTGTGTGTAAGGGCTTGTTTAATTTTTTACTTTGCCCATCATTGGGGGTAATTGTGAACAATCTTTTGAACTTACCTTTCAAAATGTTCCTTCATACAGATGATGGCTCATGGCAGCTTTGGGCCAGCATTTGTTGCCCATCTCTAAATGTCCTTACAAAGTTGGTGGTGTTCTGCCATTTTGAGTTGCTGCAGTATATTTGGTTTAGGTAGACCCACATACCATTAGGAAGAAAGTACCAGGATTTTGACCCAGTGACACTGAAGGCATAGTGATATATTTCCAAGTCAGGATGGTGAAATCTATTCTTGTTTTAGAACCAAACAAGTCAGAAGTGACCTGTAAGGTGAAGACACACAACCCAAACCAGTTTGGACTCCTGAACAGCAGTGGTGAAAATCAGAAGTGTTGGGAATGGGAATGGGATCAGGAATGTGGGAAACAGAACAAGCTCACCACTTTTAAAGGGATCATGAGTCATTCCACCTTAACAAACATCCAGTTCTGAGCCTCCAATCATTTCCCTTTAGGTACTGCATCCAGACCATAGCACCTGCATTTGTAAAACTAAGTTCACCTGTAGTTCTTTTGCTAATTTACTTAAATCTGAAATTAAAAAAAATGCTTTAAAACTCAGCACGTTTGGCAGTTTTTGTGGAAAGACAAACAAGTTTTGTGTGGCTGGTCAAGGATCTTCCTTCAGTGTTAAAATTTTGACTTGGATTTTCATGGTTCCGGATTCAGAAGTTGCAGCCCATTTCTGACAGATTCGATTTTAGCAGGAGAGGAAAGGGGCTAGCAATCTTGTAGATGAGGGAAGTCCAAACATAGCAGGGCCTTTTAAGTTTAATGCTGAGTTCAAATACTTATTTTTTGCTGTAGCAAGGAACTTAACCCACAGTGCATGTTATGACATTTTAGAGTAGACATAAATGCACTTTGAGAATGGTTAAGGTCTGTACAATTCTAATGTCATTTAAAATCCCAACTTGTAAATTTTTTTTTATAAAGAAAGGCTGCCTGTGTCAGTGAGGTGAAAACAATGTTCTAGCGTTAACAATAGTTGTTTCTTGGCATAATGTTAAAGGCCACCATTATATTATTAATGTGTAGCAGCTTTCCATAACCTATCATTTTCTTAATAGAGGTTATAAATTCATAATTAGATTGACAGCTCTGAAAGTTATTAAAGGATTAGCTATCTTTCATGCATGTTTATGGCTACAGCTGTCTTTTTCTTTACAGGGCATTAAGTATTTAGAGGAATTTAAAAGTTTTGAATGGACTTGAATAGGAATGTGAATATATATTGCTAATTTATATACATACATATATGTAATATTCCTTATGAATGGGAGAGTTTAGTTTTGAATGTGGGAAAGCCTGCAAAGGGCAGTTTTAATTTTATTTTATTTAACTGAACCTGGCTCCTTACGTTTGCCCATACTGAGAACATTGGCAAAGATGGTGCAAGATGGTGTGTTGGCATGAGTTACTATTAAGTTGTCATGGCAGTTATAAGGAAACATGGGAGTCAGGTCTGGCTTGAACACAGACCCAAATGAAGAGGGTGCGAACTTCCTGAGGCCCAACTCACACTCCTCAACTCAGATACAAAGATACAGGCATTAATTCAGTCTTTCCCCTCTCAGCAGATGCCACCACACATGCTGAATATTTCCAGCATATATATTTTATATCAGAATTCCAACATCTGCAATATTTTGTTATTGTCTTAAATCTGTGTGTTTTGGTAACAAACCCTCCAATCAACAGAAAGAGTGTGTTCCATCTATTCTACAAAAATGCTTACCTTTGTTACATTATCACAACTCCTCCATAGATTGTTCTTTGTAGCCTTCCTCGATCTGGTGTTCCAACACCTGAAGTGGATAGTAAACTCAGATTGAATGAGAATAGGTTAGAGATGCCAACTCTAATTGGATATTTTCCTGGTGATGTGAACAGATAACCTTCTGCCATCATCTATGTCCATGCCACATTTCCTAGTGGCCACCACACATACCCATAGTTACATTACATCATAGAGTCACAGAGATGTACAGCATGGAAACAGACCCTTTGTTCCAACCCATCCATTCTGACCAGATATCCCAACCCAATCTAGTCCCACCATATCCCTCCAAACCCTTCCTATTCATATACCCATCCAAATGCCACTTAAATGTTGCAATTGCACCAGCCTTCAACACTTCCTCTGGCAGCTCATCCCAGACACGTAACACCCTCTGCATGAAAAAGTTGTAGCTTAGGTCTCTCTTACAGCTTTCCCCTCTCACACTAAACCTATGCCCTCTAGTTTTGGACTCCCCCACCCTAGGGAAAAGACTTGCCAACAGTGGCCTAACCAATGTCCCGTACAACCGCAACTCATGTACTCAATACTATAACCAATAAAAGAAAGTATACCAAATGCCTTCTTCACTATCCAATCTACTTGCGACTCTACTTTCAAGGAGCTATGAACCTGCACTCCAAGGTTTCTTTGTTCAGCAACACACCCTAGGACTTTACCATTAAGTGTATAAGTCCTGCTAAGATATGCCTTCCCAAAATGCAGTACCTTGCACTTATCTGAATTAAACTCCATCTGCCACTTCTCAGCTGATTGGCCCATCTGATCAAGATCCTGTTGTAATGTGAGGTAACCTTCTTCGCTGTCCACTACATCTCCAATTTTGGTGTCATCTGCAAACTTACTAATTGTATCTCTTATGCTCGTATCCAAACCACTTATTTAAATGACAAAAAGTAGAGGACCCAGCACCGATCCTTGTGGCACTCCATTGGCCACAGGCCTCCAGTCTGAAAAACAACCCTCCACCACCACAATCCTCTTTGTTACTTCTTCAAAAAACTCAAAGTTTGTGAGACATGATTTCCCAAGCACAAAGTCATGTTGACTATCCCTAATCAGTCCTTACCTTTCCAAATACATGTACATCTTGTCCCTCAGGATTCCCTCCAACAACTTGCCACCACAGAGGTCAGGCTCACTGGTCTATAGTTCCCTGGTTTGTCCTTACCACCTTTCCAAAACAGTGGCACCACGTTAGCTAACCTTCAGTCTTCCGGAACCTCACCTGTGACTATTTATGATACAAATATCTCAGCATAAGGCCCAGCAATCACTTCTCTAGCTTCCCACAGAGTTCTAGGGTACACCTGATCAGTTCCTGGGGATTTATCCACCTTTATGCGTTCAAGACATCCAGCATTTCTTCCTGTGTAACATGGACATTTTGCAAGTTGCCACCACCTATTTCCCTACTTTCTATATTTTCCATATTCTTTTCCACAGTAAATACTGATGCAAAATACTCGTTTACTATCTCCCCCATTTTCTGCAGCTCCACATGAAGGCCGCCTTGCTGATCCTTGAGTGGCCCTATTCTCTCCCTGGTTACCCTTTTGTCCCTAATGTATTTGTAAAAACCCTTTGGATTCTCCTTAATTCTATTTGCTAAAAGTTATCTCATGTAACCTTTTTGCCCTCCTGATTTCCCTCTTACGTATACTCCCACTGCCTTTATATGCCGAAGGGCCTGTTTCCACACTGTAAAGTAATCTAATCTAATCTAATCTAAAGTAATCTAATTTGCTAAAGTTATCTCATGTAACCTTTTTGCCCTCCTGATTTCCCTCTTACGTATACTCCCACTGCCTTTATATTCTTCTAAGGATTCACTCGATCTATCCTGTCTATACCTGACATATGCTTCCTTCTTTTTCTTAACCAAACCCTCAATTTCTTTAGTCATCCAGCATTCCCTATACCTACCAGCCTTCCCTTTCACCCTAACAGGAATATACTTTCTCTGGATTCTCGTTATCTCATTTCTGGCAGCTTCCCATTTTCCAGCCGTCCCTTTACCTGTGAACATCTGCCCCCAGTCAGCTTTTGAAAGTTCTTGCTTAATACCATCAAAATTGTCCTTTCTCCAATTTAGAGCTTTAGATCTGGTCTATCCTTTTCCATCACTATTTTAAATCTAATAGAATCATGGTCGCTGGCCCCAAAGAGCTCCCCCACTGACACCTCAGTCACCTGCCCTGCCTTATTCCCCAACAGTAGGTCAAGCTTTGCACCTTCTCTAGTAGGTACATCCACATACTGAATCAGAAAATTGTCTTGTACGTACTTAACAAATTCCTCTCCATCTAAACTCTTCACACTATGGTAGTCCCAGTCTATGTTTAGAATGTTAAAATCCCAGACCATAACCACCCTGTTATTCTTACAGATAGCTGAGATCTCCTTACAAGTTTGCTTCTCAATTTCCCTCTGACTATTAGGGGGTCTATAATACAATCCCAATAAGGTGATCATCCCTTTCTTATTTCTGAGTTCCACCCAAATAACTTTCCTGGACGTATTTCCGGGAATATCCTCCCTCAGCACAGCTAAAATGCCAGTCCCCCTCCTCTCTTGCCTCCTTTTCTATCCTTCCTGTAGCATTTGTATCCTGGAACATTAAGCTGCCAGTCCTGCCCAACCCTGAGCCATATTTCTGTAATTACTATGGTATCCCAGTCCCATGTTCCTAACCATGCCCTGAGTTCACCTGCCTTCGCTGCT
>NC_057713.1:95585282-95613169 GCF_004010195.1 Chiloscyllium plagiosum
AATTTAGGTGCAATCTATCCTTCTTGTACAGGTCACTTCTACCCCAAAAGAGATTCCAATGATCCAAAAATGTGGATCTTTCTCCCATACACAGCTCCTCAACCACGCATTCATCTACTCTATCGTCCTATTCCTGCCCTCACTAGCTTGTAGCACCGGGACTAATCCAAATATTACTACTCTCAAGGACCTCCTTTTTAAATTCCTGCCTAACTCTCTGTAATCTTCCCTCAGAATCTCAACCTTTCCCCTTCCTATGTCTTTGGTTCCAATGTGGACAATGACCTCTTGCTGGCCCCTCTCCCCCTTGAGAACATTCTGCACACTCTCCGAGACCTCCTTGATCCTGGCACCAGAGAAGCAACACATCATTCTGATTTTTCACTGCTGGCCACAGAAACGTCTGTCTGTACCTCGGCCTAGGGAGTCCCCTAACACAATTGAGCTCTTGAAACCAGACGTACCCCCTCATTGCATTAGAGCCAGTCTCAATATCAGAAACTTGGCTGTTCGTGCTACATTCCCCTGAGAATCCATCACCATCTTGGCATTCCAAGTGTAATACAAAGAGACTTGTCCTGACCTGATTGATAGTAGCAAATTATTCAGTCAAACAGCCTCTTTTCCAACATCCAAAATATTTTAAACTCATAAATAAAAATATTGGAAGAGTAGTTTTTGTTCAAAACATTATAGCTTTTTAAAAGCTCCCAATGATTGTTCTCTCGAGATTAGCTTTCAATGTCTGGAAACCTGAGGGCAAGCCTAGAGAGTTGGCAATATTAAACTAAGCTAATTTCTCATGGTCAAACATGTCCTGCCATTGAGACTGGGCATGGATCTATGCAACAAATCCCTGATGCCAGGGTTTCCAGACATGGGTCAATAAATTGAGATTGTAACATTGGCGAGAGTACCTTTAGAGTTTTTCGGTTGAAGTGATTTGTTATGATTAATATTGCAGTTTGTAATGTGCAGATTACTTGGTGCCTTAATGATGATATAATGGACACACATTAAAACTATCCTTGTTCATTAAGAAAAGAATTGGGATTTGTGGCACTGATGTGTGACATTTTGTATTTCCATGTTCTTTTTCTTGAATATTTAAGCCCAAACAAGTTGGTCAATTTCATTTGGTCGTAATGAAATGTTTTGAGGTTCCCAGGAGTACAAAGGTTAATTACATTTGGACTAAGAAACAGTGATTAACAGCTTTAAATTACATGCATCAGTGGCATGAGTGACAGCCTTTTTAATAATCACTCACTGCCAATGGTCAGTGGGACAATTTTAAAATGATACGATTAAAAAAAGTGAACATCTGAACCGAAATACTATTGCACACCCTTATCTGCAACAGAATAGGGCACTATTTCATAGAGGGCACCTTAAAATTTGTAATCTCTGTTAAACATAGGCAACAAGTATGTAACTTATATCTTTCCCTTCTGTGAGTGCAATAGATTATGCATCATTTACTTATGGAAGTTCTTATTGAAATGGTTGACATCAGCATTTTTGTAAATCACAAAGCCATTTTCCCATATCCTCTCATTTTCTTTAGATATAGAGGGCAGCCCTATATGCTAGAATTGTCCAGCCAAGCAGTAAAAGTAACTAAGGTCAGGTCATAAAGTTACATTTTGGAAAGGGACCATCTGGTTTCCAGACCAATTGAGAATCACAGGGAGGAGCTGACTTCTGCTGGACAGGAGGAAGGTGATTTGGCCAAGTCAGAGATGAGAGGAGCTAACTAGTTGTGCTGGTGAAGCAGTCCAAGGTTGGATTAATGGTGTTCGAACACGTGTTTAATTGTGAACTCAAGGTGGTGTGTAGTTAATGAGATCAAAGCAGGTTCACCCATTTGTCAATGATATTAGGCCTTGCTGAGATTAATATGTTCAACTGATGTTGCTCTTTGTTACAAATGTTTAATTAATTTAATATGGGGGGGGTTCTAATATTACTTTAGTGATCCAGAATGTGAGTTATCAGAGGATTAACTTTTGAAAAGTGTTTACCTGTCTATACTTTCACAAAAGTTTACACTTGACACAACGATAGCATAGTTATATATCTCAAGGTGCTTCATGGCAACACCACCGTGGAAAGTTTTATACCACAAAAGATATTGGGATTCATGACCAAAGCTTCAAAGAGGTAGGTTTTAACTAGTGTCATAAAGGAGGAGAAACAGAAGTTTTGGAAAAAAGTACAGAGCTTAGGGCCTTGACAGTTGAAGTATAGCCATTAATGATGGAGGGGTAAACACTGAGGATGCTCAAGAGGTCAGAATTGGAGGACTACAAAGACCTCAGAGGGTTGAGGGTGAGAGGAAAATTAGAGTTGGAGAGGGGCAAGACTATGGAAAGATTTGAAAATTAACATGCTGTCAGATGGTGAGTTGTTATAGGTCTGCAAGTAAAAGGTAAAGTCACCCTTGTCTTACCAAACTATAGGACTGCTCTCTCATTAGAGGCAATGATAAATGGTGATGGCTTAACTGGAGGGTCACTATGCCTTGGTGAGGGGAGAGATTGAGAAGGAGAATGTTTCATGGTAACTTTTGCCAATGTGGCAATTGAGCCCACATTGCTGGTATCAGTCTGCATTGTAAACTAGGTGCGCGGTCAGCTGAGCTAACTGACTCCCTAAACAGGAAAGAAGGCTGATTAGGATGCAGCCCAGCATAGTTTCGGACATGCTCAAGTTTTTAGCATGTAGAATTTGAGATATTCACTGGTATGTGTTGGAATGGCCAAGTCTAAAGATAACAACAGTGTTAAAAATAAAAGGTATTGTGTACAAAGCTTCAGAATCAAAGTGAAATGAGAGATTTCTTTTTACACAGAGCATTGTTCTCACCTGCAATATATCAATTGAAAGGGTGATGGAAGCAGATTTCGTGGTAACCTCCAAAGAGATTTGAATAAATACCTCAAAGGAATAAAACTGCATGACTATGGGCAAAGAACTGACGAGTTCTCTACTGTAGCTGGGTCAAAATCCTGGAACTCACTTCCTATACTGTGGGTATATCTATATTCAAGGATTGCAGCAGTTCAAGAAGGCAGTTCACCACCACCATCTCCAGGGCAAGTAGAGAAAGGGCAATAAATACTGAAAGTAAAGAGAGTTCTGATGGTACCACCACAACGGTTTGAATGGTATCCTCTAGAGTCAGAGGATTCTAAAATGCTTTTTAAAAATTTGCAAAAAGAATAGATGAAAGCAGGAAATATTGCTTGTAATAAGAAACTGACAAAATCAACTACGGTCTTTTAATTCTTTTAAAAGTGAAAATGGGAACAATAATGGAATTTTTATCCCCAGTGTGCAATACATTTTGAAATAGTAGCTGGTCCCCACCTCCCAGACATCAAACGTATCTCTAGATGACACAATGAGCGAGCTTATTACATTCAAATAAAATTGAAGGAGATTGAGCTTGAATGTACTGATACTTGGTATTAAAGATGTATCTACCACCCGTTACAGGGACCAGTGCAAAATCCACACATCATTAAAATAAAAGTGACAGGAGTCATTTGAGCATGTTTGCGGCATCAGAGACAGCCTACAACCACACCATTTAGGAGTTTGACTTGACATTTCAAAGAACTGCATGGGATATTCTGACATTTATCCACTCACTGGCTTCAAGGCACAAAGAACAATTCACAATGACTTAAATATCATTACAGAGTTTATTTAGCCTGTTGTAGCAAAAAAGATCCATAATGGTAGTAACATCTTTATGAAACATAAAAAGAGCCATTTTTTGATTTTTATCAGAGTTGTGCTTGGAAAATCTAAATATATATTTTTATCATACAAATGATTTTTTTCTTTTGTTTTTTTTTCGTAAATAAGTGCACCAGTTGTTAAACGCATCCACCTTCTACACACATCACCACCTTCAGAGAAGTGCAGTCCAAGTTGGCTTGAAAATGAAAGAAAAGGGGAGGTGCCCTCACAACTCCAGAGAAAAGTTTAAAGTGGGTCTAAGGTGGAACCTTACAAAGCAGTCATTAAGCCAAAGAAGCAAGGATACACCGTTCAATTGCAACTATTGATTTAACAAATAGAAGGAAATGCAGGAAAAAAGCTTTTCCACACAAAGTTTTACCTCCAATTTTCACCATCATTTATCTAAGCGTTTTTTTTTAAAGATTTGGAGGTCAAAAGGGCATCTCTGGCACAAAAATGACTTTGTATAACAGAAAACAGTAAAGTGTATAACCATCAATGAGAGAACCATAGAGTCTAGGAACAAAATAATGAAGAATCCCAGTAAACACAGATAATCTACAATCAATGTTTTAAGTTATCACATCTGAATATATTACACATATGTATATATATTTACATATGTACAGTCTTCCCAGAAAGGTGGCAGTGCAACACTAAATTTTTTTGACTTAAAAAAAAATCAAGGAAACACATATTGTACCTCAATTTATGTACAACAGACACTGTTATGTTCTGTTATTGTCAGTATCTGGAATGCAAATATACAACATGCCATCATAGAAAAAAAATGGGACTCACTGCCACACATAAAACCTTAAAGTGAAAGCAGATCAACACAAACCTAAGAAAACATATCTGTCAAGCAGTGAAGTTTAGTCCCAGAGCAAGTTACTGATATCCACCCCCCCCCCCCACCCCAAAAAATGGAGCAGCTAATTGAGTTTCTCACTGAGAGGACACTACTGCAAATGTATCAGAAATTGCAGATAATGCATGGCATGGTTAATCATCCTGCAACACAGTTGACCTTGGAAATAAATTTCACATTATTACTTTTCATTTCGTAGTCTGCTTGCAGGGTGTGTCAGGACTGCTACAAGTAGCTATTAAACTTGGCTTTAACATGTTAAATTCTTCCAGTCCCAATTCTGACATGCCAATAATATGAACTTTTTAATGTGAATCAGTTGGTTTTAATATCAAAGAGATATTAGTCATGTCAAAGAGCAGACACATGACTGATTTCACTCTCCCGGCCACAACTGTTATCACATGCATAACATTGGGATTGCTAGATGCCTGGAATTCAGGGGCAGAAAATCTACTTTTCTCTTTAAGTCATCTGATTAAACAGACAAATAATGAAATGAGTTTACACTTGTGTAAAAACCATTGACTCGAAAGAAAAATGAGTCAGGCTAACAATTTTGATTCAATTACAATGATGTACAGAGAGCATTTTAATTGACATCTTCCCCTTCCCTTATGACTCCTGCCAGTTGGTACTATTATTGCTGCCTGCATATCCTAGCTAAAGCCTTGATGGATAGACGTATGCAGGCACACAAAAGAACCTATTTGGACTGGTGTGTCAGCTCATCTTTATCAAGTGTTGTACAGGTATATTTTGCTGCCATGCTTCATTACCCCAGAATGGTACGCCTGAAATGTTTGACGGTTCTGCCGTCTTCCCTTTCTGCTAAAAGCCTGTGTACATTGTTAGGGAGCCTTCCTTTGTGAGTTATGAAGTTACGTCAACCAATTGCTATTACATTCAGCAAGAGGATGAATCGACACCTTGGAGGGAAACTATAGATGTTATTTCCCCAGTTTAGCTCCAGGCAGGTGAGCAGTGTTAACGAGGTACCCCTTACCTTAATGTTGACAGAAAATTGTCATTGCTCCGACACAGCCACATATTGGCTGGAACTTATGCAGAATCCTTACCCTGAAGTCTGAACGCACACGCTTTTCTTTTTCGTTTATTGGTATTCAGTTTGATATGATGACCCAGAGTTACCCTGGACCAGCCAATCAAGTGTCCACCTTGCCCAACTTACTTTTGGATGCTCAATTGCAACATAATTCACTTTGGAATTAATAATTCCGCATTCAGAGCATTCACTAACAATTTCTTAAATCCCCAGATTCTAGGATAAATGAGGCACTCATTTTAATATCCATGTTGTCTTATCAGCACATTTTAACATAACTTTCCGTGCAGAAAATCACACAAAAAAAGTGGTTAGGGCTTTTGCCTGAGTAGCAGATGTCTTATTGTTATATCCACATACAGTCCATAGGTTGGTCCCAGTGTTGGATTGGGATGTGCCATTTGGCACTCAACTGGCATCACAAGCTGCCAGCTAAGAGATCTCTTTAGCCACATACCAACAGACACGCCAACTCAGCGGTCCTGTTTAGTATCCCGATCCCACATCCCTACTTTGAAAAATGTACTATTCATAAATTTGATGCTATAAATCATCAGTTGGATTTGCCTTCATGTTCCAGCACAGCACAAGATCAATGGTTTGACAGAGCAGTGCTGAACATGAAATGGATCGAAGCAGGACACATTAGCATACTTTAGGAGCAGTCTGATTTAAGTGTCCACCATGTCATGATGCATTGGATCTCATAACCCACCACTGCCCCCACTCCAACCTATGGTTTCTGTTGTCGACTGTGGTGAAACATGGACAGTAAAATGTTGCACTTCCCTAACACGTCAAAACCATCCTTATGTAGGATCACAACATATTCTGATAATGCAGATCGGCAGACCGTCCTTTTGGATAGCAAACCCAATGGGAATCGCTCACTGTGGGGGAGACAAAGCAGCCAAATTTGTCCAGTTGCTCAGATATATTATATTATAAAATATCCCATCACCAAGAGTTCCCTCGCTGACATGTAAGGAGTCTGTTAATCCAGCACTGTGGTATTCATTTTGCAGTCAACCCTGCAAAGTGGTGTAAGACTGGCTTCAGTCACACTGCTTGACCAGAATGTATCTTGTGCAATGGAAAACGACAGACTGACGGTCCCTTGGACAGAATAGACCTTTTGTGGGACTTTTTTTTCTCCTTTGTCTGCTGGCGTGTCGGGATCGAACCAAGCCCCTGAGATCATAACCGCAAGCAATGAGTCCAGAGCCGACGTGGGCTATGAGCAGCATGTTGTTCCCTCCCGCATGCCCATCTCTTGCACTCTGATCTGATTAGCAGCTACCTCGGTAGCTCATGAAATATTTGCATGTCCATGCAGCTGAGCAGCCTGCTCACCAGCAATGAATGTGTCAGTTAGGTGCTTCGCAGTGAAAAAAAATCTTCAAGATGAAAGCATGGGGAAAAAAATGAAGGTCTTCCTCTCTTTCCAACCACCCCCTCCTCCCCTCCACCCACCCCTGCTCCTTTGATGGCAAAAAAATCCATCAAATTAACACATCAGTGTACTTGAATGTAATCTCCAGGGTTCAGCGCAGTGCCTTCTATCTGCTCACACAGGAGGCCAGAATGATTTATCAATGCAAACCTAATAGTATCAATATGAATCTAACTAAAAATCAATATTTCATTACCAAATTGTTAGTGAGAATGAAGAAGAATTGCTGGAGTCGGAGCATTCTCTAGGGTAGGTGCATATGGAGTTCAATGTGACAAAAAGAGTGATGCATGACTGGGGGCCGAGCAGAGGACATCAGGAGGACAGGCCACAAAGTGGGCAAAATCTCAGAACAGCTCTTTTCACTTCTTCTCCCTCTGTAAGAAAACAAAATCAAATGGAGAAAGCATTATAATCAGAAACCTTCCACACAAAGAACAGGATTACAGAAAAGGAATCGCAAAGTTCGTTTTTTTTTTAACTGCAAGACAGTTTCCAGGTGATGCTATCAAAGTGAGTAACTTGCGGTTCCACCAATTGCTCACTCAGTTTGTGTCTGAATTAAGTACTGATAATTTTACATCATGGAACATGCATTTCCTGAAGACAATTAAATTACTGCACTGCAATATGTTTTTCTATCTAAAGATAAAAATGCACTTCCTCCATTCTTCTAATGTTGCAGAGCACTGTTTATTTAAAGATCTAGCCTACAAGGGCATTGATGTTATGATACAGTTATAAAAGACAAGTATATGGAGATCAGCCATCATTTTTTGGAATGGTATGTACTGTAGGTTTGAGGGGTTAAATGGCCTATTGCTGTTCCCATATCCTCCATATTTCATGCGCAGTGTGATATAATTTGCCAGTTCTCACTTCACATGCACTTTAACTAGTTTGTGCAAAAGTAACATTTTAAAAGGGTTATTCTCTTTCCTTGTTACAGTTCTGCATGTCAAGCAGACCCTCCCTGACCAAGTAGCAAGTTGTTCTTGAATCTCCAGCCATTGCTACGGTTTTGACTGCTTATGTACTAACAGATGTCAGCACTCAGTAGTACTCTCCCCCTACAAACTTGTCCAACATCCTGCCAATTCTATTCACAGGCATCAGCCACATCACCTTGAACAGCCTACTTGTCTTTGAGGCAGAAGGTGGTGGGTTCAAGTCTCAGCTACAAAAACCAGGTTGAGACTTATGTGATAATGAGAGAGTGCCTTGTTCCAAGGATTGAGGCCCAATTTACCTTTTGAGTCAAGGTAAGAGATCCTCTGACATTACTCTGAAGAACTGGGAGTTCTTCTCCATGTCCTGATCAATAGCAGTTATGTGCATGAACTTGCTGTGTGCAAACTGGCTGCCATGGTTACATAGGAAACAGGAGGAAGAGGCCATTCAGCTCCTTTAGGCTACCCTGTCATTCAATTAGATTATGGCTAATCTTCACACTTAATGCCATTTTCCTGCAATTTCCCCATATCCAGTGTAATGTTTAATACCTAGAAATCTATTTTCAATGTACTCTGACTGAGCAGCCACACCCATCATGAACAGAAAATTCCAAAGATTCACCACGCAGCAGACAGGAAGGACCTTTCCCTGTGTTGTACTGTTCTGTGTGCTATGCACTGAGTGAAGAAATTCCTTCTCATCTCAATTCTTAGTGGAGCACCTGTTATTATGAAACTGTGTTTCTTGGCTCTTGATATTTGAGCCAGGGGAAATACCCTTCCTGCATCTTCCTTGTCCAGCCTGTACGGATTTTGAACACTTCCATATTCATCCCCTGTCATTCTTCTAAACTCAAGACAATATAGGCCCTGGTTCCTCAATTGTTAAAGGATAATTCTGCCATCGCAGGGATCAGTCTGCATTGCCTTCCAGCATTCCAACATTGCAACAGTGACAACGCTTCGGCAGGATGGCTGCACAGCCTTTTTAAAATGTTGGAAAGCTACAGTACAGAATGAGCCATTTAGTCCACGTTGTCTGCATTAGTTGAGGTAAAAGGTAGCTGCCCATTCTAATCACACCTCCTTGTAACCAATCCATAGCCTTGCAAGTTACAGGACATCGTGTATCTTTTAAACAGGTTGAGGGTTTCTGCCTCCATCATCAAACTGGGCAGTGAATTCCAGACACCCTCTTGATGAAAAACATCTTCCCTCATTGTCTCCTCTAATCCTTCTACCAATCATCCTAAATCTGTGTCCCCTGATAACTGAACTCTCTGCTAAGGGCAACAAATATTTCTTATCTACTCTACTTAGGCCCCTCATAATTTTGTACATCCTAATTAATTCGCCCTTTTAGCTCCTCTATTTTAATGACTATCCAATCTTTCCTTACAACTGTAAGTTTCCAGCCTGAGTGACATTCTTGTAAGTCTTCTGACTTTTGTTATGTGGTGACCAGAAATGTACACAAAATTTCAGCTGTGGCTTAACTTGTGTTTCGTACAGTCCCAGCATTTTAGCCCTGTTTTTGTATTCTATACCTTGTCTGATTATGGAAAGCTTTCCTGTGCTTTCTTTACCAGCTTATCGGTCTGTCTTGCCACCTTCAAATATGTGTAGACATGCACTCAAATGTTTCTCACTTCCTTTACCCCTTCCATTTATTGTGTATGCTTCCCAAATGCATTACCTCACACTTTTCAGGATTGAATTCCATTTAGCACTTTTCCACCTCATCGGCAAACTATTGATTTTCTGGAGTCACAGCTGTCTTCATCATTATTATCTACATGGCTATTTTTGTGTCATCTGCAAGTTTCCTAATTAGGCTTCCCACATTTAAGTCCAGATCATCAATATATACTACTAACAGCAAGGAAGCCAACACTGAGCCCTGTGGAACACCACAGGAAATCACCTGCCTTTTGCAAAAACATCCATCAGCCATTACTCTTTGTCTCCCATCACTGGGACAATTAAGCTTCCAAGTTACCACAATTCCCTCTGTGCCACAGAATTTTATGTTTCTGACCAGTCTGCCTGCGGGGTCTTGTCAAATGCCTTATGGAAATCCATATAGTCGACATCCACTGCATTATCCTCATCAATCCTCCTGTTTTTCCTCCAAAGAAAATCAATTAATACATGACCTTCCCTGTAATTTGGTACCTTTCTAATAGTCCATCTTGTCTCTCAGAATTGATTCTCATAATTTGTCCACTGGCCTGCCTATAAACTTTAGGCCTATCACTCACACCCTATTTGAATAACAGTACAACATTTGCAGACGTCCAGTCCTCTAATACCTTACTGTACCTAGTGAGGACTGGAAAATGATTTTTAGAGCATCTCTTACTTCCTCACTGGCTTTCTTTAACAATCTGGGTTGAAACTTTATTGCTGGAACAGCACAGCAGGTCAGGCAGCATCCAGGGAACAGGAGATTCGACGTTTCGGGCACAGGCCCTTCCTGAAGAAGGGCCTGTGCCCGAAACGTCGAATCTCCTGTTCCCTGGATGCTGCCTGGCCTGCTGTGCTGTTCCAGCAATAAAGTTTCAACTTTGATCTCCAGCATCTGCAGACCTCACTTTCTCCTTAACAATCTGGGATATAGTCCATCCTATCTTGGCAAATTATTCACCTTCAAGATTATCAACCCCTCCAGTATTTTCTCTTGCATTATGCTTATTTTATCTAATATTTCACACTACTTCTCTTGACCTAGAATGTCTGCACCTAACCTCAGCTTTGTAAAAACAGAGCCAAATTACTAATTAAGAACCTTGCCCACATCATCTGCATCCATGCACAAGTTCCCTTGCACATCCCTGATAGGCTGTACTCTTTCTTTAGACATCCTCTAGCTCTTAATGTATTGACAAAATAGCTTTTAGTTTTCTTTGATTTTATCTGCAAACTTTTTTTTCATATCCTCACTAATGCTTTCCAATTTTCCTTTCTTACTTTACCACTGTACCTTCCATTCTCATTCACATTATTGTTTTTCTTTGAGATTCATCAGACTTTTTCTACTTTATCTGAAACTGTATGCTTCTGAATAACAGGAGGTTCCAGACTTGGCAGTACCACCTTTTATTTTGTGGAGACACGTCTACATATTGTTGTTTTTGAATGGCTCCTATTGATTTGACATTGGTTTTTCTTCAAGTAGCTGTATCAAGCCCATCTCTCCCCAATAACCTTTCAGTTTCTCAAATTTGACTTCACTCGAATTTAAAGTTTTTACTCCTCTTCTATCTTTGTTATTTTCTCTAATTATACTAAATCTAACTATATTATGGTCACTATTTCCAAAATGGTCATCCACTGCTTCTTCATGGACCTGACTGGCTTCATTTCCTAAATCTAAATCTCTCGTGGGATTTGTAACCTGTTGGCTAAAAATGTACCCTAGAAAGCAGCTCAAGAGTTTTGTGCTTTCTGTGGCTTTCACACTTATCATACACCAGTTCGTATTTGGATAGCCGAAGTCCCCAACTATTATTGCGCCTTTTTTTGGCACTCAGAAACATGCCCACACATTTGCACTTTGCCTCTCTCACAGAACTTGGGGTCCATAGTACACTCCACACAGTGCGGCAGCCCTTAATGTTTCTGAGCTCAACTCATATGGCCTCATCAGAGCCTGACTTGAAACTAGTTATTCTATTAGAAATATTAACTCTGATTTCTTCCCTCAGATGCTACCAGACCTGTGATGTTTTTGTTTCAGATCTTTAGCATCCACAGTTCTTTGTTTTATTTTATGTTATTATGGCCTCATTTGATAATTCATTCGGTATATCATCTCTCCTCAAAATTGTAATTCATTCTTTAAATCAATAATGCTACCTCTTTCATGTCAACTCTATTCTGATTGAAAACTATATCCATGAATGTTGACCTGCCATTTTTGCCCCTCTTTAAGTCAAGTGGCCATTATACCAACGACACCATGTTGCTATATGTCTACTTGTACATCAGCTGTACTTGCTATAAGCCTTGTGTTTACATATTTACCTTTAACCCTGCCAAATTCCTGTGCAGTACAAAATTTAACCTTTGCTCCTTCTGACTTTTAGACTCACTTGTTAAGTTTCCCCCCATTCTCTGTTTCGAACCTTACCGAACTGAATCCACCCTACTTGAATCTGATCTTGGGTTCCCAAACCCTGCAAATATAAATTAAACTTTAGCTAACAGAATGAGCAAACTCTCACTGCAACGATATTTTGTACCTGCTGAGCACCACCTTCTCAAGGGTAATTAAAGGTGGCCAATAAATGCTGGTCCAGCCAAAAACACCCACATCCAAACAGATTTGTAAAAAGTCTTATTCAGGTATGAACTGTCTGGCTTATACAGACACACCTTTCCTGGATTGGTATTAATGCCTCAGAAATCTGGTGCCTTCACTCCAATACCAAAACCTACACATCCTTAATTCATTTCATCCAAATAACTCCAAATGGAAACATCTACAGTGAAAATTCATGTTGTATGCACGCACATAACTGTGCATATGGACACTGAGTTGGATCACCAAGCTTTTTACTTTGAAAAAGAGCTTATATTAAACACTCTATAGGAAAACAGGAAGATATTACATTAACGGATAAACTGCAGTAACTGTTAATCAACAATCTTCAGGTCATTTTTGCTTAACATCAAACAATCCAGCAACTCAGTCTATTCCAGCTGACAGATGAGCTGGCCACATTGGTAACTCAATTACTAGTAATAAACATTGAATTACTATGAAATAATTTCAGATATCTATGTCAAAATAAAACATATTATACATTTTTGATCCATCCCCGGAATAAAATAATAGTTAGACGCCGGCAATATTAAAGCAGAATTGATTAAGTTTTTTGTGTCTCCTTAATATTCTTTAAAAGGCATTGTATTTACAAAAATAAAATGTTGTTCAAAATGCTTTTCTCTTGTTGGTCAAAATAAATTGTATCAAATTACTTAACTGCTTTGTAACAATTGATGTTGTTATACCGAGGTATTATCCTTTCAGATGTGATGTTAAACTGAGATCCTTTCTGCTCTTTTAGTTATATGTAAAAGATCCACTGCAATCTCTTGTAGATTAAAAAAAGCACTATCCTGAGGCCAATATTTAACTCTCAATCATCAGACTTTAAAAGTTTAGTTTGTATCACATTGCTATTTGTGGGGCCTTGCTGTGCACAGGTTACACATTGGTGACTTCATTTTTAAAAGAAAATCACTTCATTGGCTGTGAAGCGCTTTGGACATCCTGAGATTATGACAGACGCTTAAGAATTCAAGTCTTTCTCACTCGTGCTCTCACTCTCTCTTCATTCCACACTCACTCCCTTCTCATCCATCACTGTTAACAAACTGTTTTACAGCAGGCTGGAATACATTGCTGAGGAAACAACAATCCATCATGGAGAAATACAGCAGGTTTTTGGGGGAAGAGGAATGATAGAAAGCTATGGAAGGAGAGAATGATGGCAGCAGTTTAACAAAAGAAGAGTTGTGGAAAATTACCTGAAGGGAAGAGGTTGACATTGTTAATAAGCATAAGTCCAGAAATGGAGAGTTTCGATGACACAAATTGGTTACAAGTGGATTCAAAAGGGGATTCAAAGTTGAAAAGAAAGCTTAATAAGGATTGTCAGGGTGTGGAAATATGAGAGGGCAAGATATAGATGAAACATTAACACGTAGGAGGATGGGGCTAGATTGGGAGATGGATTAGGAAGAGTAGAGAACAATGGATAATAGAGCATCACAGAGAGTATAGCATTGAAAACAAATAATATAAAATATGTGAATATCTTTAATCCTTAAGCAAGGAATCAAAGAGAATGTGAAGGGTAGAGTGGGTCCCTTTTTTTCTATTCATCTATGATATGTGGGTGTCACTGGTTGGCCAGCATTTATTGCCCATCCCTGCAGTCCACCTGCTGTCAGTTTACCCACAATGTCATTGGAGAAGGAATACCAGTATGCAGTTTGAAAAACAATGGGCTAAATCCTAGATTTCTTTAGCTAAGAGCAAGTGGCATCAAATGTTTCGGAGGGAATCTTGCTGTGAAACCCTTTAAGATTTTTCACAATACCTCAGTAAATGCACCCTATTATCTACCTACTCTATATGCCTATGGCATCCTTTGTCTGATTCTAGCCCCATCTTACCACACGTTGCAGTGAGAACAACTCACCATTGAGCAGACATCTACCAAAAGGCCGGTATTCCTTGCACTACTGCTATCTTTAAAAGCCTGTTGTGCCCCTGAACCTGCCTCTTCAGTCTGGAGCTGCCCTGCACAGTTACTGAGAGTTGTCCAAAACGTGGCAGACGGGGGATATTGGTGCCCTGCATTGTAGACAGGACCTAGAGGTTCTGCTGGACAATGGGGTGCAGGTGCAGGACTCACTCCTCCCCCAGGGCCAGCTGTGAAGGCCACAACAACAGACAAAAGTCAGCCATGTCCAAGGTTGTCACCTTGCCAAAGCAGTCTCAGGACTTTAGGAAGAAGGTGAATGTCCTTCTCCACTCTGCCAATGTAAGTTACAACAATTTTCGCTCCAAAACCTCATGCTCAATCTATCTCTGTACCCACTTCTCAACAAGGATCATGTTGATCCACTTTCACTGTTGATATCAACATCTTCCCTTACTCACCATCAACCACCCAATTCTCCAGTGCCATTATCCCCTGTATGCCCTCTGCACTGTCTACTTGGGACACCTTATTAGCAGCATCTAAAGAGACAGCTGTGGAACCCACTTATATCTTCGCAAATACCTGCTTCTCTCTCAATCCAGGAGGAAAATAGTCCATGATAGGGAAGGAAGAGCCAAAGCAGTAGTGGGCTCTCCAACATTTGGCTCTTTACCCCATATGTGGAGAGTATTCAGACTCTGACCACACAGAGTGTCTGACTGTATCCAAGCCTCTGGGCTTGTATCAGAGGTGGCCCTTGACTTACTATGCCAGAATCCTTTGAGCAAAGACTATCACTTTGACTGGACTGAAGACTGCTGACAACAATTACACAGTATCTGGTTTTGCTTCTGTGCTAAATGGCACTGTAAGATAGTAGTAATATGAGCCTGGTGTTTCTGGCTGATGGTGGAAAAGTGAACAAAGACAAGGCTGGGATGCTGTGAGCATCCAAGCAGGCTCAGTGTGAGTGAGCACAGTGACAGTCAGCTAAGAGCCTAGAGAAGCAGCCTGATCCAGTCTATGAGCTGGGTGCATGTCCCTGAGTGCATAACCTCCTTGCTGTAGCATTATAATGATAGTTGCCGGTGCAGTGCAAGGTTCAGCAATGAAGTGCAGAAACACCCTCTAAGTGAATCTGTGATGAACACTTAGCATTCTTAGAGGCGAGGTGCAAGGATGTAGAAGGATGCAGAAGTTAAGCTGCAGTTAGACAAAACCCTAGGTTCTTGTATTCTTATATGACACTTGTGAAATAAGTGATTATGGCAAAAAAATTGCAGGAAATATGTATTACCAACTAACATGTTTTTCTCAGCACTTAACATATTGAACTCAAGAAACAGCCATTTCACAAACATGTCTCTCATTTTTACCTTAACATTGAATGTCACAAAAATATTGAAGTTCATTTGAAGTTGATGATCATTAATATGTCATGAACACATTATGGCTCCATCATTAATACATGGCAAGTGTTTTAGTAACTTACAGTACAGGGCAATAAGTGTGTCACTGATTCTTGGACCCATTGCAACATCAGCATCACAGTTTGATTGCCAATGAGTTGGAACATTGAGAATGCAGAATACCCATTACTAATCAATCTTTTTCAGATTCAAACCCTCTGGATAGTATTTCTTTTCATTGCACATCATGTTCATATAAACTTATTCAAACATGATTTTAAAACATCCATTAAGGCTTTAATGCCAGTCTATTACCAGTTCCCTACCTGAAGAACTCAAATCAAACCAAAGCTATTTATCTCCTAGACATTCCTAAGTACCTCAAAACAAAAGTCCTTCAAAAACATGTGAAGTCCAAATGTGCAAGTATTCAGTACTTACAACTACAGCCTAGGCTGTTCTTAAAAAGTAGCAAACAAAGGTGGCATGGTGGCTCAGTGGTTAGCACTGCTGCCTCACAGTGCCAAGAACCCGGATTTGATTCCCACCTTGGGCGACTGTCTGTGTGGAGTTTGCACATTCTCCCAGTATGGTTTCCTCTGGGTGCTCTGGTTTCCTCCCACAATCCAAAGATTTGGAGGCTAGGTGCATTGGCCAAGCTAAATTGCCCATATAGTGTTAGGTGCATTAGGCAGGGGTAAATATAGGGTAGGGGAATGGGTCTGGGTGGGTTACTCTTCAGAGAGTCAGTGTGGACTTGTTGGGTTGAAGGGTCTGTTTCCATACTGTAGGGAATCATTAAAAAAATGAATCTAAAAAGAACAGATTCTGTCAGAACAAACTTAAATGTATGCAAAAATAGAAGTTGTTGGAAAAGCTCAGCAAGTCTGGCAGCATCTGTGCAGAAAAATCAGAGTTAACATTTCCAGTCCAGGGACCCTTCCTCAGAACTGACAGAAACCTAAATATATCCTTGGTGCTGAGGCAAATTTACCAGAATTCTACAAGAGTTGAGGGGCCTCAATTATGTGGAGAAGCTGGGACTATTTTCCTTACTGCACAGATTGTTAGGGGAAGTTTAATGGAGATGCGCAAAATGATGATGAGGTTTATGGACTAAATAAGGACAAATGGTTTCTAATGGTAAGACGGTCTGTAAATAAGGGCCACTGACTTAACATGTGCCAAAAAAATGTTCTGGAGGAGCTAAATGAAAAAATTGTTTTATTATTTTTCTGAACTTGATCATAAAATAGTATGACGTGAGAACTAAACATACTTAACTTTATATGCAAAAGGTTTATGGGACCCTACATTATCCCCACAAACATTTTGTAACAAACATAGCCATCTTTGAAGACAACTGAATTATATCTCAAGGAAGAATCTTCCAACAGTAATAGTCATTGTTGGTTATGATACCTCTTTAATTTGAAATCCTATATCTCTTAAGAGCTGGAACCATTGTACAAGTTACATTTGAAGACATTTTCCCTTATGTATGCTTTTGAAAAGACAGCCTGTCACGTACTTTCTTCCATTGATAACTTTTATTAACACCAGTGCTCACTTCAGGAAAGCCTTATGTTGAGTAAAATAGACTTTGTCTGCAGTAAAGCACATGAAAGGGAAATATGAAACTGCAACCCCCATCTTCAATCTCCCAACATATGTGCATTAAACAACAATGTGTTAATTTATAATTTTCACATTTTAGCAAGTGACTAAAAAGACTCACTGCAATCTGAAGTAGTCATTAATGTTAGTGAACAGCACCAACAACATCACCATTATTACACCAACAGACAATGTTCTGTTCATTAACAAACATACAGAACACAGAGGGATGACTTTGTAATTGAGTGAGACTAATAAGAGTACATCATTTAGCTGTGTGACAAATTGTGCTTGAAACCCCAACACAGGAAATTCACATTTTGTCTTAATAAATAAATTACACGGGCTATGTATTATACATAATTTGAATCCTCAAGGACTTCGGTGATATATAATGCAGAGGATCAGTCATTTATTTATCAAGACCAACTATGAATCTTGCTATGTTTGAGTGCAATGATTTAGAGCACATGTTGCAATCTGTGATTGAGAGAATGGAGGGTATTTATTCATTTGATAAACTCAAAATGCAATCATCTGAAAGTGTCAGCATTTAGTCATGAATTTGGTTACATTTCCCCACTTAGCACAATGACAATCAAAGCCAGACAGACAATAATGTTATTGTAATGGGTTACAGGGCAGTACAAGAGCAATGTGTAATGCATCAGTAGATGAAAAACTTTCTACGAGTTCCATACCCCATGCTGTTGTGTATAATTATTGGCTCAGCTTGAGCATACTTAGTGTGGATTAACGAACATTTCAATTATAAAAGTGGAGGAACCCAAAATAAGATTCACCTTGGGCATGTGGTTTTCAGACCACTCCTTAATTACAATATCTGAAAATATGTAAACGACTCCTTCCAATTTACAGTTTTTTTTCCTTGACACTTTGGTTTACATCTTACGTTTGCTTTTAATTAAGAAATATGTAGAGCTGTGAAAAAAATGAAAATCACAACAGCAAAAATCCCTGGTGTTTTGTGCCAACAGCAGATGTTTGTTAACAGGCTGACTACGGAGTAAACTCCATACCACTTGGGGATATAAAGGAGTGTTGACAGATTTAGGTTCATGGGGCTAGAACTACTGAAATTCAAGTGTGTAACCTAAAGATTTCAACAAGAGAACCCTTCTTATATTAATAGAATCAGACTTTAGTTTCACCTCCAAAATATCCTGTTACAAGCCATTACTTGTCTTCCACATTTTTCTTGTTCCAAATGTAAGATCTGCCACCTAATAAAGTTCCATTAAACAACTGGCCATAATGTAGCTAACAACACTCCTAAGGAGTCAGCATTTAATGAAAAACCTCTCTGGGTTTATTCAAGTTGAAGCCAAGTTTTGATATTTTCCTAACTGAAACTTGAGTCATGGCCATAATAGTCCACATTTTCTCACTCCTTCTCCCTACTGTGTGCCCCATCCTCCACCATAACAACAGTTAACAAAGGAATCACTGGACACCATTTAAATAGCTAGCAAACACCATATACTAATAGACAAATAAATTCTAAATTGAAGTGGCTTTCTTTGTTGATGAGGTAGGAGAACAAATGAGTTACCATGGGCTTAACCTTACTAGAAATGGACTGTCACTTCCATTGAGTTTTACGAAGAGTTTCTCTCCTTAATGCCTAATGGGTTTTCTCGCACTATCTTCCCAAGTTTGCCTCACTAATGAGGTACCAACCCACTATACTCTGTCAAAAGCTAGTCTAATTTCCCGGTTGCTGCAGGTGTACATAGTCACCTCTGCCAGTATATCTTAGCATTACAGGCACTGATGCCATGTTTAAAAGGTCTCTATGCACCCAATCAAACACTGTTGGTCTGAAGCTGCCCTGCAAAATTTGTGACATTTGCCTCACTCATGACAGATAAGGGGAAATTGTTGCCCCACTTTGCAGTCAAGGATTTGGATGTCCTGGTGGATGCAGAGTTGTAGGGGAGGACCAGCCTGTTCACTCAGGGCCAGCAGAGGAGGGCACAACACCAGACCATGCCAGCCTGGCCTGAGGTTGCCACCAGGATCAGTGTGGTCTCAATCGTCAGAAAGAATGTGCAGCCATGCCACCAGAAGATCAATGACCTTCTCCACTTTCCCTCCATAAGTGCCACTGTGGTCTCTCTGCTCTATTACACTCACTCTATCTGTGCACTATACCCACCTCTCACCAAGGCCCATCCTCTGCCGTACTCACTATCACATATAATATCTTACTTCACTCACCTCACCCTCTCAATCTCTCCAAACTACTATCCCTGCTTGAGATCTGTGCTGCCTACTCACTTACTCATTGCAGATTCCTCACCACCTTTCACCCACCTGCAGTACCAGCTGGGCATGCCATTTTCAACTCAAGTCAGTCTCTCCCTTTCTCTCATTCAAAGAGAAAATAGCCTATAGAAAGTCAGCAAGAGCCAAGGTGGCCAGTGGAGCGCCCAACATGCACCTCCTCACAAGGACAAGATCTGACTACAGAACATAGAACTGTACTGCACCTGCACTGGGCCCTTCGGCCCACGATGTGCTGAATATGGCGCCAAATTGAATTAATCTCTTCTTCCTGCCCTTGCTCCAAATCCCTCTATTCCTTGTTTATTCATTTGCTTATTTAAAAGCCCCTTAAATGCCCCTATCATATCTGCCTCCACCTCTATCCCGGTAGTAGATTCCAGACTCCTACCACTCTGCGTAAAATACTTGACTGTCACAACTTCTTTGAAATTTCCCCATTTTATCTTAAATGCATGCCCTCTAGTATTAGACATGACGACCATGCAGCACACTGACCATGTCTAAGCCTCTGGACTGATATCAGATGACACCCGTTACTTACTGTGCCAGAATCCCATTCCTGAAGGCTTAATTTGATGGAAGACTATTTCCCTTAAACCTTGAGACATAGCCATTTGGTTGAAATGCACCCAGTGTGTTTGGCACATATACAGTTGACATATGTTGCAAGTGTGAGACAGATGTGGCAGAGTGCTGTACAACATGTCCATCCCCTTGATTGATAACTGCTGGCAAGTATGACAATCTGTCTGGCTTTGTGTCTGCGCAAGACAAGAACAGTCCTGTGAGCCATTAAGCTCTGACTGAGAGAGAAAAGTACAAAAAGGCATGGCAGGGTGCTGTATATGTCAAAATAGACACAAAGTGAGTGAGCACTAAGAGAGCAAGCAATGATTCCCTGAGATCCACCCTGGCCCAATCCATGTGATCAGTGCCTATAACTGCATGGAACAGTCCTTGTAGCAGCATTGCAATGAGAAGTGTCAGTAGGATACAAACTGCAAGGGCAGTGCAGAGATGTACTGTAACTAGATTGGAGTTGTGCCAAGATGATATGGTGAGGCTGGACATATCAGATATCAAAGTTTGTGCCCATGAAGGCTACTCAGAGATGCTGTGTCAGTCATCCAAGATGGAGGTCTGGAGGAACAGTTAGTGAGCTGTGGTAGGCAGGTAAACACTCTGAATTTCATGTCAGGAATTCTGGCACCTAGTTAGTGGGAGAATGGGAAAGTTCCTACTAATAAAGATAAGATTAGGTAATAATGGGGGTGATAACAAGCACTAACCCAAGCAAACAGACCTCTCACTGGCTTGCCAAGCAAACATGTTGGAAAAGGGGGATTGGTCTCATCATCAAGAAGCTCTTTGCTGGACATCTCACCTGATTTTCTCAACTTTCTCACAACTGGCCCATATCCTTCAAGGGCTGGGAAAATTCCAGTGGGAATAAATTGAAGGTGTGCCCAAGTGCTATTTTCAAGTTTTATTTGTTGTAGGCCGATCAAGCAACTTAGTTGTCCAAATTTTTGTGCAATATTTAGAGTTTTATTCAAGTTATCCTATTATTTACGTATATTGTGATTCTATATATTTAGAATCATAGTATCCCTACTGTGCAGGAAGAGACCATTTGGTCCACTGAGTCTGCACAAACCCTCGGTACACTATCCCACCCAGACCCACCCCACTACCCTATCCCCATAACTCATCATCTCCCATGTGTAACCCACTTAATCTGCACATCCCTGGACCCTACAGGAAAACTTAGCATGGCCAATCGACATAACATGCACATCTTTAAACTGTGGGAGGAAACCAAAGCAAACCCACGTACATATGGGAGACCGTACTAACTCTACATGGACAGTTATCCAAGGCTGGAATCGGGTCCCTGCCACCATGAGGCAGCAGTGCTAACCACTGAGCCACCACGCCGGCCCTTATGTGGAAGACAAATGATTGAACAGACAAGGAGAAAAACAACAGTAAGATGTACTGATAAGCTTAGATGGAGTGAGGTAGGAGATGCCATTCACATTGGTATTGACCTGCTGAATGAAATGGCTCATTTCATGACAATAAATTCAGATCAGTGTATCCAGGAGTGATCTATGGATGGGACTCAGTATGAGTTAGAGCAAGAACTGCATGGTTTTGCATAAGCTCAAGTTTACAGAAGGTAGTTGGTGGTACTCCAGCCAGGAAAGCATTAAAAGACCCAAACTATGATAATGAGGGGTAGCACATGTTAAAAATGTAGAATCTTCAAAGTGGTCATCTTGCATTGAATGCCACTATAAAATTGATTCATTTTGTAGACAATTTAAAAATTGAAAGAGACAAATCTGAATTTCTGAACAAATTTGATGGAATTTCCAAAATAATTTGAACAAAACATTTGATAGACATTGGCAAGGATAAGTACATGCAAGTTCACATTCTGTTCAGTTTCAATGAGAGAGAAAGTTTAAAAACAAACCCTAAAACTGTTTTCAATATTATTCCTGACCAGTTCTCCCACCTACCTCTCTCCATGAAATTAAGCTCAAGTAAAATCTAGCTCGTATCTCCTAACTCATGCAAAGTATTCGTCACCCATTCACTATCCCATATTGACTTCTGTTTAAGCAATGTCTTAATTTTAAAAAATGTAATCTTTGCTTTCAAATCCAAGATCTCACCACAGCCTATGTCACCTGCTATGTATCCAGTCCTACAACCCTCAAAAGATATTCACACTCCTCCAATTCCAGTCTCTTGAGCAGCCCTGATTTTAAACACTCCACCATTGTCAGAAATCAGGAGCTGAAGCACGAAACTCTCAAGTTTCCATCCTGAGCTTCTCTCTCTGTCTCTCTCTCTCTCTAAAACACACTCTCCTCCTTTAAGAAAGTCTTTAAAACTAACTTCATGGTCCAAGCTTCTTATCTTCTACCCCAACACCTCCTTGTGCATTGATAAAGCTCCTGACAGAGAATTTGAGAATGGTTTGCTCCATTGAAAGTCCAATATAAATGCAAGTTATTGTTATTACTGTTCATTGATTGACAGATAGAATATGGTCTGAAATAAACTAAAGAGAAGAAATTGCATTTATACAGTGCCATTCACATCCTAGAACATACTAAAGCCCTATTGTACGGAAGAGGTTGATGAAATGTTGTCAGCATTGTAAATGTAAGGAGATTGCGATCAAATTGATAACATGCTGTGACAAACAGAATTGTGACAAATAAAACAAAGAACTGCAGATGTAATAGAGTCAGAGAGATATACAGCACGGAAATAGACCCTTCGGTTCAACTCATCCGTGCTGACCAGATAACCTAAGTTAATCTAGTCCCATTTGCCAACATTTGGCTTACATCCTTCTAAATTCTTTCTACTCATATACCTATCCAGATGCGTTTTAAATGTTACAATTGTACCAGGTTCCCACCACCTCCTCTGGCAGCTCATCTCACATACACGCCACCCTCTGTGTGAAAAAGTTGCCCCTTAGGACCCTTTTAAATCCTTCCCCTCTCACCTTAAACTTGGGTCCTTTAGTTTTGGACTCCCTTACCATGGCAAAAAGACTTTGTCTATTCACCCTATCAACGCCCCTTATGATTTTACAAACTTCTAAAAGGTCACCCTTCAGCCTCTGATGCCCTAGGGAAAATGACTAGTTAACTAGATAATGTTTTCCAGTGATGTTAATTGAGGAATAAACTTTGGTCAGGAGAAAGAAAATTCCTCTGTTTTCAGATAGTGACATGAGATTGAATACATCCAAGAAGACAGACAGGTACCTGGTTTAACATATTATTTGAAAGAGAGCAGGTCTGATAGGGCTGCACTCCCTCAGAACTACACGGTGAGTGTCAGCCTACATTTTAATGCTCACGTTTCCCGAACCTCCCCTGCCTGATTGAAGAGGCACAAGTGCTACCCACTGAACACAACTCATGCCGAAGTAACAAAAATTAGATATGGCCAAGAAAGTAAAGAGTAATTCCTTTTGATCAAAACTCAGGAGAAATAAAACGATAGCCTCTTGCAAATTCAGGCACAATTCACATTGTTACAGTCATTGTTTCCCAAGTCAGAGGTTGTAGATTCAAATCATATTTCATGACATCTGTACATTATCAAAGATTGCAGTCAGTCAGAGGTGCTGTCTTTCGTACAAGATGTTAAACTGAGCTCCCTTGTACTTTTTGAGATTGGACAAAAATATTCACCAATGGACAGACTGCAAAACTGTTTTCCTGGCCCACTTCTCAACCCATAGCTGCCCGAAAGGACTGACTGATCCATTCTGTAGAAGAGTCATTGGACTCAAAACATTAACTCTGTTTCACTCTCTACAGATTTGTCAGAGCTGTTGCACTTCTCCAGCACTTTCTGTTTTTATTCCAGATTCCCACGCATGCACAGTTCTATGCTTTTAATTAGACTGATTGATAGTTTATTTTGCATGTTGTTTGTGAGGCTGTTGCATTGAACTGATAGTAGCAAATGGCAATCAAACTGCAGGACTGCATGCAAGTCATAAGATACAAAGCATGTTGGGATGTCAAAGCACAAGAATAGGGAGCAGAAGTTCATTTCTCTCTTCGACTCATCTCCCTGCTGCCTATCTGCACCCCATAACCTTAACTCTCTTGTCAACCACTTGTCTCCGTGTCAATTACCCTCCCCCCATACCCATTTTCAATTACTCACACTTCTTGCTAGCATCCCACCTAATAATTATCCAACTCTTGGCTTATCATCTGCTATCTCTTTATTTACTTACGCCCGTTTTTCTATGACAGGGCTCCATCTCCATTTACTCTATTCACACCTCCTCCAGCCTGTAATCAGCATTAATACCAGCTCTTCCTAGCTATTGCCAGTTCTGACAAAGTGCCACCGTTTCAGACTTCCAGCATCCACAGTTCTTTACGTTTATAGAAGATATCTAACCTAGCCTCCACAGCTCATTGAGGATGAGAAATGCACTATGCAAATGCAAGTTTATTCTGACTTTGAAGCTTTTTAGCTTTGATTATTTTGTAAATAGGGAGTTAGTGGTGTAAACATGGTGCATTTTAAGCTCAATGATACTGCAACAAAACACTCCTTCAACAACAAGAGCTTCGGTAATACAAAATGCTGCAGCAGCAGCTGGATAGATCATCAGCTTTCAGGTCTCTGCTGATGCTTCATAAATATCTGCTGGGTGAAAATGTGCCAGGTTAACTCACTCTGAATTTTGCAATTCCTTCTACTGGAAAAATACGTTACCTGGTCTTTGCTCAGCATCATGATCAATCTCAGGGACTTGGAGGTCATTAGTGAGATGAAGAATAATATTGTAGTAAGGTTAAATAAAAATTATGGTAAGGGACATTCATGAGAAGGAGGAAGCAATTGAATGGAATAGCAACATTTCATCTCTACTGCATGATGCTAAGTGGCATTATTTTTCCTCCCCCAGTGGAAATACGCATCATGCCAAAGTCTACAGAAGTAATTTAAACAATCTAAAATGATAATCCAGTTGTCTAGCAGCTTGTAACTGGGGGCAGACAGACATGCTGATTGAAAGACCTGTCTCTTCTCAATTACAACCCATTGTACAGCCCCACTTCAATATTGCTAATTCCATCCTTGTCACAAAGTTCAAGGCTTTTTTTTCTGATTCAAAGGCAGTCAGAGGATCTAACAGCATTTGTTGTGAAAATGCCTACCATGATTGTACAGAAGATAGATGGAGAAGTGAGACTCTGCAACGTTTGCAAACCGAATTTGGAGCTCATCATGTAAATTCCAGATCGCAGAATGGGTTTGATGATCAACTTGGGTAGGTATCGGGGAATGAAAAAAAAGCATGCAGTCACTTCATAGCTTGAAATAAAAGCCATTTTGTAAGGTAGGCTACAGCACATTTAGCAAGTCATAACACAGATTGGTTTCATAACAGTGTGAATATTGCGAAATGATTGCCTTGGCAATCATAAGGTTTCCAATGGTAGGCCACTGTGAAAATGCAGGAGCTTGTTCATTACCCCACAGACATTTATGTATTCACTTTACATGTCTATTTACCACAGTACCATCTCTTGCAACCCTACTGTGAAAGAAGACTAAAACCTGTCTGTAAAAATAGATGACAGAAAGACACCTTCAAACCGATTGCAGTCTTCTGAAAAAGTCCTACACAACATATTACAAGAATTAAAGTTAAATTAACTCATCAATTTTCAAAAAAGATGTTCCAGTATGTATTAATAATGTCCCAATCATTGTCTGAAATATACATAAACTAAATATATATGGTAATTTGATAGCATGAAAAGTCAAAAGAAATACCAAAATGCTGTATTAGCTTGTTCTTGTTTGCTTCTTTTTGTCTGTTAGACTTGCATATTGTACTGGAGAACTATCTTCCCTTTCAGTTATTTGCTTGAGGGATTAACCCACTCAGTACTGAAAGCTTTCTCTCATTTCAAGGACTCTTCTTTCTGTCATTTAGTCTCTTTGAATGCCATTGATCAATTGTGAAAGGTGAGGAGGTCAGGGGTTAGCTACCAATATATCATCGATTGTACTATAATTCTGCAGTTCTTTCCAAATTGTTGCCTTTATGATATTTATTGTCATATAAAAGTTATGTCCCTGGTGATTTAATATTGCAACTGTACATTCTTGTCCTCAGAAATGTCTTTGTTACCTCCAGACCCAAATATTTCAAAGCTTTTATCAGTCCCCTCATTCCTTGGCCCATTTAGAAACTTCATCTCATCTGGATCCATCCCACAATGCTGTAGCTATAATCTAACTTGTAACAAGTCCTTTTCACCTATTACCTTCTGGTACTCATTTGCTCATTGACTTATATTGGACAATGGAGTGCCAGGGCTGCAATTTTTATAATGCTCAATGTTTTAAAAATCACTTTCGTGGCTTTGCACCACCCCCTCAACCTCTGAAATCTCTCTCTGTCCCACAACTTTTAAAGATATCGGTGCTATTCAGTTCTGGCCTCTTGTGTAACTTCAATTTTATTTTGCCTGCCATTCCGTCAGCTGCCTTGGAAGTTAATCATTGGAATTCCTATCTCAAACCTCTCTGCCACCCTATCCTCCTCTCCTCCTTTAAAATGCCTCTTAAAAACAACTTTTTTAACCATGCAAGGATGTCTCTTCAAGACTTGGTGCTTCATGGGAATTTTAATTTTAAAATCACTGAAACCGAAACACCTGAAGAGATAGTAGGAGGAGTGACCAATGCCTTTGAACAAAGGAGTGTTGAAGGAATGTCTTTAAGGACAGAAGAGATGCAAAAGCAGAGAGGTTCAGCAAGGGAACTCCAGAGTTTAGGTCCGAGGCAATCAAAGGCTCAGCTGCCGATGGTGTCTTCCTTTGTTGATTTTAATAGGTGAGCAATGTAATTGCCAAACTCCCCAGGTAATCATTTGATAACAAGTTTCAGTTCCAACATGTTATATGTAATATTTCTTTTGCACTCCATTTGTGAAGGAATTGCATTATTGAAGGAAAATGAAGCTTGAAACACATTGACCTAAATACCCAAGGATGAAAAAGTTCGAGCTTTTGAATATCCAAACTTGGAAAAGCAAGAATTATATCATATCCCTCATTAATTTGCTACTGACCCAGCTTTTTGTGAAGGTACTTACTTCAGGACTGTCAGTGTTCGCTGTCATTGCTCTATTGAAACTGACAACAGCTTTTGGAGTCCACTCGTGTGCAGTATAATGTGGAAATCCAGAAGTGGCTGTGTTAGTGATTTTACATTTCCCCAGCGGGAGCGCTATTGAAGCACCACAAGAAACATGGCTAGAAGGACTAAATTTAACAGAGGTGGCAGGAGTCTCTGGCTAGATAGCCAACAAGATCCCAGACTTGGCTCTTTTTAAGAAGGCCTGCCACATAATGTGCCACTCAGATACTTAACCAGACAATAGTGGGCCCTCCCTGACATCAGTAAGGCGTTCGACAAGGTTCCCCATGGGAGACTGATTAGATCTCATGGAGTACAGGGAGAACTAGCCACTTGGATACAGAACTGGCTCAAAGGTAGAAAACAGAGGGTGGTGGTGGAGGGTTGTTTTTCAGACTGGAGGCCTGTGACCAGTGGAATGCCACAAGGATCGGTGCTGTTTGTCATTCACAAAAATGATTTGGATGCGAGCATAAGAGGTACAGTTAGTAAGTTTGCAGATGACACCAAAATTGGAG
>NC_057713.1:95613552-95688034 GCF_004010195.1 Chiloscyllium plagiosum
ATATAAAAAAGACCTACGGGGCAACCTTTTCACACAGTGTGGTACGTGTATGGAATGAGCTGCCAGAGGATGTGGTGGAGGCTGGTACAATTGCAACATTTAAGAGGCATTTGGATGGGTATATGAATAGGAAGAGTTTGGAGGAATATGGGCTGGGTGCTGGCAGGTGGGTCTAGATTGGGTTGGGATATCTGGTCGGCATGGACGGGTTGGACCGAAGGGTCTGGTTCCATGCTGTACATCTCTATGACTCTAAGGTCTTCAGAATGGATATCAGAGGGTGTTCAAATAAAATACAGAGGGGTATCGAAGAGGAGAGGAATCACAAAATATGTCAGGGAATCAATTATAGCAATGAGCAGGGATGATATATTGGAAGGTTCATCAATGAGGCCATATGGGTAGAAGTAAAAAGCACACAAGGACATAGATGCTGCTGGGTGTACTACTGGTCCCCAGGCAGTCAAAGAGAGACATAGAATTAAATATGTTATCAAATTTCAGACAAATATGAGAATGGTAAGTCAGTAATATTAGGGGATTTTAACCACCAAATATTAATTGGGATAGATTTACTGAGCAAGGTTGAGAGGGAACAAAATTCATAAATTGCTCCCAGGTGAACTATTTTCGCTCTAATGTAGAAATGATACTTGGAAATGAGCCCAGGCAGTTTTGGAGATAGTGACTATAACTCAATCAGATTTAGGTCAGTTATGGAGAAGGATAAGGATGCACAGGAAATAAAGTTTCTAAACTGGGGAAAGACTAATTTTACTAAGATGTGCTTTGGCCCAACTGGACTGACAGCACATACACCTGTAGATAAAACAACTGCACATATTTGTGTGACAGCAGTGGAAACATTCAAGGAGCAAGAACTAATGGCAAATATGTTCCCATAAGGGCAAAGGGTGGACCAGGGACTTAGACATAAAGGCGAGGATTAAAAACAAAAGATTCGCTTCTGTTAAATATCGAGAGCTCAATATGGCAGAGACCTGACAAGAGTATAAAAATTACAGGGGAGAACCTATAAAGGTAATAGAGAAAGCAAGAAGAGTTTATGAGAAAGCATCTGGAAGCAGGTAGAATAAAGGAAAGCCAAAGTGGTTTTGACGTTTACAAAGATCAAGAAAATAATGAAGGAAAGAGTAGGATCTTAAGGGACATAAACATAATCAATGTGTGGACCCAGAAGACATCCGCTTTGAATAATTTGTGTCAATCTCCACAATAGAAAACAACAATGCAGGTGTAGTCATCTGGTGGAGAACTGTGAAGTTTTAGAAGAAATTAAATATAGAGGAGATATGAGAATTAGCAGCCTCAAAAATGAATTAATCTGCAGACCTGGATGAGCTGTGCTCCAGGCTGTTGTGGAAGGCACGGAAGGAAATATCAGGGGCCCTGGAGGGAATTTTCAAATTCTCTCTGACCCATACATGCAGCTCCAGAGGATTGCTAACCTTATCTCATTATTATAAAAATGGGGTGAAGGAATTGACCAGGAAATTACAGACCTGTCAGTCTAACCTCAGTGATGGAGGAATTGTTAGAAAGATTTGATTGAATTTTCTGAGGAGAATATCAGGAGTGTCAATGAGGTAATTCATTTAATGTGTTCTACACTGACTTAAGCAAGGCTCTTGTTAAGGACCCTTGTGACAGACTAGTCATGAAAGTAGGAGACCATGGGATTCCAGAAGAGTTGCATGTTGGATCCAAAAGTTTTGGGAGGCAGGAAGCAGAGGGTGATGATAAAGGGATGCACCCACTACTAGAAGTCTGTTTCTGCAGGGCTCAGTGTTGGGGCCTTTTTTTTTGTGGTGTATATTCATGATTTAGATGTAAATGTAGTAGGTATGATCAAGAAGTTCGTGGATGATATGAAAATTGCTAGTAAGGACGATAGCTGTAACCTACAGGAAGATCAATGGACTGGTCAGCTGGACACAACAGTGGCAAATGGAATTCAACCTGGAAATGTCAGAGGCAATGCAAGGCAAGGGGTTACATTATGAATGAAAGAACCCTGGAAAGTACTGCAGGTCAGTGGGACCTTGATGTACAGATCCCGGACAGCAGAAGGACAGGTAGATAAGGTGGTTAACAAGGCATATGGGCTATTTGTATTAATTAGCCAAGGTATAGAATACAAGAGCAAGGAGGTTATACTGAACCTGTGTAAAATGCGGGTTAAGTCACAACCGGACTACTAAATGCAGTTTTGGTCACCACATATAGGAAGGACATGATTGCACTGCAGAAAGTACAGAGGATATTTACCAGAATGCTGCTTGGGCTGTGGGTCTGAGATATGAGGAAAGATTGACTAGCCTGTAGTTGTTTTCCTTCGAGCAATGGTTGCTGGGTAATGGGCCCTGACAGAAGTGTATAAAAATATGAGGGTCATAAATAGGGCGAATAGGAAGGTACTGTTTTCATTAGTAGAGGGATCATTAATGAGGGGTATAGATTTAAAATAAGGAGGTAGAAGGCCAAGTGGAGAGTTAAGGAGAAATATTTTTCACCCAGAAAGTGGTTAATTGCCAATGACAGTGGGAGTCTAGAACTCACTGTCTGAAAGGATAGCTAAGTTGGAAATTCTCATAACATTTAAGCAGCATTTAGACATTCACATTCTTATGTTACATAGATTTCAGTGCTATGAGCCAAAAGATAGAAAATGGGATTAGTGTAGTCAGATCTTTGTTGACCAGCATAGACATGATGAGCAGACTGGTCCATTTCTGTGCTGTAAACACCTATGAGTCTATGAGATCCCTAAAACTCATTCTATTTCATAATTATTTATATGTGGACAGCTTTCTTCCAAGTCAACAGTCAGTGCCATTGTTTCACTACTGACTGCAATAGCTAGTTAGTATGATATGCCCTACATTTCAACAATGGCTTAGTTGGTTTTACTAATGGTTGATGCCAGAAGCTTGTAGGTTCAAGTCCCTCCCTGATTTCTGAGCACTCCAGTAAAATATTGATGAAAGTCCTACCTTTCAGATGACACATTAATCTCTGCCTTTTCTTATCCTATTTTGAATAATATCAGGAGAGTTTTCCACCAGATCAACATTTCTCACTCAATGCACATCACAAAATCAGATCTGCTGATATCATAATATTGTTTGTGGAAGCTTACTGTGAGCACATTTCCTTTTCTCTCCATAAAATTATAATATGAGAGTTCAGGCTAGTGAGAACAATGAAAAGTCTAGCATTTATATAGCACCATGCACAACCTCAGAATGACACAAAATGATTCATAGCTAATTAAATATTTTTTTGAAGTGTAGTCACAATTATATAAAAAGGCAGGCAATCTGTGCACAGCGTGCTCCCACAAACAACAAGCCAATAATGTCCAGATGATTGATTGTTAGGTCTTGGGTGAGGGATATGTATTGGCATAGAATAATGGACAATTTCACTGTTCTTCTCCAGAATAGTGCTGTGGGATCTTTTATACCAGGAAAGCAGACAAAGCCTTGGCTTGACAGCACAGCTTAAAAGACAGCACCTCTGACTGTGCCGCACTTGTGTGGTCAGCTAAACTATGTGTTCAGGTTTTTGGAGTAGGATTTAGAGGTTTGACTCAGAGGTGAGCCATAAACCGAGTGTGAATCATTTGGAAGTTATCTGACCTTTCCCTTTTCAAAATGTTTATCATTCGTACTGCAGCTTCATTTCCAATTGTTTTTTGTTTTTGCAATTCAACACGTTTATTATTCAGAACTTCAAGCGCACAGTTGTTTTAAACTTCATTTTACAATGCCGCAATAATACCGCTTTTATATTTCTTTAGACTTTGGCCTCACAGGAAGATATTCAGTAAATGTCTCACTACCATAGACCTGGTTCTGATCTTGACAGTTCCTCCATTAATTGGTAATTGAACACAATATATAAAATAGTAATGACAGACTTTTATTCTTCAATTTGCAACTCATGTAAATGAGCCAATTTCAACATTTCCCCTCTCACTGCCCATCTCATGCAAACTGGCGTGATCAGTGAGCTGTGCAGAGCATGGTATCTGAGTGCCCACTCATCTTCCTTCTGTAAAAAAACCTGCATTAGCTCGTCTTTCAATACCTTAATTTTAACATTTATATTCCTGCTTTCAAATCCCTGAATAATTTTGCCTTCCCCACCATCTCTATAATCTCTACCTGCCCTGCAATTCTCCAAAATGTCTGAACCCCTCCAATTCTGGCCACTTGTGCCATCCCCAGTTTCAGTTGCTCCACCATTAGCAGCAGTTCCTTCAGTGGCCTGGACCCCAAGTTCTGAAATTCCTTCTGTGAACCTTTCCATCTCTTTCAAGATGCTTTAAAAACTCTACCTCTTTGACTAAGCGCTTTGATATCAATGCCTAATTAATGCCTTCGAATATACTCTTATGCTCCATGCCACAGCATGTTCCGCTACATTAAAGATGCTATATAAATGCAAGTTGTCATTTGTCTACCTCAAACCAGCACTTTGATTTTGACCTGCTCTTAACTTAAACTATGATTTAATCGCAAGTGCATAGTCATTTCTATCTTTTTTAAGCAGAGTGGCACACTGTTGCTTCCAAATTTAAAAGGGCTCAAAAAAATTCTAATCACCTCAAACATAGATGGAGACCGGAGGCAGGATGGGGAGGTAGGGGGTTGAAAAAACAAGTTTAAATTAATACAGCTAATCAACACAGAACCAAAGTAAAATAGCAGAACATTCTGCATTCCTGCTATTTTGATTGCTTTCTTTATTGTTTAGCTGGGAAAGAGCTGGTTTGCAGATAAAGGCGGAACTGTCGGCAGTTCTGAATAGCTCCAAGCTAATTGCTGACCCTAACAGGTCCAATTAGCTGTTACAAGACCTATGAGGCTGCCCCAGGGACTCATTGGCAAACTGAAGCTTCGAAGTACATGGCTACCTGTGCTGCACTTTGCTGTTACTACCTATTAACGAGTAAAAAGGGTTCATTAACAACCAACATTGCTGGCAGCCAGTGGTGCTGTGCAAAAAAAAAGTCGGCTAATTCACAAACGTTTCATGAAAAAGGAGCAGCGTTGCTTATTCCTTTTTTATGAAGAATCAATCAAAAGATTCTGTCCCACCCTCAGAAAAAAATATAAAGTGTGTATTTAAAAATGAAAGATGGGGGGTGATGAGCAGTCTTTCAGTTTCCCTTTGCCAGGCAGCTGAATGCTCTTCAAAGTGTTCTTGATGAATGTCTTGGCCACGGGGGCTGTTTTACCTGGTGCTGCTGTTTAATCCTGGTGCGCAATGCATCAGAGCCCAGTGCAATGTCGCATGTTCTACCTCAGTGAAGCCTCTAGTGGCAGAACATTTTCTGAGAGTAATTTGGTATCCAGTGGTTTGAAGTTACAGCATAATGCGTTAATTACAAGGAAGCGTTCGCTGTTCCTGGCCCATTATATATCTGAACAACACCATCGGTGACGCTTCCAGTCATTACATTTGACTAATTATTTGTCTCCTATTATAATTACTTGAAGAACCAGGTAGAAGCTTGGGAAGATACTCACAGTTAACTCTCTCTTTGCTATCTGGGATTCTCTTTCTCTCTTTCCTAATTAAAGATTAATAGGAATAACCTAATAATTAGGTTCAGAACATGAGTATGCCAATATAGCTGCAATTTTTCTCCCCCTAAGAATCTGTGGATTTTATTCCTGGGATAAGAAGATCATTCAGCCAGCCTGTCTCTAATTAACCTCTGGGGTAAGTCAGGTTGCTAGGCTATTTCAGAGTGCAGTTAAGAGTCTGTCATATTGCTGTGGGTCTGCGGAGTCACATGTAGGACAGACCAGGTAAAAATGGCAGATTTCCTTCCCAAAACATTAGTGAATTTAAATGGTTTTCATGTCAATGGATGGTGATTACATGGCTGCCTTAAATATGCTTTGAATTCCGTGTTCTTTTTGTAAAATTGAATTCAAATTTCATTAAGTGGTAGGATTTGAACACACCTCCCCAGAGCGTTAACTTGGGGTTTCAGATTACTAGTCAGGTGACATTTGTACTTAAGTAACTTCTATACAGTGTGCACACAAATCCAGATTGACAATCCAGTGCAGAGCTGCATTGGCAGAGGTGCCATCTTTCAGGTGAAAGGTTACACAGAGAAGTACAGGAAAGATTTCCCTGGTGTCTTGGCTGATATTTATCCCTCGACCAATGTCACAAAAACAGATGGACCAGTCACTACCACTTGTCTGGCTCCCATACATTCTCACAAGCATCAATATGATAATAGCCAGAAAAGTTGTCTTACTGGAGGTTGGAGAAAGATATAGTGGTCTAAAAACTGAGGAGAATCCCTCTGTTTGACTTTTTAAAATAGTGCCATGGGATCTTTCACATCAATCTGAAAGGACAGACAAAGCTTTGGTTTAATCTAAAAGGCTACCCTCCCTCAGCACTGCACTGGCGTGTCAGTTTGGATGTGTACGCAATTCACAGAAATATTACATTGCAGAAGGAGACCATTGGGCCCATTATGTCAGAGCTAGTTCTCTGAATGAACATTTCAATTAGTGCTATTCTCCTGCCTCCTCTCTGTAATCCTGTACATCATTTCATTTTCAAATTATAGGATATGTAATTCCTTTTGAAAGCTTTAATTAAACCTGCCCCCACCACACACTCGGGAAATGCATTCCAAACACTAATCATTCACTGCGTGAAAAAGGTTGATCTCATTTCACTTTTGCTTCTTCCACCAATTACTTTAAATCTGTGCCCTCTTGTTCTTGATCCTTTCACAAGTCATAGAGATGTACGGCATGGAAACAGACCCTGCATTTCAACTCATCCATGCCAACCCAAATCTAGCCCCACCTGCCAGCACCCAGCCTTACTGAAGTCCATATAGATCACATCTACTGTTCTGCCCTCATCAATCCTCTTTGTTGCTTATTCAAAAAACTCAATCAAGTTTGAGAGACATGATTTCACATGCACAAAGCCATGTTGACTATCCCTAATCAGTCCTTGCCTTTCCAAATACTTGTAAATCCTGTCCCTCAGATTCCCTCCAACAATGTGCCCACAATGTCAGGCTCACCACTCTATAGTTCCCTGGCTTATCCTTACCACCTTTCTTAAACAGTGGCACCACTTTAGCCAACCTCCAGTCTTTTGGCACCACACCTGTGACTATTGATGATACAAATATCTCAGCAAGAGGCCCAGCAATCAGTTCCCTAGTTTCTACAGAGTTCAAGGTTACACCTGATCAGGTCCTGAGGATTTATCCACTTTTATGTGTTTCCAAGACATCCAGCACTTCCTCCTCTATAATATGGACATTTTTCAAGATGTCACCATCTACTTCCCTATATTCTATATTATCCATGTCCTTTTTTACAGTAAACACTGATGCAAAATATTCGTTTAGTATCTGCCCCATCTCCTGCAGCTCCACACAAAGGCCGCTTTGCTGATCTTTGAGAGGCCCGATTCTCTCCCTAGTTACCCATTTGTCCTTAATGTATTTGTAAAAGCCCTTTGGATTCTCCTTAACTCTATTTGCCAAAGCTATCTCATGTGCCCTTTTTGCCCTCCTGATTTCCCTTACTGTCTTTATTCTCTTCTAAGGATTCACTCGATCTATTCTGTCAATACCTGACATATGCTTTCTTCTTTTTCTTAACCAAACCCTCATTTTCTTTAGACGTCCAGTATTTCCTACACCTACCAGCCTTTCCTTTCACCCTAAAAATAATATACTGTCTCTGGATTCTCGTTATCTCATTTCTAAAGCCTTCTCATTTTCCAGCCATCCCTTTACTTGCGAACATCTGATCCCAATCAGCTTTTGAAAGTTCTTGCCTAATATCATCAAAATTGGCCTTCCTCTAATTTAGAACTTCAATTTTTAGATTTGGTCTATCCTTTCCAACCTCTATTTTAAAACTAATAGAATTATGGTCGCTGACCCCAAAGTGCTCCCCCACTGACACCTCAGTCACCTGCCCTGCCTCATTTCCCATGAGTAGGTCAAGCTTTGCATGTTCTCTAGTAGGTATATCCATATACTGAATCAGAAATTGTTCTTGTACACACTTAATAAATTCCTCTCCATCTGAATCCTTAACACTATGGCAGTCCCAGTCTATGTTTGGAAAGTTAAAACCACTACCATAACTACCCTATTAATCTTACAGATAACTGAGGTCTCCTTACAAATTTGTTTCTCAATTTCCCACTGACTATTAGGAGGTCTATAATACAATCCCAATTAGGTGATTGTCCCTTTCTTATTTCTCAGTTCTACTCAAATAACTTCTCTGAATGTATTTCTAGGAATATCCTCCCTCAGTAGGATATCTAATGTAATGCTATCCTTTCTCAACATTGCCACTCTCCCTCCTCTCTTGCCTCCCTTTCTGTCCTTCCTGTAGCAGTTGTATCCTGGAATATTAAGCTGCCAGTCCTGTCCATCCTTGAGCACATTTCTGTAATTGCTATGATATTCCAATCCCATGTTCTTTACCATGCCCTGAGTCCATCTGTCTTCCCTGTGAGGCCTCTTGCATTGAAATAAATGCAGATTAATTTATCAGTCCTACCTTGTGCCCTGCTTTGTCCCTGCCTGCCCTGACTGCTTAACTCACTCTTTCCTCACTATCTCCCTGGGTTTCCCCACCCCCCACCTTACTAGTTTAAATCCTTCTGATCAGCTCTAGCAAATCTCCTTGCCAGTATATTAGTCCCCTTCCAATTCAGGTGCAATCCGTCTTTCTTGTACAGGCCACTTCTACCTCAGAAGAGATTCCAATGATCCAAAAATGTAAATCCTTCTCCCATACACCAGCTCTTCAGCCATGCATTGCATCTAATGTATCATCCTATTCTTACCTCACTCGCTCACAGCACCGGGAGTATTCCAGATATTACTACTCTTGAGGATCTCCTTTTTAAATTCCTGCCTAATTCTCTATATTCTCCTTTCAGAATCTCATCCTTTTCCCTTTCCATGTTGCTGGTTCCAATGTGTACAGTGATCTCCTGCTAGGCCCTCTCCCCCTTGAGAACATTCTGCACCCTCTGTGAGACATCCTTGATCCTGGCACCAGCGAGGCAAGACACCATTCTGATCTTTTATTGCTAGCCACAGAAATGTCTGTCTGTGCCTCGGACTAGAGATCTTGGAACTCGACATACCCCTCATTGCGTTAGAGTCAGTCTCAATACCAGAAACCTGGTTGTTCATGCTATGTTCTCCTGAGAATTCATCACCCCCTACGTTTTCCAAAACAGCATACTTATTTGAAATGGGGATAGCCATAGAAGACCCCTGCATTACCTGCCTACCTCTCTAATCTTTCCTGGAGTTAACCCATCTATGTGACTGTATCTGCAACTTTCTTTCCTTCCTATAACTGCCATCCGTCACATCCCCTTGCTCTTGTCAAGTCCTCATTGCCTCTGTCTCTCCAACTGATCCATTTGATCTGATAGCATTCGCAACCAATGGCATTTATTGCAGATATAATCCTCAGTAACACGTAAACTCTCTTTAAACTCCCACATCTGACAAGAAGAGCATATCACCCTACTAAAGGCCAGTTTTGCTTCTTTCAATCTACAGACTCAGAAAATAGCATTGTCCTATTCCTCTACAAAACACTGCTCTGGGCTAACTCAATACTTATGGCTTATATTTTTAAGTTTAATCAACTGACATATCTCAATAAAACATATAATCAAGAAATAACTCACTCTACGCATTACTGCAGACTTACAGCAAGGCCACACTTAAAACTATTCACTTATCTGTTTCTGTGCGGTGACCCCTCCCAATCAGGTTCCTCCAAGATCAGTTGTGAATTTCACTAATTGCTAATTTTCCCAGATGCACTCCGATGTCCAGTGATACATGAATTCAAACAACAAAGGCTGTAACTGCGCACTGTTGTGTCAGTTAGCAGTGTGGATTTCTTTCTCTCCTGCACTGACTGACTATGTGCTGCCTTTGTCTGTTCCTCTCCCCTTTAAAAGTGCTGTTGTTTTGACTTTTTTTTCTCAAAAGTTCCAAAACAATGCAACAGCATATAAAACAGTATTTGCTGCTCCTGGAATTCGAGGAAATCACCTCCAACACCTGAAATACCTAAAAAAAAGCAGTCTGTTACGGCTAGAAATTTTTCCTGTCCTCCATTTGGGAACAGGCTCTCCCTATCTATTCTGACCAAACCCACATGAACACCTCTTTCAGATCTTTCCTCAGCCTCCTCTGATCCAAGGAGAACAATTGTAATTTCTTCAATCTAATTTACAACTGAAGTTCTTCATCCTTGCAACCATTCTCATGAATCTCTTCTGCACACTCTGTAATAGAGTCAATGAGTCATACAGCACAGAAAGAGACCCTTCAAGTCCAACCAGTCCATGCTGAACATAATCCCAAACTAAACTAGTGCCATCTGCCTGCTCCTGGCCCATATTCCTCCAAACCTTTCCTGTTCATGTATCCATCCAAATATCTTTTAACCACCTGCCTGCTCCTGGCCCATATTCTTCCAAACCTTTCCTGTTCATGTATCCATCCAAATATCTTTTAATCCTTATAATTGCACCTGTATCCACCAATTCCTCCACAAGTTTATTCCACACATGAACCACCCCGTGTAAAAGAAAATTGTCCCTCATATCTTTTTTTGCAATCTCTCTTCTCTAACCTTAAAAATGTGCCCCCTAGTCGTCCAATTCTCCATCCTTGACAAAAGGCAACTCTATCTATACCCCTCATTATTTTATAAACTTCTATTAGGTTGCCTCTTAACCTCCTAAGCTCCAGTGAAAAATGTCCCAGCCTATCTTTATACCTCAAGCCTTGCATTCATCAAATGCAAGAATACCAAATTTCAAACAATCATAATACTTTATATCACAGCAAAAGAATGCTGCTGATTGGTTGGCAAGGTGTCTCTGATTTGCAGGATGTTGCTTTGAAGAAAGCATGGGAAATCACAGTTTCCCCATGCTCCTGGCTAATTCAAACAAAGATGCAAGGCTCGAATATATTCATTTTCTTTACAGAGAACAGGTACCTCTATAAGTGTGTTTGCCCATTTTGGCAAGTGTAAATGTGTCATATTACAATCTGAACTGATTATGTTAAATTGTTTGTCAGTATAGTTGTTAGTACACTCAGGAGTGTTCAGCAAGTATTTTTATGCCTTTTTTAAAAAATTCAATTTAATTGTTTTTTATTTTTCTAATTTATTGCTCTAATTTTGTACCAGTCTGAAAAATATTGCGTGGCCTGTACAAATGTTTTAGGGTATCTTGCCTTTCAATGGTAATTTGAGATAGACAAGCACTTTTCAGGTATGGAAGTGGGTGCCTTTGACCCATTTCTGAATTTGCTAGATGAATGGTGAACAGTGGTCTAATCAAGATAGTTATTGTCTCACCAGGTAGATTTGGTGTGTAGAGATTAGAGTGGTGCTGGAAATGCACAGCAGGTCAGGCAGCATCCGAGGAGCAGGAAAATCGACGTTTCGGGCAGTAGACCTTCATCAGAAATTCATCCTGAAACATTGATTTTCCTGCTCCTCAGATGCTGCCTGGCCTGCTGTGCATTTCCAGCACCACTCTAACCTTGACTCTAATCTCCAGCATCGATTTGGTGTGCTCTATAAGTCAGTCAAAAATACAAAACTAACTAAAGGCCTATATTCTTAAAAAGAGCAATACAAATGGATGGATTGCAAATAGGACTTGAACAATTTAGGTAGTAAGCTGAATATTTTATTTCTCAGGTTCATGCGTTTGTTGCCTTTGATGTAGTCTTTCCATCCCAGTTGGAAGTCATAAACGGGGTGAAAAAAACTACATGGCCAATGAAATTGGAAACAAATACATTGAGTGACTGACTGATTTGTTTTGGAAATCCAGTGGTAAATTGGTCAGTAGCTCTTCTTGTCATATTCAAATTAGCACATCAGAGTCAGTGTTAAACCAGTAAATGGTGCTTGTTTAAATCAGAGAAGGTGTAATGGAAGATTTTGATTCTGCTATTTCATGATTTCAGGTGAAAGTGAGGACTGCAGATGCTGGAGATTACAGTCAAAAGTGAGGTGCTGGAAAAGCACAGCAGGTCAGGCAGCATCCGAGGAGCAGGAAAATCAACGTTGCCCGAAATGCTTCCTGATGAAGGGCTTATGCCGAAACATCGATTGTCCTGCACCCTGGATGCTGCCTGACCTGCTGTGCTTTTCCAGCATCACACTCTCGACTATTAAATGATTTCAGTCTGGTGTATTTAATGTGTAACAACTAATGTATTCAAAAAATGCATATTTAAGACATGTTTAAAGTTTTATCTAATTTTAGGTGGTAATTCCAAAATCCAATAAGAAATTGAGGAGGAATAACTCATCTCAGAGCCTGTTACACTGCGCAACTTACTACCACAGGCTGCAGTTGGGAGAAAAGTGTTGATGCAGTTAAGGGGAACCGAACAAAGTTCATAAGGAGAAAGGAATAAAAGGACATGCTGGGTTACAGTTAGGTGGTGTAATGTAGACAAGGGCCCATTGGGAGCATAAACATTGAAAAAAATCTTTTAGATTAAATAGCCTGTTTCTGGGTTGTGAAATGTAAATCTATTCAGAAAAAAAGACTACATTTAGTTACATCCATATTAGCAAGTCAATTCTGTTTAAACAGTAGCTTTACAATCAGTTATGCAGGAGGTCAGGTGAATGAGTTTGTTAGTGCAGAGTATTTGCTATTACTAAATAAATATGTGCACATTGCACCATTCCAAAATGAAGGCATAGTGATACATTATGCCAATTGACTCTTTCATTCTACTTACTTCCTACCATAAGGTAGCTCAGACAAAGCACAAAATGGACCAAAGGTTAACACCTTTAGAAGTCTTCAGGGACTTTAAATGTTAAATACAAATCACTATCCATGGACAGCTGAGAGCAACTTTAACAGAAGTGCCAGATGTTTACATGTTGTTAATTAAGTCCAAAACATGCTTTCTTTGACAAAACAAACAAACTACTAGTTGTCAATTTAGGGTCACTGAAGTCGAAATACAAGCCACAGTCTGTGTGCCAATGAAACTGAATAAGCAGCAGCTTTGTCAGGAAGTAGTTTGGCTTTGCAAGTATATGGATGAGCTAACTTCTGAAAGTGAAAAAACAATTGAGATGTCATTCAAATTCGAACAAAGGTCAATGCATTGTGGCTTTGTCAAAAATTTAAGCTTAACACTATGACATGTCATGGAAACCAGATACTAACAAACATCTGTACCTGTCTATGAAGTTCCTACATCAATGAGAGTGGGATAAGATTTGTATAAATGTTTCATACATGAATATTGATGCATGGATAATGATATTGATTAGGGTTGTTGGAGGTCAGTCATCTCAGCTTCAGCATATTGCTGCAGGAGTTTCATGGCAGTATCCTAGGCCCAACTATCTTCAGGGACTTCATCAATGATCTTAATCATGTCACAACATAAGAGGGGGGGAACCTTCACTGATAATTACAGAGTGTTCGATATGATTTGCAACTCCTCAAGCTTAAAAGCATTCTGAGCTCGAATGCAGAAAGATTACTCTCAGGCTAAGCTATTGACTTGCACCACACACAAGTGCCTCACAACGACAAAGATCTCCCACTACCACACAACAGAATTACCCTTTCTAAATCCCCCAACATCAAAATCTTGGTGACCAACTTTGACTAGAAATTGAACCATACCAGCCTTACAGATTTTATAAACACTGTGGCTACAAGGGCAATACAAATCCTGAGGTGAGTGACTCACCTAATAACATCAAAAAAAATCTTCACATCACCTCCAGAGTACAAGTCAGGAGTGTGACGGAATACTGTTCACTTAATTAAATGAGTGTAAAATCCACAACATTCAAAAAGCTCCTTCTCATTCAAGACAAAGCAGCCTAATTGACTGGCACCCAAACCAAGATCTTCGATAATCTCCCTCTTCACTACCAACATACAGTGGCAGCTGTGGGTACAATCTATAAATGTACTCCAGCAACTCACCAAGGCTCCTTCCATAAAACCTTCCAAACCCATGACCTGAACAACCTAGAAGGACAAGCGCAGCAGATGTTTGGGAAGACTACAATCTGCAATTTTCTTTTCAATTCTCACACCATCTTGAGCTGGAACTCTCTTGTCATTCCTTCACTGTCGCTGGGTCAAAATCCTAGAACTCCCTTCCTATCTGCACAGCAGGTATACCTTCACCAGTTGGGTTGCAAAGATTCAAGAAGGCAGCTCACTACTTTCTGAGGGCAAGTTAGGACGATTCCCAATTTCCTGGAATGAGTAAATATGAAACCTAAAATGATTGGGTGTTGCAAATATTAAAGACAAGCATCAAAAAACATAGACTGGGACGGCCATAGCGTTAAGTGCTTGGATGGAGAAGAATTTGTAAAGTGTGTACAAGAAAATGTTCTGAGTCAGTATGTGGATGTCCCCATTAGAGAAGATGCAAAACATGACCTACTCTTGGGAAATATGGCAGGGAAGGTGACTGAGGTGTCAGTAGAGGAGCACTTTGGGGCCAGTGGCCATAATTCTATTAGCTTTAAAATAGTAATGGAAAAGGATAGACTGAATCTAAAATTTAAAGTTCTAACTTAGAGGAAAGCCAATTTTGATGGTATTAGGCAAGAACTTTCTAAAGTTGAATGGGGTCAGATATTCGCAGTTAAAGGGACAGCAGGAAAATGGAAAGACTTTTCAAAAAGGAGATAACAAGAGTCCAGAGACAGTACGTTCCTGTTAGGGTGAAAGACAAGGCTGGTATCAATAGAGAATTTGGGATGACTAGAGAAATTGTGGCTTTTGTCAAGAAAAAGAAGGAAGCATATGTCAAGTAAAAGAAGGAAGCATATGTCAAGTTTAGACAGCAAAGATCAAGTGAATCCCTAGAAACGTATAAAGGCAGCAGCAGTATCCTTAAGAGGGAAACGAGGAGTGCAAAAAGTGGACATGAGATAACTTTGGCAAATAGGGTTAAGGAGAATCCAAAGGAATTCTACAAATACATTAAGAACAAAGAGTAACAGGGAAGAGAATAGGGCCCGTTAAAGATCAGCAAGGCCTCCAATGTGCGGAACTGTAAAAGATGGTGGAGATACTAAACCAGTAGTTTGCAGTGCTTACTGTGGAGGAGGATATGGAAGGTAGATAACATGGGGAAATAAATAGCAACATCTTGAAAAATGTCTATATTACAGAAGAGGTGTTGCTGGATGTCTTAAAATGCACAAATGTGGATAAATCCTTATGACCTGATCGGGTGTACTCTAGAAAACTGTGGGAAGCTAGAGAAGTGACTGCTAGGCCCCTTGTTGGAGATATTTGTATCATTGATAGTCATAGGTGAGGGACTGGAAGACTGGAGGTTGGCTAACGTGGTGCTTTACTCAAGAAAGGTGGTAAGGAAAGCCAGGGAACTATAGACCAGTGCGCCTGACATCGGTGGTAGGCAAGTTGTTGGAGGGAATCCTAAGGGACAGGATTCACATGTATGTGGAAAGGCAAGGACTGATTAGGGATAGTCAACTTGGCTTTGTGCATAGGAAATCAAATCTCACGAACTTGGTTGAGTTTTTTTTGAAGAAGTAATAAAAAGGTTTGATGAGGGCAGAATGGTGGATGTGACCTACATGGACTGCAGTAATGTGTTCAACAAGGTTCATCATGGTAGTCTAGTTGTAGCAAGGTTAGATCACACAGAATACAGGGAGAACTAGCTACTTGGATACAGAACTGGCTCAAAGGTAGAAGACAGAGTGAGGCGGTGGGTTGCTTTTCAGACTGAAGGACTGTGACCAGCAGAGTGCCACAACGATCAGTGCTGGGTCCACTGCTTTTTGTCATTTATATAAATGATTTGGATGTGATGAAAGAAGGTACAGTTAATACATTTGCAGATGACACCAAGACTGGAGGTGCTGTGGACAGTGAAGAAGGTTACCTCAGAATACAACCCGATCTTGATTTGCCAAGGAGTGGCAGACGGAGTTTAATTTTAGATAAATGTCAAGTGTTGTATTTCGGAAAGGCAAATTAGGGCAGGACTTATACACTTAATGGTAAAGTCCTGGGGAGTGTTGCTGAACAAAGAGACTTTGGAGTACAGGTTCATAGTTCCTTGAAGGTGGAGTCTCAGGTCAATAGGATAGTGAAGGAGGCATATGCTTGCCTTTATTGGTCAGTGCATTGAGTATTGGTGTTAGGAGGTCATGTTGCAGCTGTACAGGACATTGGTTAGGCCACTGTTGGAATAATGTGTTCAATTCTGGTCTTCCTGTAGGATGGTGTGAAACTTGAAAGGGTGCAGAAAATATTTACAAGGATATTGCCAGGGTTGGAGGGTTTGAGCTATTGAGAGACAGTAAATAGGCTGTGGATATTTTCCCTGGAGCATCAGAGGCTGAGGGGTGACCTTAATAAAAGTTTATAAAATCATGAGGGGCATGGATAGCGTGAATAGCCAAGGTCTTTTCCCCAGATTGTGGGCGGCACGGTGGCACAGTGGTTAGCACTGCTGCCTCACAGCACCTGAGATCCGGGTTCAATTCCCGCCTCAGGCGACTGACTGTGTGGAGTTTGCAGGGTCGGTGTGGACTTGTTGGGCCGAAGGGCCTGTTTCCACACTGTAATGTAATGTAATCTAATCTAATGTAATCTAATCTAATCTAATCAGATTGAAGTGTCCAAAACTAGACAGCACAGCTTTTAAGATGAGGGGAAAAGATTTAAAATGAATCTAAAAGGCAACTTTTTCACGCAGAAGGTGGTGCATGTATAGAATGGGCTGCCAGAGGAATTGGGGGAGGCTGGTACAATTACAACATTTAAAAGGCATCTGGATGGCTATATGAATAGGAAGGAATTGGAAGGAGATGGGCCAAATGCTGGAAAATGGGACTAGATTAGTTTAGGATATCTGGTTGGCATGGATAAGTTGGACTGAAGAATCTGTTTCCATGCTGTACAATTCTATGACTTCATAATGGGAAGCAAGATCAGTAAATGAGGGAGAAAGGAACAGAAAACTGTGTAGATATGTGAGATGAACACAAATCAGACTGACCACAGAGAATATCACTTCTACAAAAGTAGAATATTACTAATGCTGGCAATTTGAATAAAAACAGAAAATGATGGATTACTCTACAGGTCTGGCAGAATCCAAGCAAAGAAAAATAGTTAACATTTCAAATTGTCAACCATTTGCCAACACTAGTTTTGTTAGCTCTGTTTCTCTCTCTTCTAAGACTGCCAAACATCCTGTGTATTTCTAGCAATTTCTGTCTTCAGTTTAGGAAATCATTGATCCTGATTTGGGAGGAGCAGGAGATACCTGTAGAGTAAATGGTTAATGGTCAATATGTAAATAGAATAGTCTACCTCATCAGTGATGTAAGATCACATGGCAACCAGAACCACTGGTTGTTCTCTTAGAAACCTAGGACTGTAAATAGTTAGGTCATGTCAATGACAAGCACTACCAGAAGACATTCCACTGTCTCAAAGTGCAGATGATGTGCGGCCATACTCAAGAAATCAATGCCTGTATCCTGTCAGCTGTTATGTGGCCTTCATACTTTGCCAGTCATTGTGTCCTCAGTATTTTAGCTATAACCTTAATAAGCCATTCAGCAAAACCTCACAATAACATTCAAAACAAACTTTATTAATCAGATCACCCAATAAATTTGAAAAGAGAGGCATGTTGCTGAAGCTTTTTGTCTTTCTGTCCCATCAGGACAAATGCAAGAATGCCAAATGTTAAGCAATCACAACAATTTATACAACAGGAGAAAAGAGGTTTGCTTTCTCCATGATAACACCTCAGCAGTGCACTTAGCTGGTGGAAAACAGAAATACTTTAAATGAGCAAGCCGCACCGAGTTTGCGAGCTGCCTACATTAGATGCAACAGCCAGTATTAATTGTATTACAATTCCTACAACTATTTTTAGATCATAGTCTCAAACTGAACAAAATAATTTTGAAATAGCACAAACTAATGGACCAGCAACAATGTCAATGATATTTGAGAATTATAGGGCAGTAAGGGTTAATATAAATAACTTTATGGTTCTCATAGTAATCATCTTTTAGAATGGAAGAGTCCCGTGCTGATTAATTTGTTCCAGTATAGAGAGAGATCCATCCAGTAGTCAGTGACATATTGAGTGATCACAGACTAAGCTGTTCCGTCACAGTGACAAAGGATGCATCTTCTGCTTTGCCCGTTCATGTTGCACACCCCATCTACTACCAAAGACTCTGTCACAAGCCATCAGATGCCCAGAAAGCACTGGCAGTACCAGTGTATCTAAGGAGAAGAATCACTAGTGTTTTTAACTCCAGCCAAAAGCTATTCCCTGTTTGTAAGACACTGGTCTGTCTACAAAGTAAACATGAGCAGCACGGTAGCTCAGTGGTCAGCACTGCTGCCTCACAGCACCAGGGACCCGGGTTTGACTCCTGTCTCGGGGCCGGGTGACCGCTTGTGTGGAATTTGCACATTCTCCCGTGTCTGTGTGGGTTTCCTCCAGGTGCTCTGGTTTCCTCCCACAATCCAAAAGATGTGCAGGTTAGGTGAATTGGCCATGCTAAATTGCCCATAGTGTTAGGTGGATTAGTCAGAGGGAAATGGGTATGGATGGTTACTCTTCAGAGGGTCGGTGTGGGCTTGTTGTGCCGAATGGCTTGTTTCCAAACTTGACATAATCTAATCTAATGAGCATAGGCCAGTAGACACAATATATTCTTGGATTGATGATTGCATTAAAATAGCAGGTGAAATATGCCATGAGAACACAAAGCTACCTTCATCGAAAAATGATATCCAGCAGTAGAATTTCCATGAAGGTTTTCACTTTGCAAACAGTGACAGTGAAGAAATGGCATTATTTTCAAAAAGTATTCTTTCAAAGAAAGACTTGTTTTTCTATAGTGCCTTCTACATCCATAGGACACTCTGAAGTACTTTTCTTAAATCACAGCATTTACTCCTTAAGAAGTACTTCATTGGTTGCAACTTAATTTGGGACATCTAGTGCTCATTAAAAGTGCTATCTAAATGCAAGGGTTTTTTTCTCAGTTGATTAAGTACATATTTAGTCACTGTTATAATTTAGGAAACAAGGAATGTAATTTGCACACTGCAAATTCCCACAAACAGCAATTTTATGAATGACCAGACCCAGATCATTTTTATCTCATGACATGGATTGGCCCATAACACTGGGTAAAAACTCTTCTGCTCTTCTTCAAAATAATGTGGTGGAATTTGTTATACTCACCTGACAGTGTGAGGGTCTATGCATTTTCTGCCTATTCTGATGACTTTTCCAATGCTGGGAATGAGGGAGGGCGAGGTGGGGGAAGAGCTCCAGAGATGCAAAGGACTATAGGCTACAAGAAAGGACTGTACTCCACACTCACATGTACCTATAAATCAAATTATTGTTCTCACTTTCTATATTTTCGTGCCCAAACACCAGGAAGACCCCGTTTTGGTTCAGTCAAGTGGTTTCACTTTTCAATTGCACTAATTAAGGGGAGAATTTGTTTATGTTAACCAATTTGCATGGAAAAATGTGTACAATTTCTACTTGCTGAAATTAGTGCTGTAGCGAATGCATGTTGACTGCAATTTCCCAATTTTGTCAATGAGCAGGGAACCCCAGAATAGGATAACATTTGGAGATGGAGGAATGCAGAATTGCTCTAATGATTTCTAAGTTCAATTTACTGTATCTGCTATACAATCCATGCATTTAGGCTGTTCACATTTTAATCTCCTATCACTGGTACCTGCATACCTTTGATGGCCATTTGTGGCCATACCTTCATTTGCTGAGGCCCTTAGCTCTGGAATACTTTTTGCTGAACCTCTCCACCTTCAAGACACTCTTTGAAGCTTACCTCTTTGGTCAAATATTTGAACACCCATCCCACCAGCTCTCTCAGTTTGTCAATGTCAGACTTTGTCTGGTAACACTCCTGTCAACTTGTCTTCAAGCGTTTATTATAGGAAAGACATTAAAGAAATAGCAGTTATTTAATCTAGGCAACACTTTCAACTCAGAACATAACATTTTGAATATTAAAATTGATTTACACCTATGTTTTTATATTCTTGCCTCTACATTACAATAAGAATAAGGAAGCAGTAAAGAAGAGGGGTGATTTAGGTAAACCAGTGAAAGGAGGTGCTAAATGAATGCTTTATTTATAAGACATGACTGCTTTTAAGAATGACTTTAACATAAAGTCTTTGAGTCCCATGGTATGGGCTGGGCTGGCTGACACACAGCAATAGGACACAAGATGGTTCAGAAGTTGAGCGACAAAGTTCACAGGATCTTGGACACAGCACTAGAGGTTTTGGTAGTGGAGGAGCCCTGGAGGAGGATGGATGTCCTGTACCCATTCTGGAGTTAGAGTCACCCTCACCTTCCAGCGTCTCTCTCGCTCCTGCAGCACTTTATAAGAAATTGTTCACTGGGTTACTGTATATCTTAGATGTCTGGTTTATCTCCAAGTAATTCAGATCCTTTCTGAACCATTCTCAGATTTCTTTGATCTATAGCTCCAGGCTTAAGCAATGAAATACAGTTACAAGGATCAGTTACTAAACCTAACATAATCAAACACAGATCAATTGAACCTTTGAACCTTACAGTGCTGCACTGCTTGGCTTCATGTTCTCTTCCCATTCTTTGTCCAGGGAAAAGTAGACCCCTACCAAAGTGCCAATAACCAAGTAATCTATTTCTCTCGGTAACTCCCATTACATTCCCAGGCTGGAGTATTAAAGCACTGAAATTAAACTGTTTATGTGCCATATAAATACTGTGGCTATAACAGCAAGTCAGAGGTTAGAACTCCTGCAGGCAATCACTTCTGACTCTCCAAATACCCATCCACCATCCTCAAGGTACAAGTCAGGAATGTGTGGGAGTATTCCAGACTTACCTGGATGAGTACAGCTCCAACAACTCTCAAGAAAATTGGCACCATCCAGGACAAAGCTGCTCACTTGACTAGCACCATATCCATAAACCTCCACTTCCTCCACCACTGATGCTCAGTAGCAGCAATGTGTACCAGTTGCACTGCAGAAATTTGCTGAGGTTGCTTAGCTAGCATGTTCCAAACCTATGATGACATCCATCTAGAAGGACAAGGGCAGCAAATTTATGGGAACATCATGACCTGCAAGTTCCCTTCCAAATCACATAGCATCCTGATTTGAAAATACATTGCCCTTCCTTCAGTATTGTTGGATGAAAATCCTGGAAATCTCTTCCAAATGGCATTGTGGGTCTACCTACAGCACATGGGCCGCAGTGGTTCAAGAAGGCAGCCCACCACTTTCTCAAGAGCATCTAAGGATGGGTAACAAATGTTGATCCAGCCAGTGATGCCCTCATCCCACAAATAAGTAAAAAACACTCACACTTTTTGAGATGAAGTCCTCAGATTCTTCCAATAATAAATGTTGAACCTTGACAAAGTGTCCCAGAAAATTTCCCAATGCCTTCTTTAATTGTCCAATAGAAAGTGAATGATAAACAGTGATTTGCTTTTAAGTACTGCTCAAAATCCTAAAACATCCGTGATGGACACACGTCCTGTGCTGGAAAGGCAGTACCACCAAATTTGTAAAAGCTCTGTTATGAGTGTTCAGGACCTGCATTTGAAAATGAGTTGGACTCTTTGCACATATAAAATGGGCCTTAATGTGTACTTGAATGCCCTACCCAAAATTTGGCTGTCCAGAACATAACCTCAACTATTCATAATGACAATGTCAATGTAAAAGAATTGGTACAGGTCGCCATCAACTCCCTCATTATCGACCCCAAACTCTGCTCCAGTGTACATCTGTGGCAGGACGTACAACATCTGCAGCCCAATTTTGGGTAATCTTGGGTCCTTCAGTTTCTAGTTCAAGCCTGAAAGTCAGAGGAACAAAATTTTCCCCCATTCACCCACTCCTTCCACATCCAAAATTTTTCTGGATAGTTTATCTTAGTGACCCCCACCCTGCAATGAGGCAGTTACTTTGAAAATGAAATAACAGCTGACAGGAATGCTAAATTGCATAAATACATTACTTAGCACGGAGAAAAATACCCGTAACCTTTCTCAAGGACCTATGACTAGTACTTTGCTTTATTATTTCTTTTAACATAATGTAGCGCATCCTGAGAAGGAATAAAATAATCAATTTCCATCTGTTCTCACTTTCCCTAAGCAACCGGCAGACAGCCAAGGGCAGCGTCCAAGTCACACATGATTGACAACAAATCACCTTTAACACAGAACCAATCGTATTACAAAGAGCGAGGTCAGCACAATGGGGCATGACTTCCAGAATAAGGTCACTGGTAATTTCCATTTACCCCCCAACTCTCCCTCTCTCTTGACCATTTAACTTCCTTTCCTGGAACACAAACCTCCAACAATAAAAATAGAGAAAAGCCGTAAAGGATGATGCTTTAAAAAGAAATGTAACATTGAAGGTGTTAAATCATCTGTCATCTTCTAAACTAGATATAATTCATGGGGTGTGGCACTCCAAAAGCTCCTCTATTTTGTCCATTACCACCTGACTGTGTCTTAATCTGCAACTAGACGATCTTAAAAAAGTTTAAGCTGTGATGTGTCTCCTTCAAGGAACGGTTACAACAAAGAAAGAGGCCATTCAGACCATGCTTGACCTCCATAAAAAGCAATTTAGCTTGTCCCACTTCCCTGTCATTTTCCTGCAGCCCTACAAATGTATTTTCTTCAGCGTTTTGAAACCAAAATCTTGACCATAATTGGAGGTGACAGTTCGAATGGCTGAATGTTTTAGTCAAGCTGGACTGCTGAGTGATATCCAAAGAGTTTGCCTCTATTTGGCCAGCTCTGCTGCACCTTCCCAATAGGAGCATTGGATGCATTCCAAAAGCTTTCAACATCTGGCTATTCCAATCCTACATTTCTGCCACTTATTGCCTGATCAATTCACTCTCAACCCCCTGCATTGCAACAGGGAAGCCAACTCAATAGAATACATCATTCTTGACTGTAAACACCAGTTTATTGTCCCATCTCCAAACATTTTTACAGATCATGAAATAGAATGTTGATCCCTCTATAAACTAGAGGTTATCCAAAACTCTGATGTTTGTACCTTAATTGGGACCAAGTGCCATTTCTCCTCCAACCACCTGCCCACTTCCCCTCACCCTCCAAAGAAAATCCCCACTGCTGTGCTCATTGACCTATACTGGTTCCTGGTCAAACATCACCAAGATTGACATCCTTGTTTTAAATTCCTTCACAGCCTACTGCAATCCTTTATCTGAAATCTCCTGCAGACCAGCATGTTAGAACATTTCATTATGTTAAATGTACCACAGAAAGTGGAATATTGTTGAGTGAAAGTGAGAAACATTATTAAAAACTCACCATTTTTATAATATTTCTCCTTGATTAGCTCATGCAGTGTCTGGAGATTAAACCCTGATTCCTGCAAACTCAAGGCTTATGGTGGAGAATTGACAATCTTGTTTGTCTAACTCTTATTGAACAGTGTTGCCAAGCTTTGTCTCATTAATTTTAGTTTGAAGAACCACACTGAGTCAAACTGCTATGCTGAAATGTCCAGTATGAATAGAATATGCTACGCGCACAGTTAGTTGCCTTTGCAGTACAAACAAGTTTGCGTTGTAGCAAACAACCAGGACATCTCACATGAGAGAGCATTTGGCATTGAGCTTCAGGAAATATCAAGGCTAATGACCAAAACCTTGGTGAAAAACATAGGTTTTAAGCACTGACTGGAAGAAGTAAACAGTTTCGGATGGGAACTTCAAAGTACAAGATTGAGACAGATTCTAACACTGGAAGGATTATAATCGCAAATTGGGAAGGTATTAGAATTGGTAACTGTGGAGAGAGAGATGTGATATTGGAAACAAGTATAGAGATGGCGAAATAGGTGAGGGCTGTGAAAACAAAGATGAGAAGTTTGAAATTGAAGTGTTACTGAACTGGGAGCTATCTATCTGCTTCATCGAGATGTAGATGATCAAACCTGACCCACAGACATATTGCTGACAGAAGATTTATTTTCTTTACTGTGGCAGGGAGGGCTGATGGGGGGCTGGTAGGGGAGCTTTGCCAGTAATGTAGCTGGCCATGCTGAAGGGCTAATTATGCAAATCGCATCAATTTTCCACGTTCTTTTCCAAAGGACGCAGTTTAAGGCAAGGAAAGCATTGCAAACATCATGTGAAGGTGGAGGCAACAAATCTCTCAAATGTAAATTTCACAGTGGGTTTTCACCTCCTGCAACCCTTCCCCAACCCCCCCACCCCCCCACCCCCGTTCTTTTCCAAGTGTTTTGTTTGTTTGATACAGACTGGCCCAGTAGGAATGCTATCCCACAGACTTGGTGCCTGTCACTGCTCCCCATCACATGCCTGGTAATTAAACTCTGACTGATTTATTGAGTGACACCAACAAATCCCAACCCAGCTTTTTTATGACATTCATACTTCCCCAGGCTAAATTTACTCTAACAACGGGCTCTCTTTCTCTCTCTCTCTCTTGCAATATGTTGGCATCATCTGAGGTTTTTTTTCAAACTAAGGAAGACACATCACAAAAAAAATTAAAACACACACACACACACACAATTCCCCTCTCCCCTCCTGAATATGGCCAGTGATGCAAACACAGCACCAATGAAATAGAACTGTGCTCTAAATTATCTTCCAGATATTCATTTTAGTCACCTTACGTCCATGGAGAAGCTTTGAAGGGAAAACAAGATATGCTTGCAGCTAATATTACACATAGTTCCAATTTCACCTAAGGGAAAGCAGATTTATTAAAAGTCATGACTGAAACTGCGTGACAGGTGCCAATATTCTCCACCCCGACAGATGCCTGAGCTTTTGAATGCTATTTTCTTGTCAGCAATCCCTAGATGGAGTTGCTCCCATCAACCATTTGTCTCTTTTCCAGCTAGATCACACATGCCCATCTTTTGCCTCTAAGCTGCATTGCACGTTTGATGTTCAGAAATTCTCACAGTGAGGCTTATTAAAAAAGGTCCATTATTTATATTGATAGGATTGCCTTTAAAAGCACATGCGCACACAATATCAGCAAGGCAGGTCCAGCAAATGAAAGAAATGTTTTAGTCAGTCATTGGTAGTAGAAAGCTAAAATTCCCATACACCCACTTCCCCAAACAAAAACGGAGATATTTCTACAATTTGATAATGAGAGCATTTTTTCCAGTGACATTTGAACCCAAAATGACAGCTTTCCTCTTGTTTCGGGTAACTGCAAAGCAATTATCAGAGCCAAGGCTCTTCATAATTATGCAGCTTGCGAGCAGCTTCTTGGAGATTGATATCTGACGTTGTTGCAAACAAGTTTTCAAGTTTGGTACATTTTGTCAAATTTTCAGAGTGCTGAGTCCGACCTACACCTTGTCATTCCCTCCAAAAAAAGCTGCAATGCACATATCAATGCTTAGAGAAATGCAAGCCTTGTGCTCCTCAAATATAAGATCCCTGTGAGTAAAATAACTAGCAACTCCCGCCCCTTAGACCCTTTATCTGGGGAGAGTATTTTCGCTCACTCAGTTCTGTGTTGGCCTTCAGTAAGAGGACAGTATGTTACACAGCAGCTGCAACAAAAAAAAAGGCCTCACAAACAGGAGCTGACAAGAAGTGACAGCTCTGTATATCTCTCACTGGCACTGACAGCTGACAGATGGATACCACTCACACACACATACACACACACACAAACACACACACACAAAGGCCCCCAGGATGATTCGCTGATGTTACTTTCTGTTCAGAGGGTCCAGATTTGATTGAGCACTGCTCACAATAATAAACCCTTGTCGATCTTTTGCGCTGCCAATTCAGTTACACCATCCTGATTTCATTCGCCTTTTTTACTGCATCAAGACAGGGGGTTTCTCTCCCACTCTGCCTGCTTTGACTTTAGGAAGAAATTGTGGCAAGGGAACCAACATATTGCGTGATAATAGAAGAATGTTTAAATCTTGTGCAAATCAACCTAAGATTCAGCAGTTTTGTTTTTGTGTGTGTTCATCACCCACTTTCTCAGGAAAATATATGGGTCCATTGTGATGATATTTGTATGGAAGAGGCTCATAATTTTAGAGAAAAGAAAATGTATGATAAATTTCTTTTAAAAATCACCCCTCCCAGAAAGGAAAAGCCAGATGGATTGTGAATGACAAGTCACTTCATCTACAGAACTCGCATTGCAAAAAAAAAGCTGTCAGCGTTCTCTGCTTCAGTTTACCGCAGATAATCATGGATTAATTGTGAAGGTAAAAAAAAGGACATTTTTTTTATCAAAGCTCTTGCCTCTGGCGAGTCACACAGACGCTGCGGATCTGAAACGTTTTTTTTTATCAGAGTTACATTTTCTGGCACCTGAAATTGTTTCTTTCATGTCTGATAGCAAGGAATGGTTGTGGCCCAGCTCCCAGGAGATACGGGTTTGTTGCTACAGTCTCATAGCAGACTGGCAGCTGATGTGTGGCATCCGTGTACACCCGTCAGTCAAACAGCAGCCGACTGCACAAGGTCAGCACAATTACACATGGGCACGGGGTTTTGCTGAGGAACTATACAAACCGATACTCACTATCATTTACCTCAACTTGGGCAGAAACCTGTGGTGAGGGAAGCGAAACCCAAACTGCCCAAAGTTGCTGATGCCATTTGTTGCATTGCTAGCCTGGCAAGACAGAAACTCACCTTGCCTTCGACCTCCTCAAGTGTCATGACATTGCTGCATTTGCATATTATCCATCCTTTAAACCGCCACAGCAAGTTAAGTCTCACCATTATCAGCAGCACTGCTCCATTGGAAGGCAATATCATTGTTAATGAATTCTGCTTAATCTTGCTTTTGTTGGTGATCGATTTACAATTGTGGAGCCCCAAGTTTGTTTTGGGATAGCGGTTCTCAAACTGGAGCCTGCGAACACCTGGGGACACCCAGAGGGTCCACAAAACAACGCCAAATGTAAGCTAGGAGCTAAAGGTAGTAATCACACGGATAAATCGATGCCATGGTTTCGGAGTGAAGTCAACCAGAATGGATGGACCCTGCAGAGAGAAGTAGTCACACTCATCCCACTGATACTGAAACATAAATACCTGTTTTCCTTAAATCTTTTGTAAACAATCTATATGTGCGGCACTTTTATTATTATTAAACCTTATAATGTAGGTGTGAGGGTCTGTGATTAGGAATCCATTTCAAAAGGAGTTCTTCAAACAAAATTTTACAGATGTTAAATTAAAAAAAACAAATTATTTTCTGTCTCGTTTACTTTGTCTTTCTTAATCCATTCTTTTGTTTTCCTCCCTTTGTTTTTCTTTTTACAACCGATTTAACATTGAATTCACCTATTCTCATTTAGTCTCCTTTTTACTCCTTCCTCTGTTTGTTTCTCAGTCTTTCCTGATTAAGTACATTGATTGTGGGACTGTTGTTCACTAAGGGTGCTAGATATCTTGCTGCCCTCGCTGTGCTGTTGTCAGCTCATGCTTGTAGCAACTTTGTGGGCAAAAGATTTTGAGACTTATACAGGCATGGGCACATCTAATCATGGGATATGCCACCAGATGCACTTCTTCATCAATATAATTGTTCCAGTTCTTGTATCTAGACACCATCAGTAATGTTTGAAATGTAACAAATTGGCATTTCTGGAGGACAAACAAAAAAATCTACAATAAATATGCTGAAAATATACCCCATAAATCCTCTTTAAATTCTAAGGTGGGTGGAAGAAAATCATCTCTAAAATTTGATACAACGACTTTAAACTTCCTATATTTTCTTTCATTAATATTAAGAGCTGTATTAATCGCTCGACTGCTGGAGTCACAGTTCAGCCAATTCAATTTTAACTTAGAGAAGCAATCACAAGTGTAGTCTGTCTGTTAGATAAATAAAAACACCTGCTTTGTAAGTTTGTAGCCAAAGAAGCTGAGTAACTGAACAAGTTCAGTCCACCTGGAATACAACTCAAACCAATATATAATTTAATCAATAAAAAGCACAGTACTGCAATATTAATTTGTGTTATGTACTTTGTCAAAATAGAATGCTGTAACAAGCTAGATAAAGACTGTCATGTTTCCTTTACTCTCACCAAATAACAGGCATCTGTCATGAAATACTCCCCACTTGCCTGGATGAGCACAGCTGCAGGAACCTTCAAGAAGCTCGACAGCATCCAGAACAAAGCAGCCCTCTTGGCAAGCACTCTATTCACCACCTTAAACATTCTCTCCACATCATCAATGATGTACAGTGGCAACAGTACGTATCATACAGAAGATGCATTACAGTACTCAACAAGGCTCCTTTGACAGTACCTTCCAAACTTTCACTATCCAGAAGGACAAGGGCCAGCAGATGCATGGAACCCCTCTACCAACAGGTTCCCCCTTCAGCCACATTATCCTTACGTGAAACTATATTACTGTTCCCTCAGTGTCACCAGGTCAAAATTCTGGAACCATGCTCAATTGCATTACAAGTAAGTTGCTTTCTAAGCCATTTTGGATGATAGTTAGAGTCAATCACATTACTGCTGAATAGCAGATTTCAATCCCTAAAGGACATCAGTGAACCAGGTGGGTTTAAACAGTTGCCATTTATAGTTTTATGGTACCACCAGTCATAGATTTACATAGCATGGAAACAGACCCTTTGGTCCCACCAGTCCAAGTTGACCATAATCCCAAACTAAACTAGTCTCACCTGCCAAATCCCTCCAAACATTTTTTATTCATGTGCCTATCAAAATATCTTTTAAACATTGTAACTGTACCCAGATCCACCATTCCATAATGGAGACTAGTTTTTAATTCCAGGGTTTTGTTAAAGAACTGAATTTATTAACTGAAAGTTCTATACTCTGATTTGAACCTGTATCCCCAAGACATTAGCCAGTGACATTTCAACTATGCCACCACCTCCCCTTCTTACTGCAGCCTTAACCATAGAGAGAAAACTAGATCATTCAGCCCATCATATCTGCACTAGTTGAATGATCTGTTCTAGTCTCCTGTTCTAGTCCTACGTTTCAGACCAGGTCTGTAGCTTTGCAGATTACAGCACTTCAGGTACAAATCCAGATTCCTTTGAATGAGTTCAGGATTTCTGCCTCAGTCACAAACTGGAGGACAACTTCCAGACACATACCATGCCCTAGGTGAAAACATTTGCTGTTATTGGACAAGATTCCAAATGTCACATGGTATGAAGAATGGGAGGTGACTCTCTGCAAATGTTCATTGTGATCCAAGGTAATCACCAACAGCAATTGGGCAAATCATCTTTTTATGTTCCCTAACCATTTAAAATGTAAACCAAGAAGCAGCTGAGTATGTCCACCAATTAAACAGCAACAATCTAGAGTTCATAGAAGGAAACCAGTATTGCCATTGCTGTAGCACCATTCAATGTCTCAGGACATACCATATTTACAGCCAATTAAATACTTTTTCAAATGCAGCTGTAAAGTCAAGTTGCACAGAGCAAAATCCCAAAACAGAAATGAGATAATGGCCAGGTAATCATTTTTAGTGATGTGAGTTGAGAGAGGAACATCAGCCGCATCTCCCCTACCCTGCAAAGAGAGCCATGGAATCTTCTGTTGTCAGCTGAGAGGCTAGACTGGGTGTCAGTTTACCATCTTATCAGAAAGACAGCACCTCCGACAATACAGCACTCCATCACTACCAGGCTAGATTGTCAACTGGTTCATATTGCCGCTTTAATGTGCAAAAGCATCCCAAGGTGCTTCAGCAAGTGACAAGCTTCCAAAAGAATGACACGAAGGCAAAGAATATTAGGAGGGACCTTCAGCAAAAGCAACATTGAGTTCAACACTGACAGTAATGCACAGGAAAATCGAATATGTGAGGGTAATTCTACGATTTTCAATTCATCCTTAATAAATTCTACAGTTCTTAGGGAGAGAAATTACAATTCAATCTCTGCAAAAATGTGTGCTCTGAACCTGACCCTGTAACTGTTAAAGATTATAAAACCATTTTGCAAAGCTAACCCATGAACATTTTATAAGAAATAATATGATTGCACAATAAGTTCTTTTTACACTGAAGGTAGATTCCTTACAATAGGCACACTTTCATTTCAATAATTCATTATCTTAATGGATAATTCAGGCCCCTTACTTTTAAAATATTGAGTTAAAACATCCTTAGCTAAGGGTTTGGATATAAAAGGTAAGCCAAGTGGTTTAAAAAATTAATCATCGATTAGTACATTTACTAGGTGATGCCTTAAATGACGCTCATTGCCTCAATCACAATGTTAATGATGTTGGGTCACAGTAACTGTGGCTCAATCCATAAAATAACACAAGTGAGTTTGAGCTGATTGCTCTCGAATGCATTTCAGAATCTTAAATCAGCAGCAGTTCTGCCGTCCACAGAGTGTCCTGGTTACATTGAGACTGACAGATGGCATACTTGCCACGCAAAATCAAAGGAGACGCCATGGTAGCAAGCAGTGTTCACTGTAAAATGCACAAATGATAACATTGCTATGCAGTAGGGAAAGAAATGGATGGTATCTTTCTCACCGTCAATGATTCTGAGCAGAGATGTGGAGCTGGCGCTGATGGTGCACACATCTTACCTGGGTTTAATACTCTGTGCACAATGAGACAGTCAACCTTTAAATTAAGTCAGCCTTGGCAAAAAAAAATTAAAGTATACATACTGGGTGTATTCATTGAGCTGACTAAAAAAAACCGTCACTAAATCGTTATGTCTTTATGGAAAGCCCAAACTCAAAGCATTTTTCAATCAAGCAATTTGTGTCTATCGACTCTATGAAGATGAAGAGATGATCTCATTAAGGTGTTAAAGATGATTGAAAGAGTTGGTAGCGGAGGTACAATGAAACAATTTTCTCTTGTGCAGGAGTGTTGAACAAAGGGGGCAGAATTAACCTTAAAATTAGAATGAGGCTAGGAAGGGATTATGTCAGAAACATATTTTCATGTAAAATGTAGTGGAAATCTGGACTTTTCTCTAAAACACTGTTCATCCGGGGATCCATAGAAAACTTCTGAACTGAAATTGGTAGATTTTAGTTAGACAAGGGTATTGAAGATTATGGAAGCAACACTGGTAGATTCAGCCATGTTCTAACTGAGTGGCAAAACAGGTTGAAGGAAGTGGAATGGCCTCGTCTGTTTTTATATTCCCCAAACCCCTTCAACTCAAGTAGGATAGAGGGGATGTCTATAGGAGCATACACATGGGGAGGATTTTTACAAGTTAGTCAAACTGTTTTACTGAGAGTTAAGGTTAAGCAGTCAATCTTTGAAGTGACAGATGGCTCTTTAATTCAAGGTGCATATGGATATGGGGAAAGCCTAGAAGACAGGTAAGGCTTAACGCAGGTGACCTTAAATATAGGTTTCATTCCTTTTGTAACAGAGCAGTTGGTGTGCATACACTTACTGCACCTGCTGCTCAGATTGACAGTGTATCCCCACAAACATGTCAATCTCACTGTTAGAATCTTACAATTTGTTTAGGAAAAAAGGCATTTGTTAAATTCCTCCCATTCCCCCCACCTCCTCGTGAGTGGGCTTTGAAAGAGGCAAGGTGTTGGAACAAGCTGTTTTGGTCTGCTATGTGTTTAATTGTGTTGAAAAACTCAGCCCACCCCAATATATTTGGAGACTCAAAATGGATATCAGCAGTTTGTGGCTTTAGCTTAATGTGACTGACAACAGGGGACAAGAGACGCGTGGGATTGTCACTTTTGGATTTTCGGTAAATGCCTTCCCTGACACAGACGTGGTCAGAGATGGCATTGTCTTTAATTTCTCTCCTCCCCCACCCATGCACATAAACCACCCGCACCCCAGGCTGTCTTGCTGGCACCTGACTTCATCAGTCTGTTCTCTGTGGTTTGAAAGAACAGAAAATGACAGGCATTCCGATGCTGGTCCCCACCACCATGGATAAATCAATCCATCAAAAATTCCTCCATAGAACTTAATCATGAAAGGTCATGTCGGGGAGTGAAGAACAGATTAAATTAGCATAGTATTAGATATGGAAAATGATTTCTGTCAAAATCATCCTTGCCACAATTATAATATGTTAATTACGTATTTCATTAAGGAAGTTGATTATGGAGCACAGATGAAATCATGCAGGCACAGGCACCTGGAAGGAAGCAGTGAAGCCTGAAGCCCTTTATTCTTTCATTCTCCTCCCCCCACCAGCCCCCACTCTTCCTCCAACCCCCACCCACCCCCTCACCACAGCCCATCACCTCAGTCATTCGACAGTATACACGCCCATTGTCATGTAAAGACAAGGAGAAGGCAGAGAGGAAAATAATGCAGGAACAGCCGTCTGTGGTCTGTGAGAGGAAAAAACACAAATGTTGTGAAGATGTGTCGCTGCTCGTAGTGAAGTCTTGGCTTGTGATCCATTCAGGTCGGACAATGCATTGCCCCTGCCTCTCAAATCAAGGATCAAAGGGTGAATTTGTAAAGCAAACGGTTGGAAGTTGTAGTCGACAGGGGTTTTCTCTCATTTTTTTGATGAAAACCCACTCCAGGCCTCTTGGGAGATATTACCTTGCTCATTATTCCACTGATTGGCCTTATTTCATCCAAGGATTACTGCACATTCTTCTGTCAGCTGATGAGCCGCTTCATGAATATACAAGCTGATGACACCGCCATTCAGGCTGCTCTGATTAGTTCTAAACTAGGAGGAGAACTGTGAGCAGACAATATGCTGCTCATATTGCCCATTCACCGTCAATCTGGACCCCCAGCAATCTACATACATCTGCACCTCACTCTACATCCAGTTGTACAGAAACCCATTTTTTTTTTTGTAAAAAACTAAAGAACTACAGATGCCGGAAATACAAAGCAGAAACAGAAATTGCTGGAGGAACTCAGCAGGCCTGAGTTAATGTTAACTTTGTTTTCTCTCTGCAGATGCTGCCAGACCTGATGAGTTTCTCCAGCAATTTCTGAGTTTTTTTCAGAAAAATTGTGGCAAGGATGATTTTGACAGAAATCATTTTCCATATCTAATACTATGCTAATTTAATCTGTTCTTCACTCCCTATAAATCTGTATATATTCAGAATGTAGAGGCCATAATAGCCACTCATAAACCCAAAAGTGAATCCAGTAGCAATTACTTCACCAAGAGAAAGTGGAACTCATTCATATGGATGTATTTGAAAGGAAGCTAGATATATGTGGGAAAAAGCAATACTTAGATGGGGTGGGGCAAAGGGTCATGGAGGAGGATTTTGGACCAAAAATCAAATCACCACAGAGACCTTGTTCCACCACCCCAGCTTCTCAAACCCAATCCTCAACTTCCTCACCTCCCTTGCTAACATCTGTCACTCAGGTCTCTGCAATTCCCCAAAAATTTAAGCCTCCATTCGCTCCTCTTCAAACCTGGCACTCCGTGCTCTATAAGGCAGGATTTTCTCCACAGATCGGGATGGGAGTCTTGCCTTTAGAAAATTAATTGTCCCCATCACTACCAAACATCAAATGGCAGCAGGACAGCTGGGTGTGGGGATCGGGTCTGCATTGCAAATCAGCTCTTTGTTTGACTGGGCTGGAAACCTCACCATCTGAAAGATCCTGCCCAAGTCTCGTCAGTGGACCTTCAACATCCTGACTGAGAGGTGGCAAGCTGAAAAATGTGTTGCTGGAAAAGCGCAGCAGGTCAGGCAGCATCCAAAGAGCAGGAGAATCGACGTTTCGGGCATAAGCCCTTCTTCAGGAATGAGGAAGGTGTGCCAAGCAGGCTAAGATAAAAGGAGGTTAAGGTGAGGGTGATAGGCCGGAGAGGGGGTGGGAGCGGAGAGCTCTGGAAGAGGATTGCAGGTCAAGAAGGCGGTGCTGAGTCTGCATTCATTTCTCCAGCTTCCTCATTTCCCCAAGGGCTTATGCCCAAAATGTCGATTCGCCTGCTCCTTGGATGCTGCCTGACCTGCTGCGTTTTTTCAGTAACACATTTTTCAGCTCCGATCTCCAGCATCTGCAGTCCTCACTTTCTCCTGAGAGGTGGCAAGGTTCATCACTGAGCTACAGTTAACCTGGGACTTAGGTCCATGGGAACTTAATGTTGCATTACAATGCCATATATGCCTTCACTTGAAACCATAACATAAAAGAAGAACATGCTATATTTTGCCAACTGTTCACATACGTCCTCAATGTACAGACAATCTAAATGTTGTCCCAGAACACTAGGTAATGTTGCCATGTAAATTTATTCATCGGTCACTCGTTAAACATGGCAAGCAGTAAGCATCAGGTCGAAAGTTCATGAATGCCCCATGCTCACACACAGATAAAATGGTTAATATCCTAGACACTTGGATGATGTACATCTTATTGCACACTCCTCCTCCTAGCCATTCATCAACTCATATGGACATAGACACAATATATCCAGCTGAAAATGGCAGGGCTGATGGAACTGCCTCTTGGGCTTAACTTGTATCTGTCATTCAAATTGTAGCAGGACAGGCCGCTCAAAATGATAAATTTATTATGAATTTGATAAAGTGAACAAGGACTAAAGTATGCTGGGAAATGAAGCCAGCCTTGACTAAAGTGACTGCGTCAATCCACATTCTGCAGAATCCAAACAGGCTGAAATTGCCCACAGACAGTTTGCAAACAAATCTGGTAGCTGCAGACCCCATGATACACACCTAAATTTGGGTTTGAATGGGTCAATGGAATGTCGTCCTCAGGTCAATCAGAAACATCGAGCTGTGTACCAGACACAGGAGATGCCTCGCACCATTATTTGGAGGAGGCTACATGCACCCAGCACATCCAGTAATAGACACTTAAGAACCACCCTACCATCAGCATGTCAACACCTAGTTGAGTCCAATCAATCAGGGTGATTGAACCTTATCAATCCATTGGAAGATACCCAAGATCCTCCCAAAAGGGTGCAAAGACTTTGGAGTATAAGAATCACTGTAACACCACCCACACAAGCAGTAACTCAAGCGGTAAGTGGAGAGTGGTAACTCAAGAATAACCACCAAAAGAGAAGACACCACTGAAACTATCAGAAGACGACCAGATGACATCACCACGTGGAGCCCGGCCAAGTTCTAGTGTGATCGTACATGATCACCAAAGTTAAAACATTAGATAGATTTTTAGGGTTTGTCATTAGTTCATAGTGTATTTGATGTTCTAACATTAATTGTGTCAAATAAGCAAACATTATTGCTTTACTATTATTAAAATTTGACTTAACAGTTCTTTTGTTAGACATAAGAGCTCAAACACACTGTGGGGCATGCGCAACAAAATCTTCCCTTACCCTCTTCCTATTTCTGTAAACCGACCACAATTCTAAAACTTTCCAAGATCTCTGCACTCCAGCAATTCTGGCCTTGTGTGCATTCCCAAAGTTTTAGAACTGTGGTAGGTTTACAGAAATAGGAATGTTTATCATCAACAACCAAGAGTTCAGCTGCCTGGCCATTAAGCTCAACAATTCCTTTGCTAAAACTGTCCAACTCTCTCTCCTGCTTTAAGATGCTCACTTTGATCAACCTTTTGTTCACCTCTCTTAATTTCTCATTATTGGCTCAGTCTCAGATATTTCTAATTAATGCTTTTGTGAAGCGTTCAGGATGTTTTTAGTACTTTAAGAAGTGCTACACTTGAATGCAAGTTGTCTTTGTTGTCCTCTCTTGATGGCCCTCATCTTTTTCTCTTACCCTTTTTGACATTGGTGATATCTGCAATGTGTGACCTGATCCTTTTGATAACAATATAACCCACATCAGCTCAAAATAGCCATCATTATGAACTGCTGGAGTTGTCTCCTGTCATGAAATTGAATTTAAAAGGAATTAATGGATTACATTAAATACAACAATAAAAAAAATCATCCAACAGTGAGCAACTGCTGCTCTTTGATGTTGTATTAATTCACTTCCAATGTCTGGATGTTAAGTCATACTTTTTCAAAAGCCTACAATAAAAACTGACTTTAATTAACCCCACATTTGTTCCAATAGTTGACTCAGTTAAGACTTTGCAATATCTTTCAACTCCATCTACAGTTCTAATAACTAAGTCATTGTAATAAGACTGGACTTTTCACAGGGTCATTTGTATCAGGTGGAGTATGACTGAGCAGACTTTCAGGTCAACTATTAATTAATTAGTTATTGGGATGTAGGCATCATTAGCAGAGACAGCTGTTATTGCCCATTCCCAGTTGCCCTTGAAAGGTACTACTGAGCTACCTTCTGCATCCACAGCGTTCTGATGCAGGTGTTGTTAGAGTGGGAGTTCCAGCATTTTCACCCAGAGACAACGAAGGAATAGCAATTTAGTTCCAAGACAGGATTTTATGTGGCTGAAAGAGGTAAGTGCTGTTTGTGGTCTTCCTTTGTGCCAGCTGCCCTCATCCTTTTAAGTGGTCGAGACAAAGGTTTAGGAGGTTTCGAAGGACCCTTAATGAATTGCTGCAGTGCGACTTGTAGATGGTGGATGGAGTGAATGTTTAGCTGGTGGGTGAGGTACCAATCAAGTGGACTGCTTTGTCCTGGATAGTATCAAACATTTTGAGTGTTGCTGGAGCCACACTAATCCAGGAAAGTGGACAATATTCCATCCTGATATGTGCCTTTTAGGTGGTAGACAGGCTGTGAGGAGTGAATGACTCACCACAGAATTCCTAGCCTCTCACTTGCTCCCACAACCATAGTATTTCATGGCTGGTCCAGTTCATTTTCTTGCCAATGGTAACCCCAATATGTAGATGGTGGGGAAGTTCAGCAGTGATAATATCACTGAATGTCAAGGGGCAATGGTTAGATTTTCTCTTGTTGGAGATGATCATTGTCTGCTGATTTCTGTGATTTGGGGTTGGTATAATTTGGAGAGGTTTTATTGTACACAAAACAATTTGGCAATGGGAAATTACATACTCTGACTGTCCACCCACTCTCTTTCTTTAAGATGTTCAGTAAATTGGTCATGGATGATTCTACTTCTAGCCATTTTGGCTTATAGGTAAAACTTCATTTACCTTTGAGACGCTCTACAATTTTAAGTTACCATCTGTAGATTCCAAAGTAAAACCGTCACTGCACTAGCAGCAATGAGGTAAAGCAATAAATTCTGGTAGTTAACAGGCAAACCTCACAGTTAATACATCAATAAAGACATCTAGCACTGTTATCAACATAAGATACTTTTTCTTTTCCAATGAAGGATATTGCATTAAAATATTACAAGGCATTCTGCACGTAGAACACTTGAGGTATTTCAGCAGGAAGGGCACTAAATAAATGATAAAAAATAACATCAAATGTGACTTTGATTATATTGGATGGTACCTAGTGACCTCCATTCTAAGCAACCAGACGTTTTAGAGGCAGAAGGAATGGTAGTTAATGTTAAACAGGCTTCAGGAATGACACCACAGTTTGTTTAACCCAACCAGCACTAAGAGATCATTTTACAGAGGAGAGAGGACAAGAAAAACCCACACAGCAACAAATGTACTTCGCAAAATGAAACACATGACAAATCCTCTACAATTCAGTTGTGTTTGACAGAATCAAGATATTATGGATGAAACAACCATCTAACACGCAGAGAATTAAAAAAAAACAAACATGAGAAAGCCACCATACACTACTCCCAGAATGGCCATTTTTGTCTTCACACTGTGAATGATGATTCAAAGCAGTCACAAATCCATGTTTTCAAAATGCTACTCTATACTCCAGAGCTTTCATTATATTTTCAACTAGCTGGGGAAATTTCAAAGTAAGGAGAGTATTTGTTTGATATGCAATTAACCCTCTTAGTACCAAATATTCCATTGCCTTTTGCACATATTTTAACTATAGTATTGTATTTCTTCTCTTTAAAGCCAATGGTTTCTCGAATCATTTATAATACATGTGGCATGCTGTGTGCTTTTCCCCATGTAACAACAGCGACTACACTTCAAAAGTACTTCACTGGCAGTGAAGTGCATTAGGACTTCCTGAGGGTTTGAAGGGTGCCATAGAAATGCAACCCTTTTCTTTTCACTAAAATACATTCATTGATTTCATGAAAGAAAATTCACCATAAAGAGAGTGGCAAATTAAAAGTGTTAAAATAAACTAAGTGGACTCAGTAGATATGCCAAATTAAATTCGTAGGAGGATCAAAAGACACTCATCAGCTTCTAAAGAGCATAGACTGTAACATGACTTTTTAATAACTTTTAACCTCAAAGGTACAATGTTAAGAGAAAACAGTTTATCATTTATAACAGGGTCAAAGACGAGGTAAAGATGAATACAATACAACCAAATATTTTTCCTATGCAAGGTAGAAATTTTAATGTAGCTCTCAAGGAGTTACTAATGACTTCAGAGGCAACCAAGGCAGATGGAATGCAAGTTCTGGTCCTCCTCTGCAGCTGTTAAGGTTTCTGAATGAGAAGTGTTTTAGTTGTCATAAGCACAATTCCAACTGAATGCAAACCTATAACACAAACCATTCTTAATTTGGTTTAAGCTAAGAATGGCAATATTAGGGCAAACTAGCTCCAAGAAGCTGCCAGCTGTGCCAAAGATAGCAATGGGCACAAAAGTACAGTGATGTGGGTCCTTCAGAATCACTGTTGCAAGTAAATCTGGCTGTGTCAAAGGAATTTAAAGGATAGAACCAGAAAGAACAATGCTATGTAAAACTTAAATAATCCAGCAGTTAGATCTCAATAGAATAATGTGTTGAATTCTTAGCACTACCTTTTGAAAGGATGTTATTGTAGTGGAGAAAGTGAGGAGATTTACTAGAACAAGAATAGGGATTAATGGTGGTCAGTTATGCGTAAGAGGAACTGGGTTTCCAGTTCTGATGAAAAATCAAAAATGACCTGAAACGTTAACTCTCTCTTCTCTCCCTCCACATACACCTACACAAATGCTGCCTGATTTCTTGAGCTTTTCCAGCTTTGTTGTTGTTATTTCAGATTTCCAACATATGCACAATTTTGCTATGGTGTTCAAGACAGTGTGGTTGTTCTCCCAAAAGCAGAGATTGTCAATGGAGGTTCATATGGGGTCGCATAGGATATACGCACAGAAACAAACCATTCAGCCCATCCAGTCCTTCCCAGTGTTTATGCAGCACTTGAGCTTCCTCCCACTTTGGCTCACCTAAATCTATCATTGAAATCCTCTATCCCTTCTCCCTCACCATGCTTGTCTAGCTTCCATTATATCTACAAATACTATTCATTTCAATCACCTCCTGTGGTAGTAGCTTTTATATCTTCACCGTTCCTTTGGTAAAGTTTCTTTGAAACTCCTCATTGAATTTTACAGTGATTGCCTGATATTGATGGCTTATGCCACTGATCTTTTACCAATCAAAACTTATAATTTTATTGCCCTCCATTAGGCCCCTCAACCTTTTCTTTTAAAGTCAAATTACACCCACCCATGATCCACCTTGTTGGATGTTGAATATTGCTAAATCATCATTTGTGAGTGACATCAGTGCTGGCTGATGATTACTAATGTTCTGTTTCTGGTAATCTCCACACATGTGGAAGCATGACTGATGGATCCAGCCACAGTCGCTGTTGCTGTGATGCAACAAAGGTGCAGAGAAGTGGAAGAGGATGAGAATCGCCAGCAGCAGATGCAGAAGGCCTCCTCACAAAGAGATCACAGCTGAATGCTCAGGAATTACACAAGGGACAGAATGTTTCGTCCTCAATGCTATTTCCTCCACATGTGGGGGGGCAGAGTGTCAATGCAGTTTGAGGACATCCTGGGACCACTGTCACAGAATTGAGTCAGGTATTGGAGCAGGATTTACAACATATCAGGACTGGTAGCTGACCTATCCTGGCTGTCAAGGCAATAGCTGCATTAGACTTTTATGTAACTGACTCCTTCCAAGAAGCTAGTGGAGACCCGGGTGGAGTTACCCAATTGTCCACCTACTAAAGTACCAAATCTGTTACTGATGCCATTTGTACCAGATCACACCACTTGGTAACTTAATTGGTTTCCTATGTACACACCAGTTTGAGATGGTCATATCATAATGGAGCTGAGTTAGTTAATAAAAAGTTCCATTCCTTCAATGTACAAGTGATTTGTAATCATCACTACCACTCTGCAGAGGTCTGTGCCAAGTATCATCAGAATTGACAATTCTTATATTCCTGTGCATTTGATGGCTAGGTTACCAGAAGATTACTAGATGACAAGGGCCACTCTCTGCAGACATGGCCAATGACTCCATTATGGAAACCCACACTGAGGTTGAAAACAGATTCAAAGTAGTCCATTCTTTGACCAGGGTGATAATGGAGCAGATGTTAGGCCTCCTGAACTTGAGATTCTGCTGTTTGGACTGGTGAGGGGATGTGCATAACAGTACATTCTGAACAGATAATTCCAGTATGCTACATGACTGCAGAAGGCAATTAGGGGACGTGATGGAGGCTGATAAACTGGGAAAGCAGTAGCAGTCTTCCAAGGAGGAAGAAAAAGACACTGAGCAGGAGAAATATCACTTTCTGCATGACAGGATGCAGAAGCATCAAGTGCTACAACCCAACAGGACTTAATTAACAACTAGTTCCAGCAGATGACAGCTAGATAGAGTGACCATTCACTGAATGCAAAATTGTAGATGCTGAAAAGGCAAGCAGTTCATTTCTGTTCCAAAAGGCAGATGCAGCTTCTACATGTATTTTTTTTTATTAGCTTGTACTATTGATGATTAAAAGTGACTGATTTGAAGTATATCCCATATGTGATGGTCCCACGTGGAACAATCATAAGATGCTGGGCTACAGAGAGCACTGGGGAATGAGTAACAATGATTTACAGTGGGTTGCAAGGTGGAATGTGGTAAGGACAGTTAAGGTGTGCTGATTAATGCTTAGCAGCAATTGATGTAAGAATGTGCAGTTGCATTTGCAATGATGTGTCTTCTGTGCCACCTATATGCCCTGGGATGTATCAGTTTATGGTTGCCATTACACCATGTGTACATGGAGTGGCACCGGCACCAGGATTCCCAGGAAATCCCAGAGTGGTGAGAACTGCCAATGGTGACTGAGTAAGCATAATGACTGGAATGCTATTGAGGCAAGGTGCATGGTTAATGATGCAAGTTTGGGACGACAGCGCAAAACACTTGCTAGGTCTTGTGGAGAGAAATCCTTCAAGAGAGTTACCTGAAATAACTCTTACCGGAAATCAGCTCAATATGTAGGGTCATGCACTTCAGAATGCTACTACTCCGCACCCTCTCCAATGCCTCTTCAATTCCTTTTCATAATATTGTAGCCAGAACTTTATATAATACTCTACATGTGAACTTACTGAGATTGTCAAGGGCAACTAGAGACAGGCTATAAATGCTGGTCAACAGTGACCCCCATGTCGCACAAATGAATAATTGTTAAAAATTCCATTCAGATTTAACATAATTTTGATATTTTTCAATCCTATCCCTCTGGAAGTAAAGTCCAGTCCTTAGTTGGCTTTTTTATCAGTTAGCCTTGGTAACCTGTAACATCACATTTAACAATGGATGATTTTCCAATCCAAAATACCTTTGCTACTTTACCCACAGGGACTTGCACCTTCTGAGTAATGAATGACCTCTCCATTCTTCTGACCAAACTGCACAACCTCATGTAGCTGTGTTCAATTTATTTTGCTTATTATTTGTCCATTTTCCAGTTTATTAATGTTTTACTGCAATTTGTTGCAAGCTTCCTCAGTGCAGACTATTCTTTCCCCACAACTGATGTCATATGCAAAATTAAAAATTGTGTTTTTGACTCCAAAAATTGTTAATTTAAATTGTGTCTGGCAGCAGTTGCAGTGCGTATCATATGAGCATACGAATGCATTAATTTGGTGCAGAAATACACCATTCAGCCCCTCTGTTCTGCCACTGAATATGATCATGATCGAGGCCTCAACTCCACATTCCTGCCTATCCTGTCTGATAACCATTAACTTCCTTGTTAGTCAAGAATAAATCTACCCCTCCCCGCTAAAAAATATTCAATAAGGTCATCTTCAGCACTTTCTGAGGAGGTGAATTCCAAAGACTCATGATGCTGTGAAAGAGGAAAAGACTGTAAGCCTTGCGGAACCCCACTTCCCACATCCTACTACTCTAATAATGATCGTTTGCTTCCATGTTCTTTTTGAAGGCAGTTAGCTATATGATTGATTGAAGCATTCAAAATAGGCAGAAATAAAGAAAAATTGTTTCTAAAGGTGAAAGAGGTACCAAGAGGGAACAAAGTGAAGTAGGTGACTGGAAAGTGAGCCAGGGGTGAGAAGAGAAGTTTTTTTGTCCAATACAGAGTCTTGTTATGATCAGGAATGTGCTGTGGTCGATGCAGTTAATTGGCAACCTTTTGAAGTGTACTGAACAAAATCTTGAAGAGGAAGAATTTCCAGAGCTACGTGAAAGAGCAGTCAGTGAGATTAATTGGACAGTTCTTTCCAAGAGCTAGTACTGGTGTGAGGTCCAAAAGATCTCCTTCAAAATTTCCTGATTCTATTATGTTGTAACAAAATATTAAACTTCTAATACTGATATGTCTGCTTTTGGTTAGCGTGGATTACAATTCCTCTTGTCTCAAAACCAACTGGATAATTATTTGGAAATCCAATTGTATTATGTTCTCTCACGCAGATTTGATTCTTCCTTATGGATTTAGGGAAGGTGACATGAAAATGATTACAATCAAATACCAATCATCCAAGAGAAGACAGTAATTTGTAATTCAGATTTAATAGTATATTCTTTCCTACAATTTGTTTTGTTATTTGCCTTATTTTTCCTTCTCGCTTTATTTTTATTCTCCTCACTTTAAGTATAAATCAGAATAGACATAAGTAGGATTGCCCTGACACAAAACATTGTTGAATTGATGCAGGAATGCATGTTATTGAGTGTTAACATTTCTCAAGCACTTTACTTTTTTGGGCAATTCAGTTCAAATCAAGAACCATGAAGCTTTGTGGTTTACCTTTATGTGTAAAGAACTTGCACTTCTATAACTTACAGATAGTAAGAACTGCAGATGCTCAAAGTCAGAGCCAATAAAATATGGAGCTGGAAGAGCACAGTAGGGCTGAAGGGTCCCGACCCGAGACATCGATGTTCCTGCTTCTCTGATGCTGTCTGACCTGCTGTGCTCCTCTGATTCCACATTTTATCGGCTTTGCATTTCTATAATGTCTTCCCAACCACAGAATTTCCTAAATTGTTCTACAGGCAATAACATACAATTGAAGTGTAGTTATTGTAATGTAGGAAACATATCAGCCAATTTGCAAACAAGAATGCCACAAACTAATCATGTGTCTTGCAAATGTTGGCCCAACACAAAGCTAAGATATCAATTTCTGGGACTACCCTGGATGAAACTGTACCTTACTAAACATGCACAGCTGATTGTGAATTAATTAAATGTAATATATCGAAGACACCAAAACATTGGGAGTTTCAACTTGCTTCTAGACACACCTTTATGATTTTACTGATGACAATTCCCCTATGCCGAATTGTGTGAGAATATAAGGATTAAAAGGTACACAGGAACAGGAAGAGGCCACTTAGCAGCTTGAGCCAATTCTGCCATCAATTAGATTCAATCTGTCATTCAATTCAGCTTCCTGACTGTCTACTTTCTCCAATTTCAAATAACATCCCTCCCCATCCCCTGAATCCCTTCCCAGCCCCTCCCCCTCCCCCTCCCTGCCACCAACTCCCATTAACCAAGGTCGTACCCTCCACCTGTCTTCAAATATCCACACTTTACACTTCACCACCCTGCCCCCACCACCCCTTTTATCTGCAGCTTCCTCCACATTCATCTCCAATCCTGAAGAAGGGTTACACCCGAAACGTTGACTTCTCCACCTCCTGATGCTGCCTGGCTTGCTGTGTTCTTCCAGCCTCCTGTATGTCGACATTCAATTAGATTCTGGCAGATATGTATCTTAACTCCACCTGCTCATCTTGGTTCTAAGCCCCTTTGTATCCTTACTTAATAAAAATCTGGAACAGTTGTGACATTTTCTATGAACTTCCAACCTCAACAACCTCTTGAGAGACAGAGTTCTACATTTTTAATGCCCGATGTGTGAAGAGTTGCTTCTTGACAGCATCCTTCAATGGACAAACTCTAATTTTACAGCTATGCCCACTTCTTCCTTCACAAAGGAAAACAGTTTCTTTTTATCTAACTTCTAACTCCTTTAATCATTGTAAACACAATAATTAAATAACCACTTAGCCTTCCATCACTGAGAGCTGGCTCTGTTAGTTTATGACGATATTAGCCCAACAGACTTGTTGAAAAGCATACAGGAGGCAGAAAGTTTTATAAATCAGGGATGTGGTCCCACCAAAGGTTTAGCCAGATAGATGGGTGACTGCCAGAAGGGGCAGGCAGGCCGTGCAGGACTACTCTGCAGCTATTCCCTTCTCAAACAAATGTACTGTTTTGGATGTTGTTTGTGGAGGGAGGGAGGGAGGGGGGCACGAGTGTGCCCCCCTCATGGCAAAGCAACAACTGGTGGTGAGTTTAATCTGATGGTCACTGCACCTCAAGCAAAGAACATTGACGAGAAGGTGGGACCTTCATAGTAACATTAGCCAGTATGGAAATTGAACCCATGTTATTGCTGTCTGCATCAAAACTCAGCCATCCAGCCATATTTCCTCTATTAAAACAGTGACTACACTTCAAAAGTACTTCATTGGCTGTAAGGGTTGTTGGAATGTCCTAAATTTGGGAAAGGTGCTTTTTTTTTAGATTAGATTAGATTAGATTAGATTACTTACAGTGTGGAAACAGGCCCTTCGGCCCAACAAGTCCACACCGACCCGCCGAAGCGCAACCCACCCATACCCCTACATTTACCCCTTATTACCTAACACTAAGGGCAATTTAGCATGGCCAATCCACCTAACCTGCACATCTTTGGACTGTGGGAGGAAACCGGAGCACCCGGAGGAAACCCACGCAGACACGGGGAGAACGTGCAAACTCCACACAGTCAGTCGCCTGAGTCGGGAATTGAACCCGGGTCTCTGGCGCTGTGAGGCAGCAGTGCTAACCACTGTGCCACCGTGCTGTAGCAATGCAAGTGTTTTCCTTTCAATATTTTGTACTGTAAGCTTCAAAACCTTTCTCAAACTTATTATTTGTAAAGGAATTGATCCACGCACCAGTGCATGGGCTGGCAATCTGTACCACAATTCAACTAACCTGGAGTTAAGAAAAGGTTCTATGCATGCACAGTTTTGCTGGAGCCCAATTACTTTATTCGTGCCATGGAGTTCTATACTGACTGTCCCATTAAAAAGGACGTTGACATGTATATTCTCAATACATCATTGTGAAAGTAGCCCGCTGTGTTTCTTTGCAAGTTTAAAACTTTCACCCTTGAGTGTTCAAATCCTTCCATGAGCTCACCTCTTACCTACTTCTGTAACATCCTTCAGTCCTGCAACTCTCCAAGATCCCTATTTCGGGAGTGCTTTGTACCAAAAACATTTAGATTCTGACACAACAGTGCTACCAACTGGGATGCAGTTAAAAGATGTGAGATATCTAACACTGAATCAGGCCATTCAGCCTATTTTTGGTCATTGCAACTTAAATAGACAATGTACAAGGAGAAAGTGAGGGCTGTGTAGCACTGGAAAAGCATAGCTGGTCAGGCAGCATCCAAGAAGCAGGCGAGTCGGCATTTTGGGTATAAGCCCTTCATCAGGAATGTAGCTTCCCCCAGTCCCCACCACCACCACCTACCGCCCCCCTCCCCATTTATCTCTCAGATCCCTTGCCACCCCACCCCATTCCTGATGAAGGGCTTATACCTGAAACGTCGTCTCTCCTGCTCCTTGGATGCTGCCTGACCTGCTGTGCTTTTCCAGCACCACACTTTTTGACTATGAATGTTATATAAAGGCTATTGAAGAGCAAATGTTTTGATTATTTTCAATGGATGGAATCTTAGAGGGGTCTCAGTGATATGAACTATAGCTAGATTTGTGGGTGACAAGTGCAGCGAGGCCCAACTCAACTCATCTTTCATACATTTGCCAAGAAGTGAGACGAGTTTCATGTTCAGCAACAAGTTGGTACTTAAGGAGGATTAGAGCTTGTTAAAAGCTTTATAAACACCACAACTTGTGTCATTGCTGTTCAGCTTGCTATCTTACCAAATGCAGTGAACAAGCTGGGCATTCAGTATTCACAAATGAAAGTCAGAACGGCTAATGGCTGACCTCAATAATGGCTGCAAAGATCCTCCTTGTTGCTCAGCACCAAACAACATCGTAGGGCATGATCCATGGGCAGCATAAGACACACATACCAGACAAAGCACGCACGTGTAAGCATGCGCGCGCGCGCACACGCACACACACACACACAATGATGGCACAGGCCCAGGGAGCAGTGATACTGAGTAAATGATGAAGGAGAAGGCATTCAGCGATGTTGGCTGTAACACCAGGATGAGGAGAATATGGTTCCACCCCAGCCCGTGGTCTCCCAGCGAGTGACGAGCAGGGCCAAGGGTTAATTCCCTGGTCCAGACTCACAGGCTGAGCTGAGACTTCAGGTCTGTGGCTAGGCCTGGGTGGATGCTGTGAGTTGGTTTACACTACAGGACCCTGCATTGGTGAGATTGACCTAACATGAACTCAATGTAATAGCCACAGTATTGGCGGCAGCTCTTTGTTCCATCAGCAGTTGTTCCAAAGACCGTGTAACTTTATTGAGATAATACCATAAGATAAATGTCATTGTTTCATTTCTCTGGTATTATACCCTGTGTTTGGTTTATTTCCTGTGTTTTAAGATGGCACTGGAGAGTGGTGACACTTAACAACACTTTTCCCTGTGTTTGTAATAAATACAGGTAACAATAAATCAAAATCAAATCAAATCAAACCAATCTTACACACACAACACGCCCACCCGCCAGAGACATTGGTACCTGCATTTCCCACCCTTCATGACCCTTATGGCACATCTCCAAGCGACTTGCCGGCCACTGTGGAAGCACTGAATTGTATTACAGAATGCACCAGCAACCAACATTGGAAGGCTGCTGTAAGGTCACATTGCACACACAAGTCTAACTTGGCTGAAAGTTAGACCAGGATGCATCTCAGGGCTGCTTTCTTACGCTCCTTCACTGCTTGCTTGTTTAAATGTTAAACAAAGAGCACATAACTCAGGGAAAGGTAGCAGCTAACTTTACTTTCTATACTATCGGCTCTGTCCATTGTAACGTGTGTGCAACCTCTCAGTTGCACACATACAAATATAGCGGGACAGTCCCAGAGCCAGAGTTTTACAGCACGGAAAGTGGTCCTTCAGTCTATCGTGCTCACATTGGTCATCATTTTTCAACACATTTCAAGTTATTTCTTTCAAGCTTACACAATTTTTGTGTTTTGGTAATGGGCTTCCTTTCAACATAGACCAGTTGGGCTGTAAGAGTATGTTTTAGTATCACCTAATCCCATACCTTTAGGTCAGTTTAAGATAGCTGTACCTCAGTTGGTGCACTCTTGCGTCAGAATATGAAAAGTGTGCGTTCAAAGCGCACTTCAGACACTAGAAAGGACCAACCCCAGCTTAACACTGAGGCTGCATTACTATCAGAGGTGCTGTCACTTGGCCCAGTCTACCTTCTCTAGCAAATTTAAATGTTCTTGTAGCAGCATTTCAGCAAAAAGCAGGAAATTCTTTTTGGTGCCAATATTTATCCCTCAGGCAAAAATATTTGATCATTATCACAGAGCTGTTTGTGGGATGTTCTTGTGCTGCTAGATGTCCTACATATAAAAAGTAATCGCACCTCAATCTAATTAACTGGCTGTTCAGCACTTTGGGGCATCTTGAGGACTCAAAAAGCACTATATTAAATGCAAGTTTTTTTTTTCTTGCATTGCCTAATCTTTGCCTGATAGGCAAGACCTGACTATACCTAGGATAGGGAGAAAAATAGGAAACTGCTTTTCCCAATTAATCCCCTTGCGCTTTGAAAGAATATTAGCACCAGTAAAACCCTGCTCCAAATATTATTCTGATGACAATGGCCAACTATACACCTGTGGTTATCTTTTAAAAAGTACACAGCACAGAAAAAGCACATGACGTTTAAATGAACATGTGTGAATACGGAAACCAATTTTCTATCTGGTTTATGTTTTATCTCCAGTTTAAGGCCAATCCTTTCCATGACTCTGGTCATTAAAATATTCTCTTGCACATACTTTCTTCTTCATTTCTGTTTGCCTCTTTAGCTTTTTTTCACTCTCAATGCAACCCACATTCCACCCTGTTTGTATAAAAGTAATTAGTTCATTTATCTTCTAAACTGCACAAATGAGCAGTCAGATTTCCTACATTATAACAGTGACTACATTTCAAAAGTATTTAATTGGTTTTGAAGTGTTCTGGGATATCTGGTGGTTGTGAAAGACATTTTATATAGGTTTACATCTTTCTCTCTATTCCCCAACTCTACCCCTATCTCTCTGGCTCTGTACAACTTCAGAGCATTATTTTCCTTTTCAATGTACTTTACAGGAAATTGTTCTGTGCTGCTACATCAATGTCTCTCAGGACACTATTTCACACAATGATATTTAATGGAGGTGATGGGAGCCTAACCCATTAACTAGAGAACTGGTAAGTGCCCTACATCATCTCTTCTAATGAAAGTCCACCAAATTAATTGGCACTCAGATACTCAACTGTATAGCAGATAGCCTTTCCTGGGATCAAGAATCTAGGGGGCAGACATGCCAAGAACTGTCCAGCTGATCAGAAAACAGCAGCTCTACTGAATAGTAGCGCCTAGGGTTTAGATCAGAGTGGTGCTGGAAAAGCACAGCAGGTCAGGCAGCATCCGAGGAGCAGGAAAATTGATGTTTCGGGCAAAAGCCCTTCATCAGGAAGAGAGGCAGGAAGCCTCTAAGGCGGAGAGATAAATGGTGGGGGTGGGGAGAAGGTAGCAAGGAGTACAATAGTTGAATGGGGGTGGGGATGGAGATGATAGGTCAGAGAGGAGGGTGGGTTTCCTGCTCCTCGGATGCTGCCTGACCTGCTGTGCTTTTCCAGCACCACTCTGATCTAAACTCTGGTTTCCAGCATCTCCAGTCCTCACTTTTGCCCTGAACAGTAGCGCCACCAGGGAGGCAGTGGCTATAGCTGGTACTGCTCTCACATGGAGGTCTAACATCATCATTGGGGGATGAGTGATCATGGGTGAGTGATAGCCAGGTGGGAGTTGAGGAATGGAGTTACAGCTGAGGAGGAGTGGGTCAGCCACAAGGACAGTCTTCTCAGTGCCACATTGCTCAATGAGGCATAGTGTCAGTGAATAAGGGAAACCCCTCCAAACCCAGGAACCCATGAACAGGGGTTTGTTTGTCATGTTCCCCACATGGAGAGCCCATCTTCCACAATTGGGTTAGTATCAACAGTGGCAGGGTTTCCCTTAAGTGGGAAATTAATGCCTCAGTTGCCAGTGGGATGCAAGGGCCATTTGTGGGTCTTCATACCATGGATTAATTTGGGAGGGGGGGTGGTTGGAGAAATGGAGAGATCCCCATCCACCACCCATCAGCCTGATTAAATTGTCACCCGAACCACCACAGGGAGCAGCATTAAAATCGACCATTGAAATATACAGTGCTGAAACAGGCCATTCAGGACAGCTGCTTCATCCCAATGTTTCTGATACATACAAACTTTCTTATTTCAATTAACCTCATCAACAATTAAAGATGCCTAATCTTAGAAGATGCAGGGGTCAACTGATGAGTGAAAGGGGCTAGAGAAATTTGCATGTGTGATCCTGGAGTTGTCACAGACATTTGCATAACACAGATACAAGCATATTTGGTAAACACGGGGATGTGGATGCATTGTGTACAGATACATGGTCCACACACAGGCATGCATACACATGATCCACATGCATGCACAGTGCATTCAAAGAATGGAGATCTACCCCACACTGTTTACAAATAGTCATATTACTGCGTGAGTGGGTGATGGTATGGGGGAATGGGTATGGTCTGGTGGGGTGAATGGGTGTGGACTGGGGTGCGATAGGATGAATCACATTCCTAATTTTCTCCCAGTTGTCTTTGAATGGTGATTGTGAGAGTCTGGCAACTGATCTTTGTTCACTGTGTCGAATAATGTCAAACCTGGATGTGGACTTAGATAAAAACAAACAAAGAGAGCTGTAAACTAAAGTAGAAGCATAGAGCAGACATTTTAAAGCACTGTGAATAAATTCCTTTACACAGCCATGGAATACAAGAGACAACACAAAGTGAAAAGGGAGAAGGGGAGAAAATGGAAATTATAGAAAATAAATATGCATGTACATAACTCAATTCATGTTCACTTTCTACAGATTCAAACTCACATTGCTAGACATCTGAGCCAAGGGGTTAATTAATATAGGGAACAAAATGGCCATTTAAAAAAAAAATTGAACATCTTCAATTTTCTTTTCTTAAACTCAAACCACTTGTATGCAACAAAATAGTTGCTGAACAAAATTGATGCTTCAATTAATTGTTGCAAATACTTGCATCCCTCCACCAGCAAAATGACTTTAGAGACAGAAGTCCACTCCCAGAGATCACAGAAGGAAAATACAACAAATGATCTACAGTCCGTTTAAAACACAAAACTGCTGGTTCAAATCCCCTGACATGGATGACATTATGATTGACGGGCTGCAGTATGAATTGCACAGAAAGGAAGAGCAAAATGCTAAAGATTACTCACAGCCCTTCTTTCAATTTACTTCTTGGGGAGAGAAGTAAACAGAGAACTTAAATACTGTTAAATAGAGAGGTATGCCGTGAAACATTCGGTCCTGCACTCTTCGGATAAATGAAAGAATGCCAAAAAATGAAAAACAATCACAATTTATACTACAGGAGAAAAAGGTTCTGATTAGTTGACTAGTCAATTCTTATTTGCTTTCTCCATGGCAATTTCTTGGCAATAGCTAAATGTGGACTGCCTCAGCTCCCAGGTAATTCAAAAATGGTACAAAAATTCAGCACATTCCTTTTGTATGTAGAGGAATGGGTCTACGTGTATGAATGTATATTCTACTAACAAGTGTGAATGAGGTTGGGGAGCCAATACACCACTGCTTCTTTCTCCATGGCAAAGTCTCAGTTCAGAGTTTACTTACCAAGCAATCAGAGCTCTCCTGCAATATAAATTGTTCTAATATTCTGAAATGTGGCATTCTTGCTTTTGTCCTGATCTGTGCAAGGCAAAACACTTCAGCAACCTGTCTCTTTTCAGCAGTATTAATAACAGACATCTATTTGAATGGAGAATCTTGGATGTAGACCCCAAATAGTTATGCAGTCAGAGAGACAGCTGGCAGAGACAGATGGAGCCAAGTGGACAATTGGAGGGTCGTGGTCAGATCTTTCAACTGATAAGTTAGAACAGAGGAGCATAACTGGCTATTCAGCTTTCTGAGACTGTTCTCCCATTTAGTTGGATTGTCACTAATCTGTATTTTAACCACATAGACCAGCTTACTTCCAGAGCACTTAGAGACCCTGCCTAAGAAACATTTATCAATATTTGTCTTGAAATTTTTAAGTATGTCCATCCCCTCCACCCACCCCCAAGTCTTAATAGCTCTGTGATGGAAAATTTTCAAGATTTCCACATATTTTATGTGAAGAAGTGCCTTCTGACAACATCAATGAATGGATATTCTCTAAATGTTAAGGCTATGCTCCTTTGTGAAAAGTTGGAATGTAGAAAATACAGAAGTAAATTTGTACACAGCAAGCTCCCACCAACAACCAGGTCACCATTCCCTGCTCTTCCTTGAGAAAACAGCATGGAACCTTTTTACATCCATTAATGGGGCAGATGGGGGCATCTATTTACCAGTTCATTGAAAAGGTGACAGCTCTAATAGGGTAGTACTACAACTAGGAGTGTCAACCTAGATTTTTTCACTCAAATCTCTGGAATAAGACTTTCACCCACAACCATTTGACATAGACCCACTGACTCATAACAGGCACGGTGAGGATAAAAAGAGATGCAGACCCATGCTTGCACCAGATAGAAATTATGACTTTAACGAAGTAGAGATTTGGTCTGGTTGGTGCACAGAATCCAGGTTTGAGAACTCTAGTGTGAAGGCTAAAGAAAAGTAATGACATAGTTACACAATTCAATAAATATGAGGGTCTGGTTGCTTTATTAAGTGAGAAATCTTGTTTCACTTGATTTTGAGTTTACCCTTGACTGTTGAAATGAATGGAATTTGAGTAACTAGGAACACTGGGGCAGGAGGAGGCCACTTGACCCTTCAATCCTCTTCCAACATTAATTCATGGCAGGACCGTATCTCTGCCCATGGTGGGCACAGCACAAAGCTCTAACTTATTCATTTCAAATGAACAAGAAGCTTGAATATAAATTTACCCCTGTTATAATCTACTTTAAAATATAATCTTGACATGAAAAGAGGAAAGCACATTGGCAACACCTACACGGCCCAGCCATGATGAGAAGGAGAGGACGTTTCAGATATGCACTCTTCATCAATTGTGCAAGACTATTTGGCTGTAACGAAGACTCGGTGCCCACACATCAAGGCCTCCCCCATCATTCGGAGATGCCGGTGTTGGACTGGGGTGTACAAAGTTAAAAATCACACAACACCAGGTTATAGTCCAACAGGTTTAATTGGAAGCACACTAGCTTTCGGAGCGACACTCCTTCATCAGGTGATTGCCTTTACCATCAGTTGACCACCTATACATTGCCAGAACTGCGTATTTTGAATTTCACATTTACATTATTTGCTCTTTGCTTCTTCTTTGTCGAGAAAATCACCAATTTGCAACTTATAGCATAAAACAAACAATGTGTTCCTGCAGATTTCTCAAAATGTCCCAACATAAAACAATAGTTATGTAGTACCTTTAATATGGTAAAATGCACGCAGAGACTTCACAGGAGGATTATCAAGCATGGTTTCACATTAAGCCACACAAGACTTTTTTCAATCATTCCCAGAATGTAGGTATTGTTGGATGGACCAGCATCTACTGCTTATCCCTAATTGCCCTTGAGGCTACTGTGATGGGCTGCCTTTCTAAATGCAGTCCATGTGGCATAGACTCAGCTACATTGCTGCTAAGGGAGGAGTTCTAGGATTTTGACCCAGCAACAATAAAGAATGATTGGCAAAATGTGTGCAGTTTGGAGGGGAACTTGCAGCTGGTGGAGTTCCTATGCATTTACTGCTCTTGACATTTTAGGTGATGGAGGTGATGACTTGAAAGATGCTTTTAAAGCAATTTTAACAAATGACAAAAGCATGGATAAAGAGGTATGCTTTGAGGAGAATCTTCAACAAAGGGAGAGAGGCTGGGAGGTTTAGAGACGAATATCTAGAGTTCAGGGCCTGGACAATTGGGGTGAAGTAATGAAAATTGGGAATGCAAAAGAAACAGAAATTAGAAGAGGATAGACCTCTTGGATGACTGTGGGCTGGAGATCAGCAAGATCGGAATCTCGAAGGAATTTTACCACAATGAAATTTTAAATTTGAAGTGCTGCTGGACTAAAAGCTAATGTAGGTCAATGAACACAGGGCCAAAGGCAAATTGACCATGATGTGAGTTAGCATAAAAGATGCAGTGTTTGGATGAGTTGAAGTTTACAGAAGAGGGAGGGAATTCAGCAGAGAGAGTATTGGAAAAGTCAAATTTGAAAGCAACAAATGTAGGGATGAGAATCTGAAATACGAAGCCAACTATTGTCTGTTAAAGGTAATCTTTGTGATGAGTGGATAGAGTAGCATTTTACAACAATTTAAAATACAAAAATTACAGTAAACACTGGAATAAATGTTAAGAGAAGTCATAAGCTTTTAACTAAATTAAGGAATAAACTGCAATCCACAGTAAGCATTCCCATTTGGTGAGTATATCCGTTTTTATGACAGATATATACAAAAAATATAAAGGTTCCTATAGACACACACTTGACACCACAGAAATGCCAATTTATTTGTCAGTCACACGAATGATCATATCTGAAACCATTTGCAGGTGATTACGCTAAAAGCTCTGTTAGTGTTGATGCTTCTACGCATTAACAATGGGCAAAGTTGTCATGGGGAACAAGTATTCTCTCCCAACAGTTATCATACAATTGAAAACACAGAACTGGAAGGCAGACATTCCACAAGAAAAAGGTTTGTCTATTTTCTCAAGTCAGGAGAAAAAACAGAGATACACACATTTTAGTGCATTTAAGGAGAAGCTACAGAAGTACACAAGTAAGAAAGGAATGGGAGGGTATGCTGATTGGATGAATGATGGAAGGAGACTTGATTGAAGTATAAATTCTGGCACAGACCTGTTGGGCTGAATAGTCTGTTTATGCTACATATATTCTACCAATAACCAACTGAATAATGTAAGCTTTGTTTAAATCTGATCATTTGGTTCACAAAGCATCACAGGGCAAGTGCCTACTTGAGTTATTTAAGTCAAGCCTGCCATCTAAACAGGAATAATTTTATTTCTTTGTGAAGTAGCTGCATTCCTATCACTAACCCTTCCTTTACTCATATAATATTAGTGTCACTTACATCTCTCATCATGGTCTGGCTCTGCTATCACAGTCGTTGACATAGGAATATGAGACTTTAGTATTGGAGTAGGCCTTGCAAGCCTCTTCAGCCATTCAGAAAGATCTTCTACCTCAACTTCACTCTCCCATACCAAGCCCAAACCTCTAACTGCCCTTATGTTCAAACATTTTCCAGTCTATGATTTGAATATACTTAATGGATGACTATTCACAGCCCCTGGGGTACAGAATTCCTCAGTCTTTTGATTGAAGAAATTTCTTCTCAACTAAGTTCTATGGCTGATTTTTTATGCTGAATTTTGTGTGGCATTGGAATAACTATTATTTACAGAAAGCTGTCATTAAGGCCAATGATAAGTTAAATGGTGCAGTGGAATTTATAGTCTGGCTACTGATCGGAAGCATTAAAAAAACCTTATGTATATCATAGGGAAAAAAAACTGTCGTATTGTTGTAACCTTATTCCCGAAATCACACGAAAATCACAGAGCTGTGCTCTTGTGACCTTCTCTGAAGTTCCATGATTAGGTTACTGTTCTGCAACAAGCCACATTCCAACTTATCATTTTGCAAAGTTCGCAGTTTTAAAGTTCCATCAGGGGCCTCCCTGTCACGCCACTCACCATTTTTACAGTTCTTGGCTCGGGTGGTTGCTGCACTATGGCTAAGGCTGTCATCAGATGTGAATCATAAACCTAACATTTCCCCTTCCAACACAACAAAGATTGAGAGTCAGAAAGGATATTAAATCTGACCAGCACACTTCATTTCCCATAGTTATGATAATATTTTATACAATATCAGCAATCCCTCAGGATCCGTGTCTTCCATTGTGTATGAAAAAGTTAAATTATTTTACTAACGAGAGAATGACAGTTTAGTAAAATGAATTTGTTTCTATTAGCACATGCCACTAAACTTTTTCATAATTTTTCACAATATTGTGATATGATTCTGTACTGAGGTGACTGTGTGCTTGCACTGTATTGCTACAAATGTATATACTTGGCTAGATTTTTCTCTAGCATGGTATCTTGCAATGGCTTAGACTTGTCTTTGCACATTAAAGTCTTTAAAAAATGTTACCTTGTAAAATTGTTGGGAATGTAAGCTAACTGCACAACACTGAGGACAATGGGTCATCTAGTGGATGACAGGCCAAACAGTTTCATTTACTGATGACAACAAATGATTGAGAAATAGAAATGGGACTGAGGAGGAGGGTAAAATAGGTGTGAAGTCAGTGCCAAATCAGCTTTAGGCGGCACAGTGTTTAGGACTGCTGCCTCACAGTGCCAGGGACCTGGCTTCGATTCCACCCTCGGGCAACTGACTGTGTGGAGTTTGCATGTTCTCCCTGTGTCTGTGCGGGTTTCCTCTAGGTGCTCCAGTTTCCTACCACAATCCAAAGATGTGCAGGTCAGGTGAATTGGCCATGCTAAATTGCCCATAGTGTCCAGGGATATATCAGTTAAGTACATTACTTAGGGGCAAACATAGGGTAGGGGAAAGGGTCTAGATGGGTTACTCTTAGGAGGGTTGGTATGAACTTGTTAGACCAAATGGCGTGTTTCCATACTTTAGGGATTCTATATAGACAGGGCAAGAAAGATTGAGAATAAAGACAGAGGATGAAAAAATTTTTCTCATAAACTTAATACTTAGCATTTTTAAAGTCCAAAATCAGATGAAATTAGAATCCACATAAAATCCTTCTCTCTCAGGCAATGAGGTTGACTGGCCATCATTAATAATGATCATATCATTAACAAGGTGCTTACACTAATAATTACTGGCCTTACTTTCTGTAGATGGTTTAATGTGTAATTAATCTGCAAATGCAATAATCCCCTGAAACTTCCAGGGAGGAACAAGCCAAGACATCATGCAGGCCAGTACAAATCATCTAGCAACTCGTGTGATTCATGATTCATGGGGTATCTCTTCTTTGCCCCAAGTTACTAATTTCCACATTAATGCATATCTTCTGCCAAAATTGAGTTCAAGTAGACTATAACACCCCATCCTAGCTAACGTTGCTTATTAAAAGGAGATGACAAACACTGACAAAATACCTCATCTGAGAGCATTCTGATTTCGGTTTCAGCACTAATGAAGTCTGGAGCTCAGTGTTCCATCACTGCAAGGTAACAACACCCTTGATCCACATGCGCTGCACTCTGATATTTTTAGCTCCTACTGTATTCCTGTCCAAATCTTATCTAAAATAAAGTCAAGCAGGACCAGCAGAAAGCCTACAGGTTTGTACTGTATTTAAAACAGTATATTCTCAGTTCTGGTCCTTATTTAATCAATTTTAATTATTCAAAAGGTTTGCATTTTACTTTCCACCCCGAAGAGTCCATCTTCTGCAAAGGAGCGGGTTCAATTATTAATTTATTTTTTACAATTGGCTGGGGGGGGGGGGGGGGGGAGAAGAGAGAACTAAAAACAGTGATTTCATCAGCATTCATTGTTTTTCATTCATCTTTCAGGTACAATGGAGTGTTTTTTCCTACACACTGGGTGGCCGCAGGTCTTTAGCAGTTTAGCTGGCAGCACATCTGTTTGCAAAGACCGTACATCAGCAGCTGCACAAAAAACAGCGTATACGCATTGCCAGCCTTGTCCAAAGGAGGGCACAGGCCTATTCATCAATAGCTGCCTGCCGCTGAGAGGCATTTTCCGCAGCTAGTCTGAACCTCGAGTGACTTTTCCGGGTCTAGACGTCTCACGGTGACCATCAGTCAACTTCTGGCTGAACTTTCTCTCACCCCACTAACCTCTGCCTCAACCCAGGCAGCACAGTGAAGATAGCGTGACCTACAGGGCCGAACGACCAACGAGGCCTGCCCGACTCCTCAGCTGCAGCCACTCATCAGGGAAGTCAGACAATCTGACCCCTACTGCAGCCACTTGTACATACACATGTAAGTTCAGTTTGCTGGGCAGGGGCGACAAGCAGTACCAGACACACTTTTTTTCCTCCCCAGGAGTATTCCCATAGTGAAACATTTGAAACAGACAAGACAAATATATTTTTTAAAATGTACAAATGACAATCATATTAAAAGAAAAGTAAAAATATTTATAACAGAGAGGATTCACAAAGGCTTGAGTATATTTCCATTAAACAGACCCCTCGTGGGAGCTACATTAAACAGGCGCTATTTTGCATAAAAATGGATTTTGTATTGCAATGGTTGGACGAGTGAGTAAAATGATAATACACAGCTGAAGGCATATCAATCAGCCGACGAAATAAAACGTGATGGGTTTCATAAAATTGGTCATTTTGTTTTTTATTGTAAATGATTTTTCTTGTGTAAACTCTGCCGGGTTTCTTTCTGAGGAGCGTCAAATAAAACACACGTGGCATGCCTCTTTCTCCCCCAACAAAGCTGAGCAAATGAAACAATATTTCTCCAGCAGCCGGAATCAAAGTAACGCCAACAATCCCAATCGCAAACTCAAGGGTCTTTTGACAGCAGCAATTAAGCAACTTAATTAATGAGTGAATAAAGATGATAATATTTACTGTACAAGAGCATTCTGATTTACATTTTCATTTGAATGGTGCACCTGAACAGTATTAGCTCAGCTTTATTTTGCAAACGTCTTTACACAGTTGTCATTTTATATTTTTTTAAAAAACTAAATACTCCAAGGGATTAACCCAAATCTTGTGAATTTCAACCTATTGCTGAAAGCAGCTTAATTTCTGAGAGACAATTTCCTCGTGCTTTTGTAAGTTGAACTTTACATCAAAGCGGTTGATTAATTACTGATAAGAGACTAATAAAATATTAATGCGTTTTGTAATTAACAAGTTTCAGAGCTGATATCTGTCACCTCGCTCCCCTCCACCACCAACCCCCCCCCCCCAAGTTACAGATTCATTTCTCTCCACGTGCCATTTCTGTTCGCTAACCTCTGTTGATGTCTTTGCAAAGATCATCTCCACCACTAACACGTTGAATGTTGATTAGTAATTGACTGGGTGTGCTCTGGTGTAATAGCGATAATAAATTGCTGCCAAGGTTAATACAAGCTGTGTGATAAACTGAATCGTTTGTCCTTCCAACCGGTTTATTTAGCAACGAGCAGAGGGTGAACGGTTCCCTGGAAAAACGGGGCCCATTGCCCCTCACAATGGGCAGAGGGTGCCTACTGTGTTTCTAGTGTGCCTTAGCATTACTCATTGACTCACCTTCTCCCGGAAAGATGTGATTCAAAGGCAATCTGGTACCTCATAATAACTAAAGGCAGGCCTGTGCGGAGACTACTGTGCCTATTGGACAGCAAGGGGTATCGCTGCTAAACTCAATTCTGCCTCGAGAGTCAAACTTATCTTGTTTTTCACTACTATGAGAGTGATGATTGAAATGGAGCTGGGCTGTTTTAAATACTACTGCCCGAACTTTCCGGGCTCCAAGTTGTTAGAGATCAAATGAAGACCCTGACTACTAGGAATTGTTTGAAATTCTGATGGGCGATTTCTCAACTTTTAGGGGCCTTAGAAACAAGTCTACTCGGCTAGTTCTGATTGATTTACCTGGAATAGTTCGACAGGAAATATTAGACAAAAAAAATCCTCATTGGATAACAATACAAGTGAATCTCGAGATTCCTTCCAATCCAATCTGATCTGCCCACCTGCCATTCCGTCTCTGACTCCCCAATTCCCTCTAACACACTGAGCCAACCTACCTCGCCCCAACGTGGCAATCTTTCTCTTCCCCACCCAATTACTGTACTCCCTGACCCACTAATCCACCTGCCTCGTCGACCTTAATCACTGAAGCACATCAGTATGGACACATATACTAGCTCGCTAACACACCGAAAAGTTGCTTAAATGCCACAGCTTTTCACGGTTCAGAAAACAGAAGTTGGCCCTATTAAAAGGGGCTGTGACTCCTCCGTCCTCTGACAAACCTTAAAGAAACACTTTGCCAATAGCCTCAGAACAGCCGCTCAGAAATGCGGATTTCGGTCGAAGCTGAGAATAGTGGGAGTAGCAATCTGACAGTAGACGGGTAGTCTTGGGTTACATTTGAGCGAATTTTACCAGGCAACCTAGAGGCGCAAGGGAAATATAACGATGGGGATGGTAAAATGGTAGTGTTAGAATTTCGGTGGGGGTTAGTGGATAGAAATTCTGAAAAAAAGAGACAGGATTTGTAGAGCATCATGACGGAGGGGAGATGAATTGCAATGCACGCAACATAAAAAGAAGCGTTTATAAGTTCACGCTTTTGGATTATTAATTTATAATGTCCTTTAAAAAAGAGCGTGCAATAAATAAATATCTCCAAGTTTTTCTCCACTGCATAGTTTTCTCCACTGGAACCTAAAGTGAATACAATGGGCTAAAATACAAGCATAGACTGTTTCATGATCTGTACTTGTCCATGAGCACTTTTCCAAGATTAGTCAATAGACAGATTCTGTTAATATACCCATGGAGATCAGTAATTTATTAAAAGCCAACAGAAAGAAAACTACTGGGCAAGATTTCACTTCTTAGAACTTTTATCAATATAAGCAAAAATCAACATAACTCAAACGTCTATTAATTGGCAAGAACCGTGGATGCTGGAAAGCCAAAAAAAACAAATTGTTGCAAAAGCTCACAGGTCTGGCAGCATCAATGAAGAGGAATAAGAGTTAATGTTTCGGGTCCAGAGACCCTTCCTCAGGACCCAGAAGCAATTTCTGTTTTTGTTTATGAATTAATTGGCGAATGTTATTTCAAATTAAAAAAGGTAAACTTCACTGTAAATTTCTAATACAATCAAAGATCCACTTCATGCAGGTACAAGCACTTGCATTACTTCCTGTATAAACGTAGGACGACCCTGCAATCTTACAGACTTTCCACAAATTGGAGGCCTATTTGGAATGTTTCACTTTCCATCCAATTCTTTCAACCTACCAGTCACATTCACCTGCAGCCATACTCCAATTGAAGGGGCAGCACGGTGGCTCAGTGGTTAGCACTGTTGCCTCACAGCGCCTGGGACCTGGTTCGGTTCCTGCCTCGGGCGACTACCTGTGTGGAGTTTGCACATTCTCTCAGTGTCTGCGTGGGTTTCCCCTGGGTGCTCCGGTTTCCTCCAACAATCCAAAGATGTGCAGATCAGGTGAATTGGCCATGTTCAGGGATGTGTAGGTTAGGTGCATTAGTCTGGGGTAAATGCAGGGGAATAGGTCTGAGTGGTTACTCTTCGGAGGATTGGTGTGGACTTGTTTCCACACTGTTGGGATTCTATATCTAAATATCTAACCCAGTCAGTTACTCCTGACAAGGTGCAGACCTACTCGAATTCAGTCTCACTAGGATCACAGCACTCCTGATGACATAGAATTGTCAGTGAGTCCCTTCTTTGAATCCTTTAAATGGCCTGGTAGGTTCTGGTAGCACATCAACATCAACAATGGAGATTGTTCAATCCATAATGCCTCATTCCTCCTGTTTTCAGAATACTGTCTTTCCCAAGTGGATAACATACATAGTAACATAATCTCTATTATATTTGCAGAGATGTACATCACAATACTATTCAAAGACTGTCTCAATAGTCATCCAATTAAATTCAGAGGGAATCTAGCCTTTTTACTGTTTGCATGAATTCCTGATCTTCTGAACTGCAAATAGCAAACAAGGCAAAACCCAACCCCAGTTTAATTAGATTTTCACTTATCTTTTGTATCTTAGTTGTTCCTCCTCATGATAACCCCAAGTCACATAGGTCTTTCCTGGATGGGTATATAGCACGGTCATAATCAAAACTCTCTCCAGTCCACTTACTCCTTAAAGGAATATCTCACTCAAGCAAACACAGGCTTTTCCAGGGTGTGGGCAATTACAGTCCTTTTTGCCTACTATAGCCTAGTTTCCATATTTGACCTAGTCCAATCTTGCAGTGTGTTATTTCAAATAAGGGAAAGCAACTTAGGTTTGAGAGCATAAGCAATTTTGGATTTTTTAAAGCTTTCCATTTATTGATTTAAAATCTTCAGTTTTTCAGCTAGTCAACTGTAAATAAAGTCCTCAACCAACATCACTAGAGCAGATTGTTTAGTCATTATCGCATTGCTGTTTTGGGATATTAGATTGTGCAAATTGGCTGCCCCATTGCGTGCATAACAATAGTGATGACAATTCAATAGCATTCCATTGGCTAAAAAATACATTGAAAAGGCCCTCAATTTGTGAAAGATTCTACAGAAGTGCAAGTCTTTCCGTCATTAAATCATATTTCCACCAAACTACAGAATCAAGCCTGTCTATCAGGAATGGTTCACTGGTAGCATTCTTGCCACTGTTTCAGTTATAATTTCATGTCCCACTCCAGAGACATCTGTCACAAAGTCTTGGCTGAGCCTCTAGTGCTATACTGAAGGTCTGCTCCACTGCTAAAGGAGCTGCATAATAGGGTGAGAAACTAAACCTTCTTTCACGAGGACTTAAAAGATCAGTTATGCCATTTTGAAGAAGACCAGACACTCTTTCCCGCATGCCCTGGCCAATATTTGTCCATCAAACAACATCACAAAAACAAATGATCTGTTCATTATCAATTGCTGACTGTTCGAGTTTACAGGCACAGGTGGGTTGCTATATTCCCAATTTTAAAAATCACTTCAAAAGTACTTCATTGCCTGTAAAATGATTCAGAACACCCCAAGTTCAGAAAACGATAAATGCAAGTTTTTTTTCCTTATCAAACATTAATGAAATTGCTGCAGAAATATCTGTACATCAGTGATTTCATTTTACTATTGCAATTTTGTCTCAATACAGTATCCAAAGTGCTGAAGATTTGCATATTCTGTAGAAGAGGGGCTGGAGGGATCATAGTAGAATTAGATTGTGCTGTTTTATCAACAGACCATGATCATAATGCTAGTCATTCAAAAGAACTTTGAAAAGTAATTCTAATCTTTCATTTCCCTTAATATACAGACGTGAACTTCAAAAGAAATCCAACCTGTCGATATCTGTGATGGACCCACCCTAGAGAATCCCACAACCCGGCCCCCCCTCCCCCGCCATCTCCCTCCCCACCCCCAAACAAAGTTTAATGGATATCAATAAACCAATTCATTTTTTTTTTACAAAAATACAACAGTTTCATGGTCACTTTTACTGGAATCATCTTTTTATGTCTTTTCTCTCAGGGACTTACATTAGGACAGTGAAGATTAATTGGGTGATTTGATAGGATTTTTTGACAAGGTGATGGTATAGAAAAGATGGAAGTAGACTGTTCAGAGTGATTGAAGAGGCCAGGATGAGAGAACATAGATATAACATTCAATGCAAGAGATTTAGGACAGAGAGTAGGAATTACATTGGACTGTTGTTGTCATCAGTGGACTCTTCTCAGGGTCGTATGTTTCTATCATGGATTACTGAACAGACTAATTCTCCACCCTTAGATTTCTGGGCACATGGGAGAGGACATCCTATGAGGTGGTAGGGTCCAACGTGCAAGATGTGCTTCACTTTCTTTCCTTCTCTGTTGTTGCTCTGCCATATCATTAAAGCATTTGGACTCAAATCATGATGGACCTTGGTAGACACATTGTCACCATTTTGTATAACTGGGAGACACTGCCTCCTGGTCATTAATGTCAATGTGGTTGTGCTTCATGAAGAGTTTCAGAATGTCACTGCACCTTTTTCTTTGTCCTCCCTGGGAATGGTGGCTAGATAAGATTTTAGAAAACTGCACACAGTGGTGGAGACAGATTTGGCCATCTAGACATCAGTGTTCCCATCAGAGTTAATTTTGTATGAGTTTTGATTGGGTCTCGTAGCTTCAAGAAGGACTATTCCATGGATCATAGGACATATGGGTATGGAAGCAGTCCATTTGGCTCAACAACACCATGCTTATTTTTCCAGTTCATTAGAGCCTCCACCCATTTTCCTCTTCATTATATTCCGTGTAAGGACCTGACATCGTTGCCAGCAATCACGTAAACAATTGTTTCAACAAGCAGTGATTGAAGATTTGAGTTGTAGCCAATTTGGAGCCAAGGAGATATACTGATGAAGTTTTGCCTTATAACAAGCAGTTGATTAATCCAGTTACCAATGACCTTTTTGCCTGTCAACAACATGCATGATTGGTTCGCCAGTAAATGAACAACTTGGAGTTGGGAATGTGAGAGAGAGTGAGAGAGAGAGAGAGAAAGAGAACTTTTCAGTTCTTCCCCAGTTCTGAAGCACTCTCTATGTTCTCTGCAGTCAAAATTCACTGTAAATCTGAAGAAAACCAGTTTGTCTTTCTTACAACAGTTGTTGGATGCTGTGATTTTTAACTATTAAGTGAAAGCATTTTTTAAATAAGTTTGTCAGCCACCCTGTGTCTTTTACCAACCAGTGGAAGAAGCTAGAGAAAGACAACTGCAGCAACTCACTGACCAGCAGAGTCATAAAGACCAATAGAAGCTGGAAACAAAGAATACCGAACTGTCTTTCCAGGTGTTCCCTTCTGTCCATAATCTATTTTACTGCCAAAAATTCTGTCAGTCTTGTGTAAGGGGGAGTTTATAAAGGATTGGAATTTTAATCACTACTATTACATGCTGATGTTTATAATTATTTACCTGTCGCTGGAATCTAAATACTTGTAATAACTGGTAATTCTTGTTTAGTGTAGTACCCTGGTCTGTGCTTTCTACCAACTTGGGTCAGAAAGTCAAATAAATTGAGGAATTCTATGTACTTTAAAAAAATCTAATATTTGTGACAACTCCTAGAAAAGCTGGGCTTGATTTCTAGTATGGTACCCCAGTGAGTTGTAACACCATCTCTTCTCTTCTCCCTGTTACGCTCATCCTGTGTCCATGTAAATTCATCAATATTATTCATTTCAATCACTCCTCAGGTGCTCAGTTTCAGATTCTCTCTCTCTCTCTCTCTTTCGGTAAATATGCTTCTTGTGAATTTCCTGTTGGATTTCTTCATAGCTACCTTGTGATGATGGCCTCTAAATATTTTCTTTAAATGCAAAAGGAAATATTCTCTCTGCATCCATGTTATTAAATCTTTCAAAATTAAAAAAAAACTCTTTCATGTCACCCAAGCCTTTTAATGTTATTGTTAATACAGTCATAGAAATATACAGGACGGAAACAGACCCTGAGTCCAATTTGTCCATGCCGATCACATAGCCTAAATTAAATTAGTCCCATTTGCCAGCACTTGGCTCATATCCCTTGAAACTCTTCCTATTCATATACCCATCCAGATGCCTTTTAAATGTTGTAATTGTACCAGCCTCCACCACTTCTTCTGGCAGCTCATTCCATACATGCACCACCCTTTGCATGAAAACATTGCCCTTAGGTCTCTTTTATATCTTTCCCCTCTCACCCTAAACCTCTACCCTGTAATTCTGGGCTCCCCCAACCCAGGGAAAAGACCTTGTGTATTTACCCTATCCATGCCCCTCATGATTTTATAAACCTCAGCCTCCAACACTCCAGGGAAAACTGCCCCAGCCTATTGAGCCTCTCCCTATAGCTCAAACCCTTTAACCTTGGCAACATCCTTGTAAATATTTTCTGAAAAAATATTTCAAGTTTCAAAACATCCTCCCTATAGGAGGGAGACCAGAATTGCATACAATATTCCAAAAGTGGCCTAACCCCTAACCAAAGTCCTGTACAGTTGCAATATTACACCCCCCCCCCCCCCCCCCAAATTCCTATACTCAATGCTTTGACTAATAAAGGAAAGCATACTAAATGCCTTCTTCACCATCTACCTGAGGCTCCATTTTCAAGGAACTATAAACCTGCATTCCAAGGTCTCTTTGTTCAGCACCACTCCCTCAGATCTACCATTAAGTGTATAAGTTCTGTCCAGATTTGCCTTTCCAAGATGCAGCACCTCGCATTTATCTAAATTAAACTCCATCTGCCATTCCTCAGCCCAATGACCCATTTGATCAAGATCCCGTTGTACTCTGTGGTAACTTTCTTCTCTGTCCACTACACCTCCAATTTTGGTGTCATCTGCAAACTTACTAACTATATCTCCTACTTTCACATCCAAATCATTCATATAAATAATGAAAAGCAGTGGACCCAGGACCGATCCTTGTGGCACACCACTGGTCACAGGCCTCCAGTCCGAAAGGTAACCCTTCACCACCACCCTCTGTCTTCTACTTTCAAGCCAGTTCTGTATCCAAATGGCTAGTTCTCTCTAGATTGACAAGTGAAAGGTATTGTCCTATAGAGTTCAAAGAGTACTTACAGGGCTCTTGTGGCACAGAGGTTGTGTCCATACCTTCAAGTCATGAGGCCTTGATTCAAGTTCTACCTGCTCTAGAGGTGTGTAACAGCAATTCTGCACAGGTTGATTAGAAAATATCCTAAGAGTACTTATGAAGGCTCTTATGGTGCAATGGTAATATTCCTGTTTCTGAACTAGGAATCACAGGTTTAAGTCCCACCTATTCCAGAGGTGTGTAATAACATCTCTGAACAAGTTGTTTAGAAAATATCCAAGAGCATTTACGAAGAGAGACTGCTGAGGTACTGGGTTAGTTGAAAGAAGGCCACTATATATAATACTGTGTTCCAAAAATAAACTTACTATCAAGAAAAGGATTCGTATCTAGTTTTATACTTCCACAAGTAGTTTGGGATCAGATCTTCTTTTTATTAGGAGAAAAGTGATCTAGCTTATCACTCCTTCATGAGGTTTCTTAGTTGGCTGTAGGGAAGTGGATGCTATGGAGGCTAAACAGTGGTGAGGAGGAACAATCGAATGTAGAGGTCATGCTATGAAATCTCTAGAAGTATGTCCAATCAGATTTGGAAACCTGAATCTAAATGTAATTGTGGTTCACTAATATGGTTACTAAAACAGAACATCACTTGAGACAAAAAATATGGCTCAGACCATTGGTACTGAAAGATGCAGGGACTCACAGATGGACATCTGCAGTACTGGTTACCCACCACTGTATAACATGTATATTAAAAAAAAGTTGTTCTTTGTCTTCCAAAGCTTTTTCTTAGCAGCCTTCTCAAGTGAAGTTGAAATGCTCCCGGATTAGCATTTATAATGCGATGTGTATTCCCTTTATTGAACCTCTAATTGACGATCATCTTAAGGGTGGCCTTTCGTATGGTCACTGACATGACTGGCTCAATAAGCCTGATTCCATGTCGCAGTTCAAAATTGTAAACATATCCTTCTAGTCCTGTTGCAAACTTCAGTTTTTCCTAACTTAAACAGCCCCACACAAAGGCTTTTGAGATTGCGCAGAAAGGATTTTATAATGGTTCAGAACCACTAGACACAGAATTAAGGTGATTGGCAAAAGAACAAGGAAAAACATGTTGCGAGTGGTTCAGATCTGGAATGCACTTCCTGAGAATCAGAGTCAACTGTGGCTTACAAAAGGAAATTGGATAGACACCCAAAAGGTAAAAGATTATAGGGCAATTGGAAAAGGTGAGGTTGCGGAACTAACTGAGTTGCTCTTGCAGAAAACTGGCATGAACATGATGGACTGAATGACTTCCATCTGTGCTGTAACCATTCAAAGATACTCTGTTTTTAAAAGAATACCAATGGGTTACACAAAGCAGGTACAAGGGGGAATCTGAAGGCTGGAGACCATGCAGGAAGACTCTCACCTACTGTAATCACAACTGACATCATCTTAACTGTTTCTTTACATTGAGAATAAGTTATGGATTCCTTTGTCCAGTGTTTCACAGTTGCAGACAGATGCCAAGTTGGATCATGGAGGCTGCTGTACAAACTGAACATAACACAAGGTTTAAGCTTATGAAAAATGTTTCAAGTAAAGAAAAATCTTATGGAGCCAGTAAAATCTTAAAGGAGAAGAAGTAACCTATAAGTACTGGTCATTATTTGTCACACCAATTCTATACAGGTTAAAACCTTGGTTAAGAAGGGATGATTACTGATAAAACAATGCAGCAACATTAACATAAGTACAGTAATTCGTAGAAATGTGGTTTATAGTCTGAGTTTTTTATATAAAAGACTGTCTTATGCACATGCTGATGTGAATTATTTTAAAATCTGAATGCAGTTTTGAGGGTTCACTATAGAATGATTTCATTTGTACAAGAGAGCTCTGATTAATAGATGTCAAGCACGTTCCATTTTAGCTTGAATATTCACCCTGTGTATTGCATCTGCCTATCTTGTGGAAGCAGAATCTTTTAACATTAAGTGCAATGCAAGTTGTAGGAAGTGCATAACATTTTCCAATCAGGTCCATTTTTTCATTAGCTTGTATCCTTTCCGAGATGCCCTTTGTTCCAGCTGGCTGATCAGCCATCAACACTAGTTTGTTTCAATCAGTGAAGCAGCAAGTCTTCCCATTGTGAAGAACTGCTTATAAGGAAAGGAAATTTGTTCAGAGGAAACATGTACGGTGAGCTCTCTTTTTGTTTAAACCAGAGAGAATAAAGCTATGACTAAAAATTAAAATGGGCAAATAAATCAAATTTCCCTATTAAATTAAATAATTTAAGCACCTATTATATTTTTAACAGTTAATGTTCCAAATGCTTGTGATATATAGGCACTCACTACCCACACAGAGTGGTTGAGGTAAATTGCACAGATATATTTAAGGGGAAACTACATAAGCACAGACACAGAAAGGAATAGAAAGAGATGCTGAATGACTGAGATGAAGTTGGGTAAGAGGATGCTCATGTAGAATAAAAAGACCAGCATGGATCAGTTGTTTTGTTTCTGTACTGCATACTCTGTATAATTATATGAAGTAAGACAGATTATACATTCATACATTTGAGACTTAAACTCTCCCTCACATTCAAATTCAAATCTCAACTAACATTCATTACTATGCTTTCCTTAAGATAGTATTCATGAATAACTTCATGCCTCCTGTGGGTCATACTCTCTAACTATATCTTATCTGAGAGAGAGAAACTCCAAATGAGACTTCAATATGGCACATCAAGGACAAATAGGATTGAAAGAAGTAATACCTTAAACACTGTTATGCACTTTAAAAATTATTAATAATCAATTTGCACTACAGTGGCAGCAGTAGAGTCCCTAAACTCCCAACAGCAAGGGGTGACAAAAGCAGCAGTTTATCACAAGGGGTGTTGAAAGTAAAAGGTATGTGTCAGTGGATGTCATTTCTGCCTTTTAAGTCAGAAGATTATTGGCTCAAGTCCCACTTCAGAACTTTTGCACACATCTCGAATGAATTTCAGATGAGATATGAAAGTAAGGGCCTATTTGCCTTTTCTGGTGGATGCAAAAGATCCTAAGTTACTTTTCCAAAGAAGAGCAGGGGCGTTCATTTGGTCATTATGTATTCCCCAAACTACATTACTAAAACAGACTATTGGGTTATCATTACATTGTTGTTTTTAAATTTTGGCTGTTGTGTTCCCTATTTCATAGCAGTGACTGCATTTTAAAAGAAAGCATCATGACTCCAAGATGAAAACTGAAAATGTGTTGCTGGAAAAGCGCAGCTGGTCAGGCAGCATCCCAAGAACAGGAGAATCGATGTTTCGGGCATAAGCCCTTTTTCAGGAAGGGCTTCCTGAAGAAGGGCTTATGCCCGAAACGTTGATTCTCCTGTTCCTTGGATGCTTCCAGCAACACATTTTCAGCTCTGATCTCCAGCATCTGCAGTCCTCACTTTCTCCTCCAAGATGAAAACAAAATGTTGTAGATGCTGGAAATATGAATCAGATGTGAATCTGATTCCAGTATTATTGCAGAAACAGTTAACAATTCAAGTTTGTGCCTTTCATCAGGAGTTCTTCATTGTCTGTAAAGTACTTTTTGATGTTTGAATGTGAAGGAAGCCATAGAAATGCACATGTTTCTTCCTTTTGGACAGCATTAAGATTTGTAAAAGGTTCCTTGGCCTCAACACCTGACCATTGTGCTGAAGACACTGTGAATGTGAGAGATGGGCAAGTCTTAGGGCGAGGATAGGGCCAATTATAACAATAAGTAAATTGCAACTTTTCAAAATACTTTTCTTGTCTTATGGTATTCATTTTAATGAATTGCAGAATTCGCAATAGAACCTGGAAATGATTCCTCAACCTTATAGATTTCTTTTTCTCATTCATTAAGTGGTTGGAAACTGAATGCATTCAGTATTAATAATGTAAAAGCTCAGGAAGGTAATGTATTTCCTTGACAGAGATATCAGTGATGCTCCAAAAGCCCTTATTTTGAATATTTAGATGACAATAACCATGATTTATATACTGTTTGAATTTCGGTGACTTTGTTTTTGTTCATCTATTATTCACAAAACCAAATTCACCCTATCTATTGTGTACAGGTGACAGAAAGCAGCATTCCTCAGACACTTACACCATCAACTAACTGGGCATCTATTAACTAAATCATGAGTGACACTATTTGATTCATCTACTGATATGATTGAATGTCCCTTTTCTACTCATGGGTACTCCACAATCGTTGCACACTCCATCCACCTTCGAGGCAGTAGCTGCTCTTTGTCCATAATTATGGAGAACAGAAAGATTGGTTGTTTCATTTTACTATGCTCAGTTCAGTACGTAGATCAGAAGAGACTGCCTTGTGTTACTTAATACTGAAGACCATAAGCAACCAAGTGCCAAAGTGGAGGAGGTGGGGACCCCTAAGCTAGAGGCCCCTATGGGTGAATACCTGACTTGAATAGTCAAAACCAATCTATACACCTTAATTGCGCAAACTTCCAGATTACGGCAAACTTCTCTGCTTCGTCAGATTTCTTCTACTTTTCTCTCCCTTCATTATTTTGGTGCAAACATCCATATCGACTGGACCCACCTTTCAAAGAACAAAAAGACTGGTGTATTGCGGTAAAAAAGACATGCTGTTTAGCATTTCATCTTGCAATTATCAGGACAGACACAAGAATGCCAAATTTCAAAGAGACCAACAATTTATATTGCATAAGCAAAAAGGGACTTCTCAACCATTCAGTCAACTTTTTTTTAACTAATCAGTGGTTTTTCTCATGCAATATAAATGCAAAATGCCACAAAAAATAATATGGTCCATAATAGGGTCTCTGTACAAATTGTGCAATCCCATTCTCACCATCAACAAAATGCTGTGACAGTGAAACATGATCAGAGAGTCAATTCTACATGGTGCCTTGTAATTTTACCCACCTCCCCCTGCCAACCTTGCTCATGCCTTCTTTGGGCCAGTAAAATTTGGAAAACATTAACTATTGAGAGCTTCTGTTGGTGGCCATGCCTTCAGCTGCCTGAGCCTTAATCTCGGCATTCACTCCTTAACCTCTCCATCGCTCCACCTCTCTCTCCTTTTTTAAGATGCTGCTTAAAAATAGCTACTTTGTTGACCAACCTTTTGATCATCTGTCCTAATAATGTCTTGTATGATTCAGTCTCAAATTTTGTTTGATGTTCATTGCTGTGAAATATTTTTAAGAAATTTACACTGGTAAAGATTTTATATAAATGTAAGTTCTTGCTTGGATGCTAAGATATATTTGTATTTAATCAGCCCTTGAGGCAGGCCTTACCATGTTTAAAGGTACTATATAAATACATGGTCTTATTCAATAAGAAAGTTATGCACTTGCCTCTCAATTTTATGACCAATCAAAAATCTCTCTTTAAACCTATGCCCAAAAATATTTGATTAGATTAGATTACTTTACTTTAGATTACTTTACAGTGTGGAAACAGGCCCTTCGGCCCAACAAGTCCACACCGACCCGCCGAAGCGCAAACCACCCATACCCCTACATTTACCCCTTACCTAACACTACGGACAATTTAGCATGGCCAATTCACCTGACCTGCACATCTTTGGAACTGTGGGAGGAAACCGGAGCACCCGGAGGAAACCCACGCAGACACGGGGAGAATGTGCAAACTCCACACAGTCAGTCGCCTGAGGCGGGAACTGAACCCGGGTCTCTGGCGCTGTGAGGCAGCAGTGCTAACCACTGTGCCACTGTGCCGCCCACATTTGTATTTGTAATTGAGTGATGTCCTTAAGCAAAATTACAAGAGATAGAAAATTGCCCCTAAAATGACCAGGGATGTCAGATAGCAAATTATTTAACTCTTCTGTATGCAAAAAAAAATCAATAGTTCACTTTCAGCAAAGTGTCTTCTTCAAGGAATGATCTAATAGCTTTTAACTGAGAAAAATCTATTCCATTTCCTATGTGTTGCTGCACAAAAAAGTGATATAACCAGACAAAGCAATTCTCAGTGGGAAAATCAGATTAAAAATTCCTAACTTGAACCAACAAACACAGGTTTGAAACTGTTTATGTGATATTTTATCTGAACAGTTAATAAGTAGTAAACAAACTGAGATTCAGGACCCATGTATTTGGGCCAGTCTGAAACAGTTAATTTTAAGCTTCGAATTGAGCAGTGGTTTTTGGCTTAGAATTAAGCATTGCGAACTCCCTTCATGGCTCAGCAATGCACTGCACAACACTGAACTCTGAACCACAGAGACCAAAAAGATCGTAAGATTAATAATCTGTTATGTTGAGTAGTCAGATCTCAGGGCGGGCACAGTAGCTCAGTGTTTAGCACTGCTGCCTTACAGTACCAGGAACCTAGGTTTGATTCCAGCCTTGGGTAACTGTCTGTGTGGAGTCAGTATCATACAGCACAGAAACAGACCCTTTGGTCCAATCAGTCCATGCTGACCATAATTGCAAACTAAACTAATGCCCTTGTCTACTCCTAGCCCATATCTCTCCAAACATTTCCTATTCATCTACTTGTCTGAGTGTCTTTTAAACAATGTAATTGTGTGCCCACATCCACCACTTCCTGGGGAAGTTCATTCCACATGCGAGCATCTCTGTATTCTGTGCACAGGGGGACAATGTAGCTCCATCCTCAATGCCCATTGGGGAAGACGGGTGCAGTTGTGCCCTCTGTGCCCAGGTGTAAAAAAAAAACTTACGCCTCATGTATTTTTTAAACCTCTCTCCTCTTACCCTAAAAATATACCCCCTCCTCTTAAAATTCTGCATCCTAGAGAAAAGACACCTGCTACTAACCCTACCTATACACCTCATGATTTTACAAACCTCTATAGGATAACCTCGCAACCTCCTACGCTTCGGTGAATAAAGTCCCAGCCTATCCAGCCTTTCTTTATCATTCAAACTTTCCACACCCAGCAATATCCTGGTAAATCTCTTCTGAATCCTATCCTTCCTATAACAGGACAGCAGAACTGGACTATACTCCAGACTCAGAGCTTAAAAATGTGATGCTGGAAAAGCGCAGCAGGTCAGGCAGCATCAAAGGAGAAGGAGAATCGACGTTTCGGGCATAAGCCCTTCTTCAGGAAACTTTCCTGAAGAAGTGCTTATGCCCGAAACATCGATTCTCCTTCTCCTTTGATACTGCCTGACCTGCTGCGCTTTTCCAGCATCACATTTTTAAGCTCTGATCTCCAGCATCTGCAGGCCTCACTTTCTCCTATACTCCAGATTCACCCATGTTCTGTATAACCTCAACACAACTTCCCAACTCCTATACTCAAAGGACTGAGCAATGAAGACAAGCATGCCAAACAGCTTTTTAATCACTCTGTCTACATGTGATGCAAACTTCAAAGGATTATGTACCTGAACCCCTAGGTTCCTCTGTTCCACTATTTAAGGCACTACTATTAATTGTATAAACCCTGCCCAGAGTTTTCTCATTCTGCCTATGGCTGTGTGGGTTTTCTCTGGGTGCTCCAGTTTCCTCCCACAGTCCAAAGACGTGCAGGTTAGGTGGACTGGCCTTGCTAAATTGTCCAGGGATGTGCAGGCTAGTAAATTTAGTCTTGGGAAATGTAGGGTTACAGGTATAGGGTAGGGTGTTGGGTCCAGGTAGGATGCTCTGCAGAGAGTCATTGTGGACTTGATGGGCTGAATGGCCTGCTTCCACACTGTAGGGATTCTATGAGTACTGAGATTTGCATTCAGAAAGCAGCTTTCACATCCAATGGGAATCCCAAAGTGCTTCAAAACTCATTAAATAACTTTTAAAACTATAGTATTTGTTGTTATGTAGGAAACATAGAAGCCAATTTGTACACAGCAAGCTCCCATGAACATGATGATGATCTGTGTATTTATCTCTTTTTTTTATATATTTTTATTAAGAAAAAATAGATTTTTAAATATTACAACAAATACAAAACAAATGCAATTCAAAACAGTACAAAAATAGTACAAAACTAAACCCAAATAATAAAAAGAATTCCCCAACCCACCCTCCTATACGAATGTATAAACATATATAGAGAAGTATATAATTTTAAAAAACCTAAACTAGCTATTTAACTAACTAAATAAATACCTAACAACAAACAAATAAATAGTAATAACTCAGCCCAGCCAAACAAAACACTCATACATTCACAGTTCCTCCTCCCTGGATATTGGACTCATGAAACACAATCGTTACGGCTATATAAAAGCCCTTGTT
>NC_057713.1:95688050-95688615 GCF_004010195.1 Chiloscyllium plagiosum
CCTTATGCGAGTCTGCAGGAAATACAATGGGTAGGCCCAAAAGGAGCGAAATAGGGTCCTTCTCCACCTCTACACGTAAACTCCTCTTCATTGCTCTCACCACAGCACTCCAATATGTTTGAAGCCTGTCACAAGACCAAAGACAATGGGTAAGAGTACCCGTACAGACCTTGCACTTGGGGCATGCTGAAGATACCCCTGGTTTAAATTTTGACAAACGGTCTGGGGCTAAGTGGACCCTGTGGAGAACCTTCAACTGTAAAGCATGGGTCCTATTGCAAATTGATATCTTCCTTACATTCTCGCAAATATCCTCCCAGCTCTCTTTCCCACATAATGCAGAGTCGATCAGACTCATCTGAGGTGGCACTCCCCATTTGGTGATCTAGAGTACTGACAGAGAGTGTACTCTTAGCCCTTAGTACCCCTCTTTCTATGTCAGATTTGTAGGGATCAGTCAAAAGTGTGGTCCTTTTTTGAATAAAATCCCTAACTTGTAAAAATCGAAAGAGGTCTCTATTAGGTAACTCGTACTTCCGTACTAACTGATCGAAGGACATCATTA
>NC_057713.1:95689192-95691340 GCF_004010195.1 Chiloscyllium plagiosum
CTCTTTCGTAAGACCACCCATAGACATAGCCTCTGATTTGGCAAAATTAATCTTATACCCTGAAAAAGTGCCAAACGCGTGAATGCATTGTATCAGGCAAGGCACTGAGACTGCTGGATTTGTCAAGAAAATTAGAACATCGTCTGCATACAGCGAGATCTTATGTAATTTTGACCCCACTTCTGGAGCTGATATATTGAGATCCCCATGAATGGCCTCTGCCAACGGTTCAATCACCAACGTAAAAAGTAATGGTGAAAGGGGACAGCCCTGCCGGCTGCCCCTAGAAATATTAAAATTGCTTGATCGTACCCCGTTGGTAATGACCGCAGCGAGAGGTACACTGTAGAGAACCTTTACCCATCTTATGAAAACTTCACCCAGACCAAACCGGTCTAGAGTATAGAAAAGGTACTGGATTAGTGGTGCTGGAAGAACACAGCCGTTCAGGCAGCATCTGAGGAGTGCTCCTCGGATGCTGCCTGAACTGCTGTGCTCTTCCAGCACCACTAATCCAGAATCTGGGTTCCAGCACCTGCAGTCATTGTTTTTACCTATAGAAAAGGTATGGCCACTCAACTCGGTCAAATGCCTTCTCTGCATCTAAAGAAATCACCAATCCCTGTGTTGACTGCTGTTGGCATGCTTGAATTACGTTAAGCAGCCTCCTAACGTTATTGGAGGATCTGCAACCCTTTATGAAGCCCCATCTGATCCTCTTTAATAATAGAGGGTAACACAATCTCCAGCCTTAATGCAAGAGCCTTACAGAGGATCTTAAAGTCCACATTTAAGAGCGAGATGGGCCTGTATGAAGCACAGTCTTTCAGATCCTTCCCTTTTTTAAGGATAAGTGAAATATTGGCCTCTCTCCGAGATGGTGGGAGACAAACATTACTGTATGAATCATTAAACATATTCAGCATCGGGCCTGACAGTATACTTATAAATTCCTTATAGAATTCACTGGGAACTCCATCAGGACCGGGTGCCTTTCCACTCTGAAGCTGCCTCACAGCTTCCTGCACTTCTTGCTCTGATAATGGGGCATTGAGAAAGGACTGTTGTTCGGGAGTCAACCTGGGAGCTTCAGATCTCTAAAAAAGGATTCCATTTTGGCCTGCCCCTCCTCACAATTCTCAGATTGATATAACTTAGAGTAGAATCTCTGCAACGCTACATTAATCTTTTTAGAATCACATGTTAGGTTCCCAGACTCTTCCCAAATTGCTGTAATGGTTTGTGGGGCACTTCTCTTTCTGGCAAGGTATGCTAAGTATTTGCCTGGCTTGTCACCATGCTCGTATAACCTTTGCTTTGCAAAAGCCAGCTCCTTCTTTGCCGACTGCGTGAGCATGGAATTTAGTGCAGACCACAATGCCGTAATCCTCTGTAGTTTGACCAACAAGGGTCTGTCAAAATAGGCCTTCTCGGCTACCTTCAACCATGCTTCAAGGAGATGTTGCTGCTCACCCTTCTGCCACTTCCTACTTGTGGAATATGAAATAACTAACCCTCTGGCATAGGCTTTGGCAGTTTCCCAGAGAACAGATGAGCTATCAAGTGAGCCTATGTTGATGTCTAGGAATGCCCGAAATTCCCTCGAGAAATATTCCATAAACTTGCTGTCCATCAGAATAAAGGGGTCCATTCGCCAGCACCTTGAATCCACTGTAACATCCTTAATTTTAACCATGAGGTACACTGGAGCATGATCACAGATGGCAATATTACCAATCGTACAGGATGCCACCAGATCCAGGGTTACCGCTGGGGTCAGAAAAAAAATCAATCCTCGTGTGACATCTGTGCGGATTGGAGAAAAACGTGAAATCCCTACCTGTAGGGTGGAGACACCTCCAGACGTCCACCAATCCTAATTCCCCACACAAACCCAATAACTGTTTAGTTTGTGCAGACGGTATCGAGAGACCTTGAGGCAACCTGTCGACTGTGGGGTCCATGAGGCAGTTAAAATCTCCCCCTATAATGATATGCCGAGACTTGGGACTTATCAGTTTAGAAAAAGCATCTACCAAGAATTTAAGAGGATGAGTTGGGGGACAATAAACATTTAAAACGCCATATTCTTCCCCATTTATCAAGGCTTTAAGAATTACAAACCTCCCGTATGTGTCTTTAACACAT
>NC_057713.1:95691359-95759943 GCF_004010195.1 Chiloscyllium plagiosum
AAAACTACATAAACTAAAACCACTACACTTAACAAACATACAAAATTATTAAAAATAAAAAACAACAAAAACCAGAAAATAAGCCAACATATAAAGCGCCAATAGCGCTGAGTAGGGGAACTCACCCCCTGCCCGGAGGGGGCAACTACCCATCCCGAACTGCCTATAAATAGGCATCTGACCATCTCAACCATCTTCACTTCTCCCAGCTAGAGCTGCATCACAAGCACAAGCTAAAAAGAATAAACACCCCATAGAATATCAAAATGAATTAAAAAAAATTCTTTTATAAAAAAAAGGTGGAATAAATACACCGCCCATCCTTTGGTATGTCCTAACTTAGAAATTTAAAATGTACATCTTAACCACCGCCAGACATAGTTTGAACCAAATTATTATCAATAGAGGAAAAAAAAGAGGAAAAACAAAGCTCCAACCGGATTTCCTCCATTTCTTTTACAGAATGATAAACGCAAACCCAAGAAACAATATTTATACATACTACAATTGTTTAAATTAGTTTGTCCATAAAGTCTCTTGCCTTCTTCGGTGTGTCAAAGAGATACATGGATCCGTCTAAGATGATCCGAAGCACTGCCGGATATCTCAGGGAGTACTGTATCCTAAGCTCCTTCAATCTTCTCTTGACATCATCATACGATTTTCGTTTCTGGATCACTGCCACTGAAAAGTCCTGAAAAAACATGATCTTAGACCCCTTGTAAATTAGGGCCTTTGGATCCTTCCCCTGGAGTCTGGAAGCCTCCATGACTCTCTCCTTATCCCGGTAATGATGGAACCGCACCAGGAAAGGACGAGGGCGTTGACCCAGACCCGACCTCCGTGCTGCAACCCGGTAAGCCCTCTCTATCTTCAATCCTCTCATGCCAGTCTCCATGTCAAGGAATTTCGGAAGTGAATCTTCAAAAAACTCCACAAGCCACTCACCCTCCTTACCCTCAGGCAGACCGATGATCCGAATGTTTTTTCTCTTGCCCCTGCTTTCAAGATCATCCACTTGGTCATGCAAATTGCGAACCTGCATCTTCAGGGCTTGGATCTCTTCCTTGAATGAACTGGCATCAGCTTCCACTGCTGTGACCCTGTGCTCCACCTCATCCATCCTCTTCTCCAGGTCTCCCAGCTGCTGCTTATGCTTCTGCAGCATGAGAGAGCCTGGAGCCAGCTTCTCTTCAATCTGTTTCCCCAACATCTTGTGAGATTTCGAGAGCTGGTCCTGTAGAGTAATCAGCTCTGAGGCTGCTGCAGGCTGAGCTGCAGGCCAGGCCTCAGATGCTCCTCCTCCCTTTTTAGGCATTTCTAGACAGCTGAAAATACAGGTAAGTCCATTTTTAAATGTTTCTTCAGGCTCCACAGTCTTTCCAAAGCCCCAAGAATTCCTGATGACCTGGGTTGGGTGGGTTAAAGGACCGTCTGCTCCTGCTGCGATGCAAAGCTCTGCAGTGTGATCTTCTCAGATCGCCGCCATTTTAGATCCCCCGTATTTATCTCTTTAATATTTGATGTTAAGCGATATTGACTGAAGAACAGACACAAGGTATAGTTGGTGAAATAAGTAACTTGCTCTTCTTTGAGACAATACTGTGGGATCTTTTAAGTTGATCTGAGTGGGCAAATGGAATTTCAGTGAAATATCTAACGTAAAAGATTACACCTCCAAAAGTGTAACACATCTTCAGTACTGTAATGGAGTGCCAACCTAGATATTTTGTGTTCATCCTTTTAGAATATCACTTGAACCCACAATGTTCTGACTCAGAAATGAGTAAGACCTCCCACTGAGCTACAATTACTCTAAGTAGTTCATATCATCACATTTCCATGGCAAAGTGCAAGAAGTCAGGTGTGTGTCTATGTCTGTGTCCACATTCGTGTCCATCCCGGAGAGGGGGCAGTGTGGAGGTTAGTAGGGCATGCAGTAATCTCATTTCAAATCTTAATCCCTCAACTCCTACTGTCAACTGCTCACTATTGGTGAAATTTTCCAATCCCTGAGGTGCCAACAATAATGCTGGGTGCAATGAGTTCACCAAGCAAAGGTCAAAAGCTCAGATTTCTGCTCTCAAGGCAACCTTTTGCAATGAACTTCTCCCTCCTTATATGGCGAGGGGACCGCTTCACATCAAATGACTGCAAAGACCAAGCAGCTGCTGAGCATGTAACCTTGCTCGCCAGCCTCTATTTGACCACAGTTAATCAGGTGGTTGGTCCAATACAAGTCCAGGGACAGTGCCATTTCATTCAGAGGATTCTCACCACCACCACCACTTCTGCCACCTCCCCCCCCCACCCACCTCCCACCCCACCCCAGACATAGTGTCAGGCAGTTAGGACTCTTAGCCATTCCTGATCTTCCATAGGATCGTGGTGCAATTGATTGCACTGATGTAGCAATCAGAGTACCTTATCATGAACCCACTGTCTCCAACAACAGAAAAGGATTCCACTTCCTCATGTTCAAATCTCTTGTGACCACAATCACCAAATTCTGCAGGCCTCAACAGATATCCCTGAAGCTGCCATAATGCCTACATCCTGCACCACTCAAAGACGTCAGCCATTTTCGAAGGCCCTCAGTCCATACAAGGCTGGTTGCTGGGAGACAAGGACTATCCACTCCTGGCTGATGGTATCTCAAAGAAATCCTCAGATTGCTGTCAAGGAGAAACATAACACCGGCCCTTGCTTCAACCAGGGCCATTGTAAAGACCATAGGCCCCTGATAATGAATTTCATGGGTTGACTCATTAGGCAGTGCTGTGCAGGATACCACTGAAAGTGTCCCACCTCATACCAGTGTGTAGTACCCTCCATAATCTCAGTCACAAAGAGAGATGTTTTGATAGAGGAGAGGATGCTAGTGGGACAAGAATCGTTTTGAGGAGGATGGTGAGGGTGAGGATTCTGAGATGGAGCAAAAATGACCATCGATGTGATGAACAAAGAGCAGTGCTGTACTGATCCAGAGAGGCCAGAGATAACCTTATAGTCACCTGCTTTTAGGATGACTGAGCTGGGTAGAGAAGTTTTCTGCTCATGTTGTGTTTTGATTTGCACATCTGGTTGTCTGATCTCTGCTTGCGACATGTCGTATTCCTCAACAATTGAGTGGTTTTGTATTTGATTAATCAAAACCCAAAAAAAAAGTTATGTGGAGGAGCTGAGATGGACAAAGTTAAAAATCTCACAACACTAGGTTATAATCCAACAGGTTTATTTGGAAGCACTAGCTTTTGGAGTGTTGTTCCATCATCAGGTAGCTGTTGACTCTTCATTCAAATGGAGCTCTGATCTTCTCACCTCTGTGAAAGCCAAAATCTTTGCGTAGCCTTGCTTTGAGACAACAAGTAGTGCTGAAGTAGCTGTGAGACAGTGAGTGCTTACACTACCTCATGCCCCTGAATGTTTGCTCTAATATAATCCTTGTGCCAAAGTCATATCGACTTCTCTGAGATCACTCCTCATCAACAAAACTGAAGTTATCCCACATCCTGAGACTGCTTCTTCTGTACATTGACACCCTCACTTGCTTCAGAATGCAATGAGCCTTCACTGTACTCTTGCATTGTCGGAGCATCCTCATTAACAATATTACCAGTACTATGGGCTACAAAGTGTGTGTTTGTTCCGTCCATTTGGCTCCATACTTATAGTAAATTGAAATGTGATTTGGCCATTGCTTACTTCACAAACATAAACTTTAAAGTTGTAGTGTAGCCTTGAGAACCCCAGAAATGGTTTCCTCCTGACTTATATAGAAGCATCACAGATCCCATCATCACTCCCGTGAGATGGCTTTGTGTGGAGTCCACCAGCTGGACATTCCAAAGCCCTGGTTCCTCCCAGAGACCTTTATTGTTATCCTCAGTATTCCTGAGTTTCACCTGTAACACATTGACTACAATCCCACAAATTAGAGTGCATTTCCCTTTGGATGAAGTGACTTCTAATCATCCAGTTTACTGATTGAGGGAAGTTCCAGGGTGTATGACTGAAACACAACACATGCTATTGACAGTGGAAACTGCTTCATAAATCATAATTGAGAACCTTCACATGTCCTCTTAGTATAATAAAACCTACAACAATGACTGTACACCTATACCACTGACATGCCATTTAGAAAGTTTCCTTTTCCCTTTCTCTCTCTGTGTGTGATTTTGAAGCCATGGATCTGGGTTTAAAGAGTTGTTTCCTGCTGAATGTATCCTGTAGCCTTTTTTTTTAATTCATTCATAGGATCAGGGCATTGCTAGCTGGGCCAGCATTTATTGCCTTTGAGTGTGCATTGTGCATGTGATGCTGAGGCTTGCAGGCTATGACTGTATGTGAGATGCCTGTGCAGTGGCAGAGCTGAACTCAGTGGGACTGATGTGTGCTTTGATCTACTCCAAAGCTGGGTGGGCCTGAAGAGATGTTCTCTTGGTGCCATCCCTCAGAAACCAGATGGACCTTCTTTCAGTGACCGTGTCTGGCAGTATCTGTAACACTGCATCAGCAAACCTGGGGTCAGTTTTCTCTTCTTGGCAAGCACCTCTGGCATTCAGTTGGAGATTGGAGGCAAGAGATAGCCCAGCCAGCAATGCCCTGACACTACGAATGAATTTTAAAAATGGCCACAGGACATGTTCAGCAGGAAACACCTCTTTAAACTAGTTCCGGTGAAGTTTCTGACTTGCAGAGAGTGAAACAATGTCCAGTTGACTTTTAAATTTGGTAGACGAGAATTTCTGGCTCACATTTGTTATGGACCAGGCCAGACTCCTTCAAAATATTTTAATGTAGCCTAGACTCTAACTTTTTCTTATTTTAAAGACAGATGTGAAGTGAATATTGCAGGTGGGATGCAGCTGGTCAAACCACTCAGCTTTAAGCAAAACAGAATTTATTTAAACACAAACAAAATAAAGTGGAACTTTGAACAACTTAACTATTGGAAACTTAATTTAACTGGCCTGATACAGTCACTATTAACAATTAACTGTACAGTAAAATCACATAAACACACTTGTTGATAAAAAGTTGAATTCAAACACAGATTCTTATAGGCAAGAGAGAACAACATCTAGAGAGAGATTTCAGAAAGTGAGAGGAATTCTTTATTGAAGCTTGTAACCCTTGGACTCTCACATCTTGTGACTGCTACAGCTAAAACAAATTAGAAAAACAACCTGAACTGACCAATCCCCTTCCATTAGGAGAAAGTGAGGACTGCAGATGCTGCAGATCCCCTTCCATTGTTAAACTATACACTTTGGCACCTCCTACTTTTACGACCTCTCTTCAAAAAAAAACCAAGGAGAGAATTAACTTTTTAAAGTGACAGCATCATCCAACTTGCCATGTGTGATTTAGCGACTAACTCATGCAACACCTCATTTTATAATGAGCTGGGAAGCAGGTGATGATGTGACATAACTCACACTGGGTCTTGGTGAATACGGCACTGTGTAAGACACTCGCCGCCATAACTTATAGAACATAGAACAGTACAGCACAGAACAGGCCCTTCAGCCCACAATGTTGTGCCAACCGCTGATCCTCATGTATATACCCTCAAATTTCTGTGACAACTTAACATCAAAATGGAAAAGCTCGGTCATCAGCTGGAGAGAGGTTTATCTCTGCTGCTACATACATTTGAATATTGTGTTGTGGCCCCAATTTCTTGAATCATTCTCTACATAAGGAAAGACGACATAAAGGAAGGGAAAAGCCTTAAATTATAGACAATATATTTTTCACTGAGACAACAAAATGTTCTTGTATTATATCATAGAACCTCTATCATGTGGAAACAGACCATTAGGCCCAACAAGTCCACACCAACCCTCCGAAGAATAACCCACCCAGACCCATTCCCCTGTTACTCTACATTTCCTCTGACTAATGCACCTAATTTACACTTCCCTGAACATTATGGGCAATTTAGCATGGCCAATTCACCTAATCTGCACAACTTTGGATTGTGGGAGGAAACAAGAGCACACCCATGCAGACATGGGGACAATATGCAAACTCCACACACACAGTTGCCCAAGGCTGGAATTGAACCTGGGTCACTGGCATTGTGAGGTAGCAGTGCTAACCACTGAGTCACTGTGCCACCCTTAAATAGGTAATCTTTATATTGCCCTTATAAAGTAAGAGTCCCAATCATCAGAAGCATATCTTAATTTTGTGTCTCTCAGCAGTACCTTCATTTAAAACCTAGTAACTTCTTACTGAGCTTTTCATCTTCTTCCCCAGGAGACTCTGCCAACTGCTCACATCCTTAACTCAAAAGTCTCCAATGACCTCTCCCCTCCCAATTTCTGTAACCTCCTTACAACCTTCTGAGATAACTGCTCTCCTCCAGTTCTGGCCTTTTGTACATTCTTAATGTTAGTAGCTCCACACTTAGCAATAGCAAAATGCCTGACAAACTGTCTCTGGATGGGCAGCCTATCCAACCCCATTCTCACCATTGGTAAAATTCCCTGAAGGCAAGATATAGTCAGGAAGCCAATCTGACACAGTGAGCTGCAATTTTACCAGACCACTGCCTCATGCAGGTCAGTAAAACCTCACCCCACGCTTCACGTAAGACCATAAGAAATAGTAACAGGAGTAGACTGCTTAGCACTTTAAGCCAGTTCTTAGCTGATCCAATGTTCTTCATGTCCACCTTCCTACATTTTCTCTGTAACCCTTAATTCCCCTTCTGATCAAGAATCTATCTGTCTCTGTCTCAAATATACACAAACACTTTGTCTCACAGTTCTCTGCAGCAAGGAGTTCCAAATGCACTCAACCATTTGAGAGAAGAAATTTCTTTTCATCTCAGTCTTAAATTGGTGCATCTTTATTCTAAGATGATACCCTCTGATCCTAGACTCTCCCATGAGGGGAAATATTCTCTTAGTATGTATTCTGTCAAGTCCCAATAGGTTTCAATAAGATCATCTCTCATTCTTCTAAACTCCAGTCAGTCGAGTTCCAGCCTGTATAATCTTTGCTTATAAGATAATCCCCCCATACGGAGGATCATCCTGGTGAAACTTCTCTGAACTGCCTCCAATGGAATAATATCTTTTCTTGGAAAAGGAACGAGAACTGCTCCTGTTAAATGGCAAGGTAAGACAGTATGACTGTGAGCCTGGTGTCCCTGGTTGAGGGGGGATACATGCAATAGGCAGGGCAAGGAAATGCAAAAACGGGATGCTGCGTGCAACTAGGTAGGCTCAGGTGAGTGAGTGCAATTAGAGAGTGAAGAGCCCAGAGATGCAGCCTGGTCCAGTCCATGAGCTGGGCACATGTCCCTGAGCGCACAACATGGGATATGTATGGTCAGTACCCATGGAGACTGACCTGAGATGCTTGTGCCCAACGTGCAACGTGAAGGTTGTTTGGAGCAAGAGCCAAGCTCAGCCCACCAAGCACCCGCTCAGTTTTCGTGTTGGGTTTACCCGATGTTCAGTTTGATGGCAAGTTTGGTAAGGTCGCAACTCGAATATTAATGACACAGGTTGGGCCATCAACACCGACGTTTAAAAGCATTAATCACCGCCCACGGGAAACTGCTGCTGCCTGGTGAAAATATCACCACGTTGCTTATGAAAAGCATGAAAGATGGGGTGAGATGACATCAATATCGTGATGTGCCTCACTCGACTTCTCACCCAATTCTGACATTCCTCTCGCTGCAGCCCAAATCACTCAGACCCCGATGGATTCCATCTCTCCTGGTTATCTCCTATACAGGAGATGCCATATTTGAAAGGATAGACTTGTGGCCACTCCTACATTGTGGATCTAAGTCAATCAAATCTGTTGAAGAATGGTGGGACAGCTATTTTGTGAGCAACACATTTTCTAGATCCATACAGTATATTTCCGACTTGCCTACCTCTAAAACAGCAGACAGCTATTTTCAGTTTTAGATTCCATTAAAACACCAATTTTCTTTTTGCATCCTAGATGATAAAATTGGGTGTTGCTTCAGACGTGATATCATAGATTAGCACAAGACAGAAGGTTCTGCAACAGCTGTACCAGCTGAAAATGCAATGCAAATGCAATTTATTTTCTCTGTGACACCATGTAATGCAACATATGGCAAGAGATGCTCTGTTGTGAGTTAGAGTGTATCGATGCTCAGATATAACTCTGAACATTAACATGAAATCAAATGAGGGATAGCCATATTATACAGAAGGGTGCAGACATTATTTTAAACATTGAGACTGAGAGAGGTACTTAAGATAATTGAAAGAGTTTATTTGGTACATGGAGACTATTTCCATGTGTGTGTGTGCATGTGAGAGGACATGCCCAAAACAAGGGGATAGAACCTTCACCCAAATAAAACTTTCAAACTGGGTGTTCATAGAAAATTTCAAATCTATGGTTGATAGAGTTTTGTTCGGCAAGTTTCCATAAACTAAGTACTAGATGTGGGTAATGTAATATTGAAAGATTCAATAGGCTTCCATTACAGATCCTGGTACCTATATGTCTATATATTAAAAATAAAGGCAGTGCTGTGTCTGCATTAGTACAAACAATTTGGTTACAATCTTTGCACACTTCTGTGTGTTCTGCTGCAAGTGGCCTGGTAAGATGGAAATTGAGAGTACTCGTTGGTTACATGTTGTGTAACACTAATGTTATTTTGAGCATGTCTGATAAATGCAAATTGCATACTAGCTATGAGACTAACACAATGCACACTTGAAGTTGACCAACTAACAGCTCCACTCCTAGCATTATGATCAAGAAACAGTCACGCAGCTCAAGGTAATTTGATGGAGGGTTCTTCCTTGAGGAACTCTTGCAGCAGTGTATAAGGGCTGTAGTGGCTGGTTTCTGACAACCATCTGCTTTCAGGTCAGGATAGAACTTTAGAGTCCCTACAATGCAGATAGAGGCCATTCAGCCCTGTGAAGAGCACCCAGACCTGCCCCCACCCTATCCCTGTATACCTCTATTTACAAATTCCTGAACACTATGGAGTAATTTCCCATAGCCAATCTACCCTAACCTGCACATCTTTGGACTGTGGGAGGAAACCAGAACACCTCACAGAAACCCACACTTACACGGTGAGAATGTGAATACAACACACAGATAATGCTGGAATCGAACCTGGGTCCTTAGTGCTGTGACTCAGCAGTACTAACCACTATTACATCATGCTGCCCCATGTCACTGTGCCGATAGTAACTACATTAACTTAGCGCAAACAAGAATTTTCTTTAGACACATTAACCAGTGCACTCTGAGAGAAAATTAAACTGCCAAGAGTATTGTGGCACAGTTGGAAGATAGATTGAATTAGCATCAGTACTCTCTCTATTAACATTTCAACAATCTGATTGCATGAATGACATTGTTTGCAATTCCTGAAGGTTTAAATGAATTCCAGGTAAATTTTAAAAGTATTTAGATTGTGTTGTCAGGTTGTGTTCAGACCACAAAGTGAAATAATTGTTCTAATGTTGACAAAACTATTCAATAAATGCATCTTAATTGATTATACATAAAAAGATTATATTTCTGGAGTAGCAAGTTAACAATACAATGTTTCAAAAGTCATACAACAAAGCATTTGGACTTTGGAAGCTGCAAAATAAAGTTGAATATGGAACATTTACTCTTGTTGGCATTTAACAAAGGTACAAGAACCAAGTGATATTTAATGGAGGCAGCAGATGCCCACCAGCTAGCTGGAGAGTAGCTAGAATCCAATATTGCCTCTCTTCTGGATAGCCAATTGGATTAAATGCCAACGAAACACTTAACTGGGCAGCAACTCACCTTCCACATTATCAAGTTCCATGGGGCAGAAGTCCCTTCATCCCAGAGCTTCTGGCCAGTCAGAGACTGACACTTAATTGTTATTCTGCAGCCCCACTGGCATCAGAGGCTGAAGATCACCAATGGACCCAGGGACAGGGTAGTGGTGGTTAGGTTGGGCTTTGTAGGGTGAAGTCCAGGAGGAGCAGGGTGGTATTGGCAGAAAGGGCAGAGACTGGCTCTTCTTTTTAATTGTTTTGGTGAGGTGTGGTATGATACACCTCCGGAGTGGGTGGGACTTGAAACGAGGACTTCTGGCCTAACAATAGAGGCAACAGCACATTACCACCAAAGCCCCTGAGGGTTAGCTCTTGGCATTTTCCATTTTCTCCTGAGGGAAAATCCCTCAAACAGGCACTGGAGTGCCTTCAAACAAGGAAATCTCTCCTCCCCTGGAAGCCCACAAGAAAGCCTGACAGGGTTTAATTCTTGGCCTTCCCTGTCAAGTCCCTGTCCGCATTCTGTAGTTGTGGGATGAGGCCTTATATGGGCTTTAATAAGGAGATCCACAAACAGTTGGATGACAAGCTGTCCATGGGTCTTCTTGCCACAGACCTAATTAGAGGAGAGATAACTAGATTCTTCACTTTCCACCCTCCCACCTGTTTAAATGTCTCTCCTATCATCAAACTCACTCACCACAGGGGTGAAAATAAGTTCTGTCCATAGAATATATAAACTGGAGCCTTTGGGCCTTTTTAACTTTTTCTTCCCCAGCCATGGTGGCTCAGTTGGTAGTGCCTTTGCCTCTGAATTGAGAGATTCCAGTACCGCTCCAAAAACTTGTTCACAAGAAAATCTCAAGATGACAATCCAGCGCAGCACTGTTTGAGATCTGTCTTCCACATGTGACCTTAAACTGAAGCACTTTCAGCACTCTCAAGTCAATGACAAACATCACACAGCACTCTTTTTAAAGAAATAAAGGGGCATTATGCCCAGTGTCCGGGCTAATATTTATTTCTCAATCAACATCCCTTTAAAAAAAAATCACCTGGTCACCTTCACAGTGTCGCTTTTGGAAGCTTGTTGTGTACAAATTGGCTGTCACATTTTCTACATTACAACTATGGGTACACTTCATACAAGGCTTCTTCAGTCGTAAATGTGGTTATGCCCTAGTAATCAACTAATTATTTGAAAATAATGCTTAAAAAAAACAGAATTTTCAGTCCAGAATCACTGAACAGTGGTGAAATCTTACCTTCAATATATAACCTCTGACTAAAGGGGTCATTGCTTTATGAAAAATGAAATTAAAATTTCTTACATTATTGTGATATCTTGGGCTTATCAACAGCTCTGATTGTTAACAATTTAATCACTGAAAAAATTTACTTCTTAATATTCATCATCTTGCTTTAATTAGATGGATTTATAACATTTGTTTAGAAGAAATGTTATGTGACCTTTAGAGGGTTAATAAAATAGCTGGATAGTAATTTTCAATGTTTAGATATTGTGTCTCATCTCATCATTATGGGGGTGTGGCGATGGTGCATTAAGTTCACTCAAGGAGTCCACGTTGCTATGGCAACATGCACTTCAATATGCATGTTGTACTCTGGTGCTATGAACAGGGACAATAGAAGCCCCAAATTTCTTTCCAACATGTGGTTGACCGGAAAACTCTCCTTCTTTTACCAGCTTTCACTGGCATGTATTGGAAAGATTGGCAGATTGATATTTGATCTATAGGCTTTAGGAATGCATCTTCTAGGGACTTGAGTCTGCAGCTTTTAACTCAAAAGTAGGAAAGCAAACCATTGTGGCAGAAGATCTTCGAAGTTTAATTGGATATGGAGAAGCAGTTTTCAATGGCAGGATGGTTGGTAACCAGAGGCTACAGATATGGGTAAAAATACCAGGGTGGCGGTGTGGCAGCTCTGATTAACTGGACTAATTTCCTCGACAGATGATGGAAAGAGCAACTTCCAAAAAGGAAAAGTTTGCAGGGTATTAGGAAAGAGATTAAAGAAGTTATTCTATTGAAGAGACAGCATGAGTACATTGGCCAAATGGCCTCTTCCTCTGCACCATAATGTCCTTCAAAAGTTAAATATTGTCGTTGCTGGAATTCTGAAATAAAAACAGAAAATACTGCTAATAATCAGCAGCTCAGGTGAAATCATATATCATAAAATCCCCACAGTGTGGAAAACAGGCCATTCAGCCCAACAAGTCCACACCCATCCTCTGAAGAGCATTCCACCCAGACCCATCCCCCTACCCTATCCCTGTAACCCTACAGGACCCGTGGCTAAGGCAGTTAACCTACACATCCCTGAACACTATAGGGCAATTTAGCATGGCCAATCCACTAACTTGCATGTCTTTGGACTGTCGGAGGAAACTGCAGTACAGCAGAAACCCACACAGACATGGGGAGAACGTGCAAACTGCACACAGACACCCAAGGTTGGAATTGAACCCGGATCCCTGGTGCTATGAGACAGCAGTGCTAACCACTGAGCCACCACGAAAACCAAAGATGCTGACCATAAACATGAAGAACTGCACCTTATTTTTTGATCAGGCATGTTGCAGCTTTCTGGACACAACAATGAGTTCAACAATTTCAAATTGTAATCTCTGTCCCCATTTTGTGTCCTTTTCTTGTTGAAATCTTTCTGCCTTGTAAGATAGCAGCTGGTCACCGTTTGGCATTCACACCTCCCTTAGACATGGTTCTTGTTTCTTTAAAATGAAAGCAAAATACTGTGGATGTTAGAAATCTAAAACACATAGGATGCTGGAGAAACTCAACAGGTCTGTCAGCAGATGTGGAGAGTGTTCTGAAAAGGACTCCTACTGGATTTGACACATTAAATCTGTTTTTTCTCTTCATAGATGCTGCTAGACCTGCAGAGTTTCTCCAGCATTCCGTGTCTTTGTTTGTCCCATCATCATTCCCTCTGGTCCAGCAACATACTGGAACATACCCTACTGTGTGGAAGTAGACCATTAGGCCCATTGAGTCCACACCAATGCTCCAAAGAGCACCCCACCCAGACCCATCCCATCCCTGTAACCTTGCATTTCCCATGGCTAAACCAGCAAGTTTGCACATACCTGGACACTATGGGCAATTTAGCATGGCCAATCCACCTAAATTGCACAGCTATGTATTGTGGGAGGCAACCCATAAAGGCGTGGGGAGAATGTGCAAACTCCCCACAGACAGTCACTCAAGGATGAAATCGAACCCAGGTCCCTGGCGATGTGAGGCACCAGTGCTAACCACTGAGCCACAGTGCTGTCTGACATTCCCATCTCTCCTGTGTTCCAACCGATCACAGATCTTCCCATTTTCTTCCCTCCAGCTCACCACTCTTCATTTGCTAAAACCTGTTACATTTCTCACTTCCCCTAGTTCTGAGGAAAGGTCACTTGACCTGAAGTGCTAACTCCAAGCTCTCCACATGCTGCGTGACCTGCTGAGGATTTTTAGCAATTTATATTTTTTCATTCCATGATTTCCTATCTGTGTTAGAGAATAGTTCAACTGTTAGGTTTGCATTTTGATCTGTGGAGCAAAATCTTACAACCCCAACTTTAAAATGAAATCTCAGTGTTTATTCCAAAACAATACATCAAAACATTCATTACCCACTCAGATCTGGTTTCAGAATTCATTGAGTGCTTAGCATTGCTTCTAGATGATCAGTTTTGGTACAGTACTCATTTGATCTGAGAACAAAAGTTGAGGTTTGCTGTTGCATAGCCAAGCCCTATAATTTGTTTCTTTACAGTCTTCCACCCATCGGAATCGCTCCATAAATATCCATAATATAAGGTGACAGATCAGATTACAGTGAGCTGATTTTACCATGCAGGATGGATTTCTTCTTGTAGCTGTCATAGCTGGAAACTTTACTTGCCTCTGTGACATTTCACCAAAATCTCCCTAAAATGCCCATGCTCCCTACTCAGCCCAATGGTAGGGCGTTGACAATGTAACCAGTGTTTCTGTCAGAGCTTTTGTGTAAAATACAAAATATGGCCAGCAAGAGCCAAGATTTATGTGAGACTTGCGAATATAAAAATCACCATTGATTAAAAGCTCCAGATAGACCACGCAAGAACTACCCAAAGAACATCAGTTACTTTGAATTTTGACATGCTGATTGATAATTCATAAATGCATGTGGGAATGACAAATGCAGATGGAAACTCTCACTGACAAAAACGATAACAGTATCAGTCTCATGGGACAATGGATGTATAAGCATGATCTGTTTAAAATATTTAATCATTTTATGAAGGCTGCAAGATGTTGTTTGACCCTGAAGGAGTGTGAATGTCACATAGATCAGAAATTGCCTAGGAATTTGAAGCTTATTAATGATATGGGTGTTATTATAGATCTTCCATAAAAACCTATCAACTACGTATATGGTTCCAAGTAAGTAAACATAATTCAATACAGTCTAATGGCCATAGGCATTATATTCAAAGAAAATATCACCTCATGCACTTTTAAGGTGATCAAGATCTATAAATCTTAAGTGATTTTCAGTATATTTAAATATTTTGCGTTAAGGTGTAGATGTTTTGATTACATCGAAATATAGTACCATGCATTAGAACAGTCAGCAACACTTGGTAATCCATATCATTTACAGTTAATGTATTGTAAAGCTGCCTGTCGGTCACAGTAAAGAAAACTTGCATTTCTGTAGTGCCTCTCATGACCTCAGGATATCCCAAAAAGCTTTACCTTTGAAGTGTAGCCACTCTCGTTCACCGCAAGTTCCCTCAAATAGCTATATCATAAAGATCAGATACTCTATGTTTAATGACTCTGGTTAAGGGATAAATATTGGCCAGATTGCCAGAGAGAACACTCCAGCTTGTCTTCAAAATGGCACTGTGGGATTTCTCTCACCTACCCTAGAGGGCAGTCTTTCACACCTCATCAGGAATGAGATCAATGCCTTTTTGCGTCACTCAAATGATGGCACCTCTGACAGTACCACACTATGGCAGTACTGGCACTGGGACTATCAGCTTGGACTACGCACTCAAGTGTCTGGAGTAAACCTTGAAGACACAACACCAGATACAAAGGCAAGGGTGTGATTGACTGAACAAAAGTTGAAACAACAAAGCAAATTTGGCTTACTGCCATGCTAAGTATTGATTAAAGAAAAGTTTGGAACAGGTTATAAAAGGGACAGTAGTCCTCAGTCCTCAATCCATAAAAGCAAAAAACCAAAATACCGATTGGCTTCATGACCCAACTAATATATACAACAGCATCACAAAATGTGAAAGAATTGAGAAAGAAGTGAGATAAATGACCCAGATTGCAAAGTGGGGACTGAGACTGATTTGCATACCAACTCATTTTGAGCTAAAATGTTCTTCCACTCCCAGCACTTAGACATTTTATGAATCAGATTTATGTTTATTTCTGGAGAAGCTGTTATAGTGCCAATAAAAGTTTTATGTGCCCCCTAGTCTCATCTGTGCTGTGCTGCTGGTCTGGACATAACAGTACTGCCATTACATGTGTCGCATAGACTGAAAGTTTCACTATTATCCCTGGGGCTGGTAAGTTTGAATCATAACCACTACTGAATCATACAACAGCATTTTATTGATCATCGATTTAAAGCTAAAGGGAAATAGGCTTGACTTTCTTTTTATTATTTTAAATTTCCATTTTCTACTTGGTCGTTTTTAAATTGGTCTGTTGAACCTTGCTCCGGTTGTTTTATTTCCAGCTGAAGAGGAGAAGGTCAATGTTGGATCACCCTGAGGGAACGTGTCCCATTGCAGCATTAGTTCAACTTCCCAAATTCTCTAGAATTGCCCCAGAGTCCCCATGATTTGAAAGTTAAACTCCAAAACACTGCTGTAAACAAACCCGAGCTGAACAATCAAAGAAGTACTTTTCAGTGCTATTGTTCTTCACTTTTTGAAAACGCCCAAGAACAACAACAGCTTGTAGCTATGATGGCACATTACAGATCACTCAGGGAATTCATGTTGCCATGGCAACATGCACTTCTATATTCCTGCTATAGTCTGGACCTATTGATATTGATGGTAGAGACTCCAATGTTAACTCCGTCATGTGGTTGACCAGGAATCTCTCCTGTGCTTACAGCTTTCCGTCAATTGAAAGGATTAACGGATTGATGATCAACCTCTTCGGCCATGTTTTGAACACTCTGTCCTTGCCCATCAGGTCCTGGGGTTGGATTTGAGTTTGGAGCTTCTAAGTCAGAGGCAGGGATGCTACACTCCATGTCACCAGATCTCCATTGTCACTATATAGTGCCTTTAATGCAGTCAAATGGCCCAAGACTTTTTAGAAAAGCATAATCAATTAAAATGTTACTCCAAGCCACATATTCAAATGGTTGTTTTTAAGGAGTTTCTTTAGCAGAAAGAGAGAGAGAGAGAGACAGAGCTTTCAGAATTTGTACCCTTTGTTCTGAATCACTGAAATCCAATGACTGAAATCATGAGACCAGCCTTAGAGGAACATGAATATCACATAAGGTCTGAGGTTGGAGATTTCAGATGTGGAGGGGATGAGGATTAGGAGGGATTAGAAAACAAAGATGGGAATTTTAAAAATCAAGGTGCTGGAGTCAATAAATATAAATCAGTAAGCACAGAATAGGCAGGTCTTGTTTGGGGAGTAGGGTGGGGGAGGGAGTTTGAAGTTAGGATATTGTCATTAGGATTTAAGATGATCTTAAACTTTAAGGTAAATAGATGTGGAAGATGTGGGAGACCAGCCATGGATCTATTGGAAAAGTCACATTTAAAGCTAACAAAGACATGAAAATGCATTTCAGCAGCAAATGGATGGAAACCAGAGGAGAGGTGAGTGCAGTTGTGGATGTGGAATTCCTACAGTGTAGAAGCAGGCCATTCAACCCATCGAGTCCACACTGACCTTCCAAAAAGCATCCCATCCACATTATCCCTGTAACCCAACATTTCCCATGGCTAATCCATTTAGCCTGCATATTCCCAGACACAATGGGCAAGTTAGCATGGCCAATCCACCTAACCTGCTCATCTTTGGACTGTGAGAGGAAATTGAAGCACCTGGAGGAAACCCACAGAGACATGGGGAGAACGTGCAAACTCCAGAACAGACAGTCACCAGAGGCTGTCCCCACTCCTGTCAGGCAGTAGTGCTAACCACTGAGCAACCGTGCCACCACCTCTCTTGCAAATTGAAAATAGTTTATAATACGTATGGAATCCACTGAGCAACAAGTTACAGCAAAAGCTTTTCATCACAATTCATAAAGCTCTAGCAAATGTTTTCTGTGGAAGCAGATGAAGTAAATTTGTTCAAGTCATAGGGGCAGGCCATTTGACCATCATATCGGCGTGGTGGCTGAGTGGTTATTACTGCTGCCTCACAGCACCAGGGATCTGGGTTCGATTCCAGTCTCAGACAACTACCTGTGTGGAGTTTGCACATTCTCCCTGTGTCTGCATGGGCTTTCTCCCACAGACCAAACATGTGCAGGTTAGTTGAATTGGCCATGCTAAATTGATCATAGTGTTCAGGGATGTATCGGTCAGGTGCACCAGTCAGGGGAAAGTAGAGCGGTAGGGGAATGGGTTTGGGTGGGTCACTCTTCAGAGGGTTGGTTGTGGATGTTTTGGGCCAAATGGCCTGTTTCCACACTGAAGGGATTCTATAATGTTGGTATTAAGTCTGTGCTAGAACAGCCTAATACCTATCATGCTACTCTGAAATGAAATGGAGACAGCAAGAGATATTGTATTTGCAAGGGGATGAGGATATATGCAATAGTGTTGGAAATGATAATTGAATAGATTAAAAAAAAGATTTACATTTATATAGCATATTTCACAATATCTAGACCTCTGAATGCTTCACAGCCAAGGAATCACTTTCAATGTCATGTCACGGCTGTAATATAGGAATAAGGATTAAGCAAGGTTTCCGATTGAATGATCACTTTATAGAACACCACCACTCTCCCTCCAAGGGTTGCCCAGGTTTCTGTTCACCCGTCATTTGAATGATTTGGCCCTGCCCAACCACTCTGAATGCCCTGTCCTCAGCTTCCTATGGTGTTCTGATGGAATTCCAGGAATGCACCTCATCCTTCCCCATTAGACACTTTCCAGTCTTCTGGACTCAACATCGAGTTCAATCTGTGTCTTCATTTTGTTTTGAAAAATTGTTGGTGATGATTTTGCTTTCCTGTTTACACCTCCTTTGGACCTATCCTGTTTCCATATCTATCCTCCTACCACTTGTCCCTTTTGTCATTTAATCTCTCTGTCTTTCACAATGTTTGAACCTTTCACAGGCTTTTCCATTTGTTCTGTCCTCTCTGTCTTTTCATCTTCTTGAGCTCCCCATCCGACAAGAGACTTTTGGCAATTATTTTCCAAACCACAGCAAATTTGTAAGTTTTGTTTTACTGAATGGAGGATGAAGTGTTAGGCCCAGCATCTACCTCAGCTACAACATGGTTTGAATCCCACGCTGAACTCACCAGCCCTTCCCTATTTCCATGCTTGCTTCAAATCTTCGCTTCACAAAGATTGTCCTGTGCTGATGAAAGGCCTTCAACCTGAAATATTGACTGTTTCTCACTGCACAGATGCTGCCTGACCTGCTGAGAATTTACAGAATTCTCTGTTTTTGTTTAAAACAAGAATGGGACCTTTTGTATTGTATTCTTACCCGTGTTATTTACAATAACTTTTCATCAGCAGTAGGTTTTCTTTAAGAGCTAGCAGATTGGTAGATATAATCTTGCACTTTCCTAGTCTTCATTTGCATCAATATCTGCAGTTTACATATAGTTTGCTAATACTGTAAGCTTAATATCAAAACCAGCATAAGGTATCCTAAACTCTATTCAAATTATCTGTGGCTAAGCATGTGCATGCACACCTATTTAGTGCAGATATAAATATAAGATAGTCACCAATGTATCTAATTTGAGATTCAGGAAAACCTCTTTCCCAGAGAATGCTGAGAATGTGGAACTCAGTACTACAGGAAGTGTTCGTGGTGAGGAGTGTAGATTTAAGGAGAAGCTACTGGAGTACCTAGGGGTAGAGTTTATGATAATTAGATTAGGTAAAGTAAGTTGACAGGAGGCATAAATACCAACATGAACTGATTGGGCCAAATGGCCTGTTGCTTTGCTATAAATTTGACATTATGTTAATATCCCATGTATTCATTTGGCAAATCAGCATGTGCACTCAAGGGTAATTTCTCCCTGGAAAACTCTGAAAGTAATTCTTTTGGAAACATTGGGTGTTTTAACCTGGAGCAGTGACTTGACTGTAGATCATTTTCAGTTTATAACAGAGTCATTAGATGCTAGATACATTCCACACTTAGTTGCTTCAAATGTTTGTGGGTCTCTGATTCATCCTTAATGAGCTCTCTCCATGTCTTTATTCTTCTTCACAAACCTCCTGCTGTGAAATGTCTTCTTCTGCCTTTGCTTTTGTTAATGATGCTGCAATCATTTTAGACCTATTCTTCCTGCGTCACATAATTCTGCCATGGAGTCACTGAATGGTGGCATGGCTCAACTGCCTCGCAGTTGGAAATATAACCTTTAATATGTTCATTTCCATAGCTCAAAACAATTTAACCTCGACTGCAGTTTTATGATTGCTAACTGTTTCAATCAAATGTTTGGTTCATTTATGTCCCAGAGAGATTACTCTACTGTTGCCTTCAAAACCTTTATAATTAATGTTGTTCTCCAACCAGGTCCATTCATTTTGTTTCTAGCTATTTCATACTCATGGGACTGGAGAGGTTGCAGGATAATTGTGTTAATATTGCTAATCAATCTGCTTGTGAACAAAGTCGGAATGGTCCATAAACAAGTATTTGCTTTGCACACTATGTGTTGCTTGTCTCAGTCCCAAGAGATGAGCTTCAAATTAAAGTTTTATAGATGCAACAAACTTGTCAGATTTCTACACAGGCTCCTGCTCATGCTAATCCACTAATAACAAAGTAATGCAGCTCAGGGACAGAAATCACCTTTACTGAACAATTTGCTGATTCATTACGCTCTTTGGGAGAAATTATGAGTGTCCTGTAGGATTTATACACGCTTCCAGTCATAGGTGATGCATAAAATTTGCTTTCAAGTCCATAAAGGCTTGTTTAAAAAGAGAATAGGCTTGGTTTGGTGAAATAAAACTTTTTTTTGTTTGTTAAATAACATTTCCTATTGCTTCCAGTCCTGTTGATAACTTTTACTGGGTACCAGACCCTTTCTGGCATCTTGACCCTCTGACACGGGTATCTGGATGAGAACTGTTCTCAGGTACAGAAACATTGAAGTAAGTCATTTGGCCCATTGTGTCTGCACTGATTTTGAACAGGGGAAGGGAACAACTAAAGTTTGTATTCCATGTTAGATATATAACAAAGAAAGAAAGAAAATCGAGATACTGTAGACAGAGTTTCAGCAATTGTGATAGACAAAAGAAGATAGTCATACAACTCTTGGCTCCATGCAGTATTCAGTGGATGAATATGACAAAATGATTGCAAGACCTGCCTGGATATATCGAAATGAAGGCTTTAAACTCTAAACCCTTTAAACATTGGAACCAATTCTAGTAGTGGAGAGAGATGTTGAGAATAATGGGTTCCATCTGAATAGATCTGGGACCAGTACAATAGCTTGAATGGTGCAAGAGGGCTTAAATGAAGATGGCAAAGGGGAAAGATCAGAAAACTGGCAACAGCACACAAGACTGCAAAGCAGAGTAGGACAGGAAGGAGGAAAACAGTGAAGTTATATTCCTATCAGAAAGAAGAATAATTAAAATTAGTGATATTGCCAAAAAAGATGTTGATTTGAGTTGGATGTACAGTAATGTACAAGGTACTGTCATAAACTTGGTGAGCTTGAGGCACAAGGTGTTATGTGATAATAGCATTAACAATGGAAACAAAAAAGTCTTTAATTACTTCAGGATGTCCCAATTTAATTATTTGAAGAATAGTCACTGTTGTAACGGAAGGTAAGACACACAGCTAGAACTGGACAAGTGTTCAGACTCTCCTCCTTTGCACTGGATGTCAGACAGGAGGAGTACATCTGAAGCTGTAGTTTGCCCTCAAATTGTTGAGAGTAATGGGTGTAGGTGACTGAATGCAGAAGTAAGACTCTGCCAGATATTTCATGCCCAACTGGGGCTTGCATATGTCATGACATATTAGCTACAGACAAGTACAAATTGTTCACATTCACAAATTTGTGAAGAAAGGTAACATAAGAAACTTATTTTAAGCTGATGCCATTGTGTGTATCAGAGATGGAGGGTTTAGTGGAAACTCTGGCAAACAGTGTACATATTTCATAGAGATCAGAGTTTATTTAATTTGAGGCTCTGCAAACTACAACAAACAGAACACATGACCAAATCTGCAGCAATATCTCTGGATAAGTGCAGGATTATTTGTCGAGTGAAATGCGCCAAGTGGAGGAGTCATAAAATACAAATGATGTGCATAAAATCAATCCTAGTAGCTACAGCATTGTGATCTCCAGAAATGATTGACCAGGGAATTCTCCAATTATTTCCAATCTGACTAGAACCTGGGGTGACACTTGTATGCAGCCTACTACAAATCACACATGCATTCCTTGGCCTTCGAAAAGGAAGGTGCCTATTTTACTTTCACTGCAGCAGAAGATTATTCTCAGTCTGGTGCCTCAACATATAATTCCAAAACAATAGAAACTCATTAAAATTAATTATTTCACTAATTAATAATAATCAGTACAATATGGCCAAATGAAGACATGGACTTGCACCTTTAGGTGGCACTGTGTTTAATTCCAAATCTCTACTCATATTACAAATATCAAAAAACGTAACTGCAACTTTCACAAATGGAAGACCCTTAAAGTTGCTAAGAACCGTATTTCAAATTTCTTCTTCTTTTAGAGTCAATAGAGTCATACAGCACAGGGTTCAACCACTCCATGCCAACCATAATCCCAACCTAAACCAGTCCCACCTGCCTGCACTTGGCCCATATCCCTCGAAACATTTCTTTATTCAAATTTCTTTTAAATGTTGTAACTGTACCCACATCTACAACTTCCACTGTAGGTTCATTCCATACATGAACCACGTTCTGTGTTTAAAAAAAGTTGTCCCTCATGTCTTTTTAAAATCTTTCTCCTCTCACCTTAAAAATATGCCCCCCCCCCAAATTTGAAATGCCACCCACCCCTGCGAGGGAAAAGACCCCTGCCATTCACCTTATCTATACTCTTCATGATTTTATAAATAAGATCACCCCTCAACCTCCTGTGCTCCAACGAAAAATGTCCCAGCCTATCCAGTCTCTCCCTATAACTCAAACCCTTCATATCTGGCAACATCCTGGTAAACATTTTCTAAACCTTCTCCAGCTTAATAATATATTTCCTGTAACAGGGAAACTTAATTTTATAGATGGGTACAGTTAAACTTATCATTGGCAAGTACAGTACTAGAGATAGCCGCTCATTCAATAGCTGACGGAAAAAGCTCAGCTAACATTTTGGGCAGGAGGAGGCAAGCCCCTGTCTACATCAATGGAACTAAAATGGAGAGGGTTGAGAGGGTCAAGTTCCTAGGCATAATAATAACCAACCATCTATCCTAGCCCTCCCACGTAGATGCAACAGTCAAGAAGGCATAACAAGGCCTCCTCCTCTTCAGGTGGATTAGGAACCTCATTATGTCCATAAGGACCCTCACCAACTTTTGCAGATGCCGTAGAAAGTATTCTATCTATGTGCATAACAGCTTGGTATGGCAACAGCTCTGCCTGGGATTGTAAGAAGCTACAAAAGGTTGTGTTTACAGTCCACACCATCACACAAGCCAGCCTCCCATCCACAGACTTCATCTGCATTTCTTGTTACAGTGAAAAGGCTGCCAATGTCATCATAGACCCCTCCCACCACTCTCCAACTCTCTTCCATCAGGCAGGAGATACAGAAGCTTAAACACACATCCCAACAGGTTGAAGAACAGCTTTTTCCCTACTGTTTTTAGAATGATGAATGATCCTCACTAATTTCAAATCTAATGTTGATCTTGCTTTTGTGCACCTCCTGTGCAACTGTAACTTGTAGGCCTCACTCTGCTAAGCACCCTATGATCGATGTGTCCTTGTTTGCTATGATCTGCCTGTACTGCTGGCAAAACAGAACTTTTCACTGTATTTAGGTACATCTGACAACAATAAATCCCTGAAATGGGATTGATCAGCCTTCCTCTTCAAAGTTAGTTGACCATTTAACATTTTCAGTTTATATTTCAGATTTGCAGGATACACAATTTTTCTTTTTATGTCCAGCATCTTTTTTTGATCTTCTTAGATCGGTTTTCCAGAGATCCACAATTACTGCTGCACTGCTGGGAGCCTAATCTTTGGAATTCTTTTCCTAATTTTGCTCATTTCAGAGACACTCATGAAAACCCCATCTCTGTGACCAAGCTATTGTTCCACCTCTCCTGATATTTCTTTATGTAGCTCAGTGTCAATCTTTGCCCGATGACAGTCAATGTGAAACACCTTTGAATAGTTTACTTTGTTAATGTCACTACATGAAGGCAAGTTATCTTTTCGAAATGTAGATATATCAAACATATTGTTGACTGATAAAAGAGTAGATAGTTTCATTGACAGATGTCTAGTAATTGCAAAACTGTCATAGCCTGATTTGATTTGTTTGTTAGCTGCAAAATATTTTCTAAAACACAATGGGGAAGATTTTGCTCTGAGTGGTGAACATCAATTGCCAGCTGTTATATTTGTTCTTGCCCAAGGAGTTTTGCACTGGAATTCCTGTCAGCCAACCCTCCCAAACTTCATGATGCCCTCTACAGGGGATGGCGGATTCACGTGAAGAGAACCAGTATCTGAGCGTTTCCTGAACCAACTGAAAGGATGAATAATGAGCAGCACAGAGTCCTAAACAGGAAATTAATAGAATACTGAATTTGATGTGAAATCAGGTGAGGAAAACAAATAAACAGAGTTAAGAAAAGCTAAATTCAGTCAGAGATTTAAAATAAAAGCTAGAGGAATGGGTAAAACTTAATTCATTTTCTAAACTAGTCTCCAACAATAATTAATACCTTTAGAAATGATACTCCTCACATATAAAAGTTAATTTTCAGTGTTAGATAGGTTGCTTGCTAGTAATTAAGATTTAGTGCACTGATAAAAGGGTATCCACACTGGATAGACAAACCCTAACATTTTGTGATATGTTTAGTCAATCTGTGACATCAGTGCAGCAACTTCAAGCAGTTCAATGTATTTAATTGGGGATACAGATCTCGACATAACATTTACATTGGAGCAGGACAGCTTCAAAGGCAACATCCTGATTTTCCACTTATAACCATACATCTGAACTCACTGCAAGCTACTGTGCAATTTGTGCTATTGGTCTCGCCATTGTTTTCTAAAGTAAAATCCAGCAAAATACACATTCAACAGAGATTAAGGAATAAAAGACATCTCAAGTGCATTAATTCTCCTGGCATCAATATTAAGGAAAAACCGCAGTATACTGCCGTATGGGGTAATGATCTGCATTACCCCATACGCCAGTATGTTCATGCCACTTTATGCTAAAGTATATCTTGGGTTTCATTGATGATCCATGTTAAGACAATTGTTATAAAACGCAGCCTTCTGCTTTTAGAATAGATGGGATAATCCTATCGTCAACAAGGAGGATGGGGGTGTAGTGGTAATGTCACTGGACTAGTAATTTAGAAGCCTAGGTTAATGTTCAGAGGAAACAAGTAAAAGAATTTGGGTTTTTTTTTAAAAAAGCATTTGTGGGTGTTGCTGGCTGGCTAGCATTTATTGCCCGTCCCTATTTGTCCTTGAAAAGGTAGCTGTGAGCTGTTTCTTGAACCTCTACAGTCCAACTTGGCTTGATTTATTTGATAGCTAAAAATATTTTCTAAAACACCATAGGTAAGATTTTGCTCTGAGTGGTGAACATCAACTGCCAGCTGCTTGTTGCATTTGCTGTCACCCAAGGAGTTTTGCAATGGTGGAATTTAAAATTCAACTAATTAAAAAATCTGGAACATAAAGCTAGTCTCCATAAAAACGATCATTAATTGTTGTAGTACGAAAAAGTTGATGCTTTAATTTCTGATGGGAAAGGAAATCCTCCAGCCTTTCCAGTCCAAACTACACGTGACTCCAAGGTGATGTGGTTGAGTCTTAACTGTACTCTGAAATGGTCCAGCAGACCATTCAGTTCAGGGGTAATTAAGGAAGGACAACAAATGCTGGCATTGCCACTAATGACATCCACTGAGCGATTCAGTTAAAAGACAAGTACTTATACTTAGTATTATCTTGATTAAAACATAGCAGTGAACAGGACACTCCTGCCCTGAAAGCATTAAAATGTACTTTCTCTGAAAAAGAGCTGGCTACATTACTAAAAACTCATCTCCTCACCTTTGCAACAAGCCTGGATTTGCAGAACATCAAGTGCCAATGCTTGACATTTTCCTTTCATGTTATTTGGAAAAAAAGAGAACAGTTTTAGCTTCTTTCAGCTTCGAGGAATCCTTTATTTTTTGCAAGCCTTTGAAAAGAAAAATCAGCTGACAATTGCTAACTGATTTGTTATGGAAATATGGGTAATAAATTTAGATAACTCGGGTCTTTTTATAGCTTTTGCTCGTAAATAAACCCACTCAGTAAGTGACACTGAAATTTAAGGCTTGTGAGGAAGAGAGAAGATCAAACTTCTGTTTATCTTGTTTTCTGACTTTAGGAAAAGGAGAAAAACAGCCACTGGTGTGGGTAAAGGTGTTGATCCCTCCTGTATAATATCAATGGACACTGTGGGATTAGTAAGGGCAGCCGATGAGAATCTAGCCATTATATGGCAGTCTGCTGTTGTCGTTTGATTAATTTATGCACATACCAAAACTTCAGATGAATGAGTCATCCAACAACTGCAACTGCTCCATGATTTTGCTGACTTTGCAAAATAATTATTCCTCAAACTGTCAGCATCAACTGTTGAAAGATTGTTGCTGGCAGTTTTACTTCCATAAACCTCTTCCTGAACCATAAATCTTGAACATGGACTTCAAATACTGTCGGCAGAGCAATCCACTTGTCCTACTACGTCCAGTTTTTCATCGAAGCCTCTACCACCCACGTACACTACATCAAGATGTTGACCATCAGGGTGGAGTGGGCCATGCTCAGCAGTTCAAGCCTTTTACTACTTGGGTACTGGAACTATGAAGAGCTGGTGGTGATATGCATTAAAATTTCATTGCTTGGAACACAGTGCATTGGTCAGTTTTTCATGCAAGAGAGAACGTGTGCACTTACAGCGTGTTTCAATTTTCTTAGAAGTGCTATTACAGCCAATCAAGTATTTTTGAACTCTGTTCCCAGTTGTACTGCTGGAACAACAGTAGCCAATTTGCACACAGCCAGCTCACAACAAACAGCACTGCGATGAACAGATCATTTGTTTTACTGAAGTGATCGAGGATATCTGTCAGAATTCTGGTAATAATGCCTCTAAAATGGCAGCCAAAGAATATGTTACATCCATCTAAAATGGGCAACTGGAAAATATTATGAACAAAGTCTTACTAGCAACACCCACAGTGAGAGTGCACGTTGATTACAGCATTTGTTCTGTACTTGTCAGCAATTAGCTACAAAGTATATTTGGCAATTGATTCCCTTCACAGGTTGCTTGGGGTACACTTCCTTCTGTGAAAGTGGATAGCAGCTCACAACCGTCCCTTTTGACCATCACCAATCAAAGAATCCCTACAGTATGGAAGGAGGCCATTCGACCCATCGAGTCCACACGTGCCCCTCTGAAGAGCATTTCAATCAGATCCACCCCAATCCTATCCCTGTAACTCTGCATTTCGAGTGGATAATCCACCTAGCCTGGACTGTGGGAGGAAACTAGAGCACATGAAGGAAACCCGTGCAGACACCGGGAGAATGTGCAAACTCCACATGAGGCTGGAATCAAACCCCTGTGAGGCAGCAGTGCTAACCACTGAATCATTGTACCATCCCATGCCAATTCTTTTTCACTAGGGCCAAGAGCTGAGAAAGCAGCAAGTGAAACACACAAAAGTCTTTCCTTCCAGAGGAGAGATTGTCTTCTATAGAAAATAGAAGGGACATGCTGATCGAGTACTTTGAAGGCATGGAGATGACGGAGATTGAGGCTGGGATTTTTCTGTTTGCAGATGAACTATGAAAGGTGGGTTAGTTTCCCAGAGGGAAACTTGTGGACTGCAGACATAAGGAAGCCTGATGGATCTCCTGGCAATCAGACAGCTGATTGGTTGCTGGCAGGCTTTCTGCTATCATTAGGACATGGCTGAAGAAGTCCCAACTCTTTCCCATTGCATTTGTCCGTAAGTTAGAGGTCCAAAGGTCCGGAGCTCAGCTGTACCATGGCTAAAAATGTGCCTTCTGCTGCAGTAACATCCCTTGCACTCCCAGAATGCAGAGTTGCCAATGCAAAAGGTATGTATCGTTTCAGGAGGCAGGGTGTTTCTGGAGTTGAGAATTATGAGGGAGGGATGTGCAGAGGAGTCAGAAATGAAGACCATGGTGTGGTTCTCAGTGACAACCCTCTGCCGTAAGCCTCAAGTCCCTGTGTCTTGCACAAATTAGTGCAGATAAAAGCACCTTGATCCTCACCCCAAACAGCCTTTCCATATTGGTTTACCAGTCAAATGGTCGACTCTTTGTATCTTGTCAAGAGCTGGAGTAATTTCTGCCCAGGGTGGAGTGAGGTCCTGAATTGACACTGGGGCAGGAAATTTGAACTTGGAAACTCCCAATTAAAACTAAATTCCTGGAGTGACAGGAAGGTGGTGCATGGCGGGAAGGTGATGGGGATCTCCCCAGTGCCAAACCATTTGATTATCTTTGCCTCTTGTCACCTTTCTTGCCACTCTCCGGGAGGAGAGCAATCCACCTCGGAACAGGAATCTCAGAATCATTATAGCATAGAATGAAGTCAATGCCAGCTCTGCATGGGAGCAAATTAGAGGCTAGACATATAAGTAGGTGCTAATAAATACAATATGGGATTCAGAAAAAACTTATTTATCAAAAGAGTGGCTAGAATGTGAAACTTGTGACCACATGGAGTAGTTGGGGCAATTAATATCGACACATTCAAGGGATGGCTAGATAAACAACTGAAGGAAAAAAAATAGAAGCATGATATTGATGATGTGAGATGAAGAGCATGGGCAGAGGCTCACGTGAAGCCTAACTCCCAGAATGGACCAGATAGGCTGAACGGCCTGTTTTCATACTTTACACTCAATGGTGTTACTCAGCCTGAGAGGAAATGTGCCGTCCATGGACTTGGTTGCCTGGCAACCCATCAGGACCCTGACGAAATTGACTACTGACAGCAGGCACCTTCAGTGCTGGAGCAAAGCAAATCAACCATCAGATTGTAGAGTTGTTGAGATGTACTGCACAGAAACAGACCTTTCGGTCCAATTTATCCATGCCGAACAGGTATCCTAAATTAACCTAGTCCCATTTGCCAGCATTTGGCCCATATCCCTCTAAACCCTTCCTATTCATATACCTGTTCAGATGCCTTTTAAATGTTGTAATTGTACCATCCTCCACCACTTCCTCTGGCAGCTCATTCCTTACACGTACCACCCTCCACGTGAAAAGGTTGCCCCCAAAATCCCTTTTAAATCTTTTCTCTCTCATCTTAAACCTATGCCCTCTAGTTTTGGACTCCCCCACCCTGGGAAAAGACCTTGTCTATTTACACTATCTATGGCCTTCATGATCTTATAAACCTCTATAAGGTCATCCCTCAGCCTCTGACCCTGCAGGGAAAATAGCCACAGCCTTAATCAGCAATCAGTGCTATTATTTATTAACTGCCAATTTCTGAACAATTTTTCTTTAAAAATTCCAACTGCACAGAATAGTCCAGAGCAGGGAACAAAATAAACCTTGCAATTCTATTAGTTCTGATTAACAGTTTATTTATCGGATTTGACAGTGTGAAGTGACACATTAAGACATATCTTCCTGAGCAGTGTTCTAACATTGAGGTTACAACATTAGTTAATTAGTTCTAGTCAAGGTTCTGAGTACCGACGATGCTTACCAAAGGAGCCACATTTGTACAAAAGCAGAACAATATCATGGCAAGAAGTGTCAGTTGAACACGCGTTTGCAACATATATCCACCAGCTGAGGAATACAAGAATTTGGCTAGAATGTGCTGCCATAGTAACAGTGAGACTCACGGCATTCGCCATTGTGTGTAAACAGTGCAGCAACTTCAGGCACGGTTAAACGTAAATATTGAAAAGCTGTTTTGAGTTGCACCACTCAGCCAGTATCTTCACAAGTCATTCCTGGCTCACCTTTTCCCATTCAGTGCTTACTGCCTTTGTCCATTAACTGGCCATTAAAATCACCACAGTAAGTCATTATAAGCATAAGAACTAGAAGTGGGAATAGGCAATTCAGCTCCTTGAGCCTGCTCCACTATTTAATATGATCATGCCTGAGCTTGTGTCGGCCTCAACTCCATTCTCCTGCCTACTCCCCATAATCTGTTAATAATCAAAACTTTGTTTACCTCCATTTTAACTTTATTCGGTGTCCCAGCATCCACTGCACACTGTGGTAGTGAATTCCATAGAGTCACAGACGTTTTCAGTGGAGTAATCCTCCTCGTCTCAAATTGAAATCTGTCACCCCTGAGCCCAAAAATATGAGCTCTTGTCCTAGAACAACTTTAATGACATGATTGAATGCTAATGGCTGTCAATCAACCTCTCTGGCACTGAAAATTAAATTTTATAAAGGTGGGGCACAGTCCTACAGCCTTTGAATTTTTCAGGGTGTGTTTTTCAAAGAAGTGCTGATTTTGTTTTAAAAATTGGACTTTTCCAGTTTATCCTAGTTTTTTTCCACACAAGCTGAAGCCAATCTTTTTCTCCCTTTCTGTACTGAATTGTCACCGAGTTTGACACTTAAAATTGACACCCCTTCCTATGTTTATTTCATGAGCATCAAATTTCACTAGTCCAAGAGATCCTTTGTACCTTGTCCTGTTCATTCCAGCCCCAGGTGTCCCATTGCACACAAGATAATAATGTGTTTAGAGTGTAGGTTTGCTTGCTGAGCTGTAGGTTTGATATCCAGACGTTTCATTACCTGGCTAGGTAACATCAGTGGCGACCTCCAAGTGAAGCGAAGCTATTGTCTCCTGCTTTCTACTTATATGTTTGTCCTGGATGGGGTTCCTGGGGTTTGTGGTGATGTCATTTGCCGTTCGTTTTCTGAGGGGATGATAGATGGTATCTAGATCTATGTGTTTGCTTATGGCATTGTGGTTGGAGTGCCAGGCCTCTAGGAATTCTCTGGCATGTCTTTGCTTAGCCTGTCCCAGGATAGATGTGTAGTCCCAGTTGAATTGGTGGGTTTTTTCATCCGTGTATAGGGCTACGAGGGAGAGAGGGTCTTGACTTTTTGTGGCTAGCTGGTGTTTGTGTATCCTGGTGGCTAACTTTCTTCCTGTTTGTCCTACGTAGTGTTTGTGGCAGTCCTTGCATGGAATTTTGTAGATGACATTGGTTTTGTCCATGGGTTTGTCCATGGGTCTTTTAAGTTTGTTAGTTTTTGTTTGAGAGTGTTGGTGGGTTTGTGTGCGAACTAGGATTCCGTTGGGTCTTAGTAGTCTGGCTGTCATTTCTGAAACCTCTTTGATGTATGGTAAGGTGGTTAGGGTTTCTGGCTGTGTTTGGTCTGCTTGTCGTGGTTTGTTCTTGAGGAATCTGCGGACTGTATTTTTTGAGTATCTGTTCTTTGTTTGTGTGTGCTCGCATTCCTGGATGTCACGGTCGAAAGAAAGGACAACGGAGAACTACAGAAAACCGACAAACACTGACCAAATACTTAACTACACCAGCAACCATCCCAACACACACAAACAAAGCTGTATCAGAACACTATTCCAATGAGCCACCACACACTGCAGCACAGACAAACTTCGGAAAACAGAGGAGAACCACCTATACAACGTATTCGAGAAGAACGGATACTCAAAAAATACAGTCCACAGATTCCTCAAGAACAAACCACGACAAGCAGACCAAACACAGCCAGAAACCCTAACCACCTTATCATACATCAAAGAAATTTCAGAAATGACAGCCAGACGACTAAGACCCAACGGAATCCTAGTAGCACACAAACCCACCAACACTCTCAAACAAAAACTAACAAACTTAAAAGACCCAGTACAACCCATGGACAAAACCAACCCAAGGACTGCCACAAACACTACGTAGGACAAACAGGAAGAAAGTTAGCCACCAGGATACACGAACACCAGCTAGACACAAAAAAACACGACCCTCTCTCCCTCATAGCCCTATACACGGATGAAAAAAACCACCAATTCAACTGGGACAACATATCTATCCTGGGACAGGCTAAACAAAGACATGCCAGAGAATTCCTAGAGGCCTGGCACTCCAACCACAACGCCATAAACGAACACATAAATCTAGATACCATCTATCAACCCCTCAGAAAACGAACAGGAAATGACATCACCACAAACCCCAGGAACCTCATTCAGGACAAACATATAAATAGAAAGCAGGAGACAACAGCTTCGCTTCATTTGGAGGTCGCCACTGATGATGTTACCCAGCCAGGTAATGAAACGTCTGGATATCAAACCTACAGCTCAGCGAGCAAACCTACACCCTAAACCTCAACCTGAGCTACAAACCTTCACACACCTTACGTAACATTGTGTGCTCACACCTGCAGCAACTTCAGTCAATAGGACATTTTGAGCGTTTGAGTTCTTATGGTGCATTGATAGGAGACCCAGGTTCAAGTCCCACCTGTTCCAGAGAGGTACAACAACATCTTTAAACACATTGATTCAAACACTCTTTTTGAAATGAAGGATACAGTGACAAACTGAACCAATGGTAGCTACAGCAAATTCTGGCCAATGATTATGCTAAAGATGTCAATCTGAGACCAGCACCTGTTTGTCTGAGTGAGGAGGAGTTGATAGACCCCAGTCACCCTGCTGGCTTCTGCACTGTTTCTCTTTTCAAAGTAAATGGAGCAGAGTGAATGTGTGCAGGAACTTTAATGCCCTGTTGAATTCATGATATCAGCAAACAGCCTTTGGCTGCTCTAAATAACAAAAAAACGAGACAAAATCAATCTTAAAATTCCCAGTGTTATTATGTGCAAAGCCGATGATGCTGTTGTACAAACAACTTGTATTTATATAGCACCTTTCATATATTAAAAGATACCAAGGGGCATCACAAGATGATGGTGGAAGAGAAAGAAATGTAAAATGGGTACAAATTAAGGCATGAAAGGGAGAGAATGGCTCCTTTCTACTAAGGGCAAAGAAAACAACACAATAAACAAGGGGGAAAATAAATCCACAGAACTGGAGAGATGGTGGTGTAGAGGTAACATCACTAGAGTAGGATTTTAGTAGGCACAGACTATGGCATGGCACAGTGGTTAGCACTGCTGCCTCACAGCGTCAGAGACCCAGGTTCATTTCCCGCCTCAGGTGACTGACTGTGTGGAGTTTGCATATTCTCTGTGTCTGTGTGGGTTTGCTCTGGCTTCCTCCCACAGTCCAAAAATGTGCAGGTTAGGTGAGTTGGCCATGCTAAATTGCCTGTAGTGTTAGGTGTAGGGGAATGGGTCTGGGTAGGTTGCAGGTCGGTGTGGACTTGTTGGGCTAAAGGGCCTGTTTTCACACTGTAAGTAATCTAATACTCAAGAGACATGGGTTCAAACCCCCATTTAAATTCAATTAATAAATCTAATAGATAAATGAATTTTTAAAAAAATTCTCAATAATAGTGCCATGAAACCAACATTGATTATCATAAAACCACATTTTGTTTGCTAACGTCCTTTAGGGAAGGAAATTTGTAATTCTTACCTTGGTTCAGACCCACTGCAAAGTGTTTGGCATTTAAGTGCTCATACAGCATGGCTCAGCACCCATAAAGGAGTATCCTGATAAATGGATCAGGGAAGTCGAGGGGATTTAGAAAGGCCTGCCTGGCAGAAGCCACTGTGGGGTGAGGGGCTGTGTTGTAAAGGCTGGAGTGTGGGAGGTTTTAATGGGAATGATGCTGTCTCCAATGTAGTATTCTGTACGGTTGGAATTTTTTAAAAAACTGTTCAGAAATGGGAATGAGGCTGTGTCGAAGGGATCCTCTAATGGTCCTATTTCCCCACCCAGCACTCTTCTGGCACCACATTAGCCCAGATAGTGGAAGCTACTGGACTGCTCACCTTCTGTCTGCCTTCCCCAGGCAGAAGTGAATAACAGAGGAACTACACAATAAGACTTCCAAAAGCTCAAGATTGCCTGATGCCAACCCCAAACCCAAATATGGAAATGTGGGCGAGCAGGAGATGGGAACAGCATCCATTTTATTTTATGAACAAACCTCTGTATTCAAATACATCTGTAGGCGACTGTAAAATCCAGCACATGACGTATTTCTGGTATCAAGTTCAGATTACCTTCTACAGTCCATGCAGACCACTCTCCCACAGATTGGTATCTTGACTTTATGTAATGTCCTGGAGGTTTCCTCACCTGACCTCTCAGCTCCAATGACCTGGACCTCTTAAACTGTTCTTTGTGTTTAAATCCTTCATTTTAAAAAGTCACTAATAAACAAAAGTGTAAAATATATGTTCAATTTTATCTTCATGCTCTTTCCAAGAGTCTTCACAACAGTGTCCTTCAGATTAATCTTTGTAATTCCTGGAGATTCCATGACTGGGAATATAGTACATGGAGGGGATTCCAGGATTAAGGAATGGAAATCTTACTTTACCTCAAGCTCTCCTCTCCTCCACAAGATGATTATCCCATGACTAAACCACACACAAAAATCTTAGCTCTGTTGCCGCAATATAGACCTGCAAGGAATTTAAGGGTTTGGTCAGACCACTGTTCTTTTATTGTCAAACTGAAAGATCCTAAACAGCAGATCTACTAACCTATTCATTTTGCTCAATGTTGCTGTTGCCCTGGCAAGTCCAATAAATAGATGACAGTGACATAAAATTTTATGTCTCTCATACTTTATGTGGTAAAAAATCAATTCTGTTTTAATTGCAACCCAAACTCAGGTTTTTCTCATCTGAACATGAACAATAACATTTTACCATCTGCTTACAGTGACTGCCAATGATATTGTCCTATTAATGATCATGTTTAATTTGTCTTCGTGGGTAGTACTGTTTTGAGAAACAGTTCTAATTTTGAGTGAAAGTTTTAGTAGGACACTACAGACAGTGTTTTGAATGCTGGAATCTCATTCACAGCGCCTATATGGCTACTAAATAAGAAAAACATAAGCAGTGGAATTATCATATTGAAATCCCTCAAGATCAGCTGAGGACATACTTTGTGTGTTGATAATTTTCCCGTGCTGAACTCAAATACTGCAAGCTTGGGCCAGTTGTAACGTCAGGTGGAACATAAAACACAGAAAAAGGCCATTCTTTCCAGCAGGTCCATGCTAGTGTATCTCCACCATAGGAGCCTCCTCCCACCTGCATTTCTCTAATCCCCTCAGCATATCCTTCTATGCCTTTCTCCTTTGCTTGTGCATCCAGCTTCTCCTTAAACATTCCTATGCTGTAATAGTAAGGTAGTAGCCAGTTTCACATTGGAAGAGGCCATCTGGTTACACAAACAGCATTTGATGCTTGATTGTTAGTTTCTAACAACTGGTAATTGTTACTTCATTGTTTGTATCTGAAACTATGATAGATTATTGTGAGCCAATGGTAATTCAAGAATATAGAGAAAGGTGTTAGGTAGCAGATCAGCCATGATCTCATTGAGTGGACCCAGTTTGGGAGTGCTGAATGATCTCATCCAGTTCTTATATTCAGAAATTCTCAGGATCCAATTTATTCTGCTGGTCATACTTTATTGGCATTTGCCACACTGTAGTTTCTGGCCACAGTGTAAAATTGAGCAAGGACAACTTTATTTTCAGTATTACAGATCACAATGGATTTGCTGGGGATTTTTGTTGTCACTTTGAGGACCAAAGAATAAAATTTACAGCAATCCTCCACCATTTGGGTGAAACTGCTAGTATCTGGTCTGCTTCAAGACTGTAATACTCAAATCCTCAAAACACTTTGAAGATGGCAATCAGTGGCCCCTGGAGATGGAATAAGAGGCTGCTCACTTGGTATGAAAAGGTATTCTAAATGTCCCTCTGTGCCCGTAATAATCTTCATTAAAACTATAAATAAACAAAATGTATTTTTTAAAATTGTAAAATCTTTTCGCTTGCAGAATGAAAGGAAAGGTTGACAGTGTATTTTAACCTGCTTTATTCCATAAGACTGTCATAAATGAGAGATGATCAGGTTTTTCTCATTCCAGGAAGAAATTGAACAACACTGCTTGTCACTGAGTATCCAACATGTATGCACAATGGTTTAATATTTATAATTTTGGCCTATTTAGTGTCTGAATCAAAGCACACTACTGAATCTTTGGGTGCTCAAAGCCAATTTGTTTTTGCCACTGACTGAACAGAATATGTCAAATAAATCTATTTTATTTATTGGTGGAATGCTGCCCCCCCCCCTCCCCCCCACCCCCATGCAATTTTCTTTCCACGCAGAAGGAGTAATTCTGCTCCCTGGTAGTGTGTGTTGTCGCATTTGCTAAGCAGGCCTGTGTCCCTTTCACCATATTGGCTGTGAAATGGAATATTTCCATGCAATTTGTAAACCTTAATATGAAAATTTTAATGTTTAATCTGTTAGGCTCTGGAGGCACAGCATTCCACTACAGCTATCCATTATCCAAGTTAGGCAAACAGAGATGGGATGCCCTTTGGAATGAACCCATGGTGCATTACATTTCATGGGATTATAAATGCATTGAAAGCTTCTCTCCCGTATCAATTTGTAAATATGCAGCTATTAAGTCCCCGCACAACAAATGTTGTACCTGTGCTTCTCTTTGTGACCCTCTGCAATTACCAGAATGCACAAGGATAATTCAGTGCAGGTGATATTCAATCAGTCATCTCCCTAGCAAAAGATGGAATCAGAATCTATAGGAAAAAAATTAGAATGCAGGTATCTTCCCCACATCACAAACACAAAGTCTCTGGCACAGCTCAAAGGCATTCCGGCAAAGTATTGACAGTATCTACTCTGCTTGCTGTGTTAGCAAAGTACAATTGAATATCTACTGGCAGAATGTGCTCTACTTGCAGGAAGTTTGCCCTAACTGGTTAAATCATTTTTCTTTGCCATGTTTCTTTTCAATGCCACACCCAAAAAGGATAAATATTGATAGCACAATAAACTTGCGAGCTGTGCTTGTGTCATATATGATTGATAATGTTTAATATGCTCACTGAAGTGTTTAAATGCCATTGACTGAGTGAACAATGCATAAAAAAATTTCATCTGTGCATTTTTGCATAGTGTTTGGAGCTTTCCTTGAACAATGATGAAAATGCTTCATTTTGGACAGTAATTGTTGAACAAATTTGGCTTAAAGCCCATTAGGATATCTACTCCACATGGTGCTTTCTCCTCACCCAAATCCCCATAATATCACTTGTCAGTTCTTGATGATGATTAGCAATCTATCAGTGCCAACAAGTCTTTAGAAGTGGATCAAGAGCAAGGGCTGTGCATTGACATGGAATTGCAGTGCAAGAGCTTGATGATCGATCATTCCAAGACTCCGTTCAGCTTCACACTATCTGCTTCTCACTTCCACACAGGTTAAATTTGAACAGTTGAATTTGAAGAGATGATCAGTTGTGTTGAAGTAACTTAGCAGCTGGATACTTCAGGTGAATTGATGCCACTTACTGATAATGCACTGATGGAGATTGAGCATATATTATGTAATATAATGACAGAATGAATAGGTGAAGTTTAATGTTACTCTTCCATTTTGTAGATGGTGGTGTTAAATATTCTTCACTCAGAGGAATGTAGAACTGTGGAATTCCCAACTGCAGAGGGTGTTGGATGTTTTTTGAATATATGTAAGACAGAAGTTTTTAGCTTTTTCAGTACTAAAAGAATTAAGAAATAGGAGATAATATGAGATAGTAGAGTTGAGGTAAAAAGTAAGAAATGATCTTATTGAATGGCAAAGTAGACTCAAAGAACCAAATATCCAACATTCACTCTTGTATCTTATTTGAGTGGGCCCAAAATGCCATCTGTCATACAGACCACTTCATTTCCCCTGGCAGTCACATGAATAGAAGTGAACTTTGCACAAGTGCAGAATGAGAGACCATTTCGATATCATCAGTAGCTTCAACTATAATTAAATTTAAACTCTGTATTGGATGCAAAGACTGTGCAAGTTGAGATAATGCTCCTGATTACACCTTAGCTGTTCACTTCAAACGTTTTCAGTATGATAGAGTCAGGCAGCCATTCTGACAGAATATCTCACATTATAGATACAGTAATGTTTTAGAATCTAAACACCCTCACTTACTTGCTACTGCTTTTACCAAGCATATCAACCAGCCAATCAATCATATATACAGCGTTCTGCAGTCCAAATGTTTAGTTTATCAGTTTATGATTTTGCATGCCATTCCAGGGCGTGAACATCAAAACTGGCACCTCAGGGTCAGAGTTGCCATCTTTCAGATGTTAAATCAAGTTCTCTGAGGTGGACAAAATAGATCCAGCAGCCACTATTTTGAAGATGAGCAGAGGAATTATGTTCTGTGTCCTAATCAATAATTATCCACTAATCAGGATCGCCAAAAATGTTCCTATTGTTACAGTATTGCTGTTTGTGGTATCTCGCCGTGTGTAAATTGCTGCATTTCCTGCATTAGATCAGTGACTATACTTCAAAAGAAATTAATTGTCTCTGAAGTGGTCTGAGATATCCAGAACTTGTGAAAGGTGCTATTTAAATCCTTTCTTACTATCATCCTTTAAAATTCTAAACAACAATAAAATACCAAAATTAAAATGTTCAACTGTTGTTGTGAGCTTATTGAGGATTGACATTTTAAAGTATCACTTTTAAAGCACCGATATAAAAAGTGTCCAACAATTAATTCAGAGAAGAACATAATTTTCAAATGTTCTAGGATTCTGGTTGCTCCTCATATTTTAGCCCTGAGCCTTCAGAAGAAGGCATTTACAAGAGAAGTTTTTGAAGGTCATTTGACTGAAAATAGTGATGGTCAGAAATGACAGAATGAATGGGTAAAGTTTAATGTTACTCTTCCATTGTCTGTACTAAAGAATTTTCATAATTGCCAAATATTTGTTAACAAATGTATTGCACTGACCTACAATATAACACATAACCTTTCGGGTAAATGCAAGTTCAAATATAACTTTTATTATTTTTCTCACAAGGACTGCAGTTGTTATTATGGAATTATGTTGGCAGTAATTGCTTCCAGTTCAAAGTTCAAAAGATAATGGGTCAAATTGCAAAGACATCATTCCATTTTGTTATTAATGTGCTTTCTTTAGTTACCCAAGCCACAACCTTAAATTCCTCCTTCCAAATGTACAATTAAATATGTGCTTGCCTGAAACAAAATAAAATTTTGAATTTGAAACTGTGTGACTGCCTGACAATACATGATAAGATAAATTATTGTAGCAATGCATTCAGTGGTGATCTTAATTCTCTGGAGATTACTTGTTAGGGAGTGTTAACAGCAAAAAATGACAAATAAGTATACACCGTCTAGACATATGAGGAAATGTTCATTACATTCATCCTGGAGTGCGTTTGCCATGCTCTGTGTTTATCAGTACATGCTTAGTTACACATCTCCTTACCTGGGTACTATTGTTTTTCAAATTCAGTTACATATAACAGATGGTCCTCTGGAGATTTGCCATGTGTTTTGCTAAGGTGCAGTTTGACCGCATGTTTGCTTGCAAAAGTCCGGTTGCACATTTTACACTGGAATGTACAGCTGATGTCCTCCTCTGATAACCCAACTGAACTCAGTGTCTTATTTGGTATGACCTTTGAAATTGCCTGCTGCTCTCGAATCTGCTCTATTGATAACTTCGAGAGATCCTTCATAGAAAATCCTAAGTGAGATTCCAAATGTCCTATGTAGCTAGAAGGAGTCCTAAACTGAGAGGCACAATCATTACAGAAGAAAACTGGGTGACCTGTATCTAAGTTCTTCAGGAATTTAGTTCCACCTGTCCTTCTCAATTGATACTTTACATTGGCCAGCCAATGGCTTATCGTGGTCATGGAAAGACCAGTAAACTTTGAAATGTGCACCCGTTCATGTAGGTTCAGATCTGACATAATGTATTTGCCTTCAGCGGACTCGCGCAAGCTGGCTGCAAACTGAGCTTGGAGTATCAAAAGGTGCTGAGGGTTCCAGTTAGACTGCCTGCCCTTCCTCTTCTGCACTGGAGAGATCTCCTCTAAGGTATCCTCAAAACTGCTCACATCTGCTTCAGACTTTTCCGAAACAGTTGACGGGGTTGAAGACTTGGGTGTCAACCGGCCTGTGAGGTTCTTGACCATGTCAGAGATGTCCAATAAAGCATTTTCCCTTGAGGAAGACAGTATTGTTTCTGTCATGGCCGAAATAAGCTTTTTGCTGCTTTTGGACTTTGTTAAGTCTATGGGCTGGTCATTGTTTTCATAGTAGTATCGATCTACAATATCTGCTTGTTTGACCTGAGCGGCAGGGAATATGGGCTTGTCTAACACACTGTTGCTTATTTTGTACAACATGGCCAGTGGGTCGAGGCTAGGGCTCAATGGCTTGGCAGCCTTGCCCAAGTGTGTGTTCATAATTGACTGTAGTGCACTAAGTGGATTGACAAATGGTGACTCTGGTGAATGGTCAGTAATAATTGCCATACTGTTACAACCATTGCTAACAGTTGATTTCAAACATTCGGTCCCATTAGGAGAAGAACTTTCTAAATTGCTCTCCTTTTTCACTTTCACTTCCTCCTCATCAGCACCTCTCTTCAGTTGTGCTGCTCCATCAAAGTCTTCAGCTTTGGGAGGGTCCTTAGCGCTGGGAGGTGATGAGCTACAGGTTGTCCTGGTCACCGGTGTAACCACTGGCTCTTTCTCTACTGGTTTCTCCTCTGACTTAATGGTCATTTTACCCGTCACCTTCTCCACAAGTTCCTCCATTGCGTGGACATTGCTCTTTTGAGGTGGTGGCGAATGGCACTCTGAAGACTCCACTGCAGTGAGATGCTCTGAAGACAAGGTCTTGATGCTATTAGCGTAGAATGGGGTCAACTGAACATTCTGCACCGTTGGCTGAAAGGGTCGTATGGTCCCTGAAAGTTGATATGCTGCATGAATGCTGGAGTAGCCACCCCAAGTAGGTGCCCCATTCTGGGCTTTGTTAATGGCTGTGGTGACTGTGTTCTCTAAGGACTTGAGAATATCAATCCCACCTTTAGGACTTTCATCCAGGTCCTCTTCTCGGAGATATTGATATTGTGAGGTGGACTCAAACTTTTCAGTGGGGTCATCTCTCTCTTCCTTTATTTCTCGTTCCTTTTCATGCTGTTCCAATGGCTCTTCCTCCTCCTCCTCGAGCTCCTTCCTGGGCTCGATAACTGGTGAAGGTGGTGTTTCGGGCTTGGTCTGGCAGGTGGGCGCTGCCACCCGGGTTGGAGTTGAAGGGGGCAAGGGGATAGACTGGACTTTCTCCTCACCCACCGCATCAAAAACCAGTTGCTTCCCCTTTTTGGAGGCGGAGTTGGTGACTTTCAGGAAATGGCCGGTCACCATCATGTGGGCGGTCAGCTGCTGCAGTGTATCGTGGGAGCTACCACACTCCATGCACTTCAGTATCTGCGCTTTCCGAGCCTCAAACTGCCAGGTGTAGCTGGCACCATTCTGGTAGCCATAGCGGTTGTTGGGAGTGACATAGGGATTGGCAGCTTTCTGCGCAGAAGCCGATTCGCTGGCTGGCACTCCCAGGGGATTGGCAGTGGACTCTGGCGAGCAAGGCTGAGTGTCGTGCTGGACTCTCCGTTTGTTGGGCGGGAGCAGCTTAGAGGCAAGGGCGGGCACTGGCTCCTTGAGAGGCACTTTCTGGTAATGCTTGGTCTTGATCATGTGGACACTGAGGTCCTGCAAGGACTCAAAGGAATGTCCACAGTACATGCACTTCAATACCTTCTGTGCGTCCTCCTTACCCTCCATCTCCATGAGGGAACGCTTCCGAGGCTTTGACCATTTACGGGGGTTGTTTGCGTCCTTGTCCTGGTTGTCATCGCGATAGTGTCCCGTCTCGTTCATGTGCACCGTCAAGCCCACCAAGGTGTCATAGGCAGAGCTGCAGTCCTTACACCGGAACTTGCTGGCCCCGGTGAAGACTGAGCCAAAGAGCTTGCTGTGCTGCCGGTACAGCTGCACCGTGCTGAACAGGCTGGACTCGGGCATCACTCCGTAAGAGGTCTGCTGCAGGGTCTTAGCCAAGGCGGCCTGGTGCCAGTCATAGCCCGCTCCGCCACCACCGTTGCCACTGTGGCTGCTGCTGCCATTGCTGCTGGTGCTGGCACTCGGCTGGTTGGCGTTCTTCAGGTCCAGGCCCAGGCTCGTCCAGTAGGAGCTGCTCAGAAAGTTGGAGTAGGCGGCTTTCATCTGTGCCAGGCTGTCCCGTGAGACATGCAGGCTGTCCATACCCAGCCCCTCCTCTTTCTCCTGCCCATCTTTAGATGATGTGCTCTGGGACTCAGCTAGCTGATCACTGGTGTCACTGGCGGGTGACCCATAGCCCGGCTCTGGGTTGGTTGGTGTGCTGACAGGTGAATTCTGGTAACTGGGCACTTCTTTACTCTCGTCTTCGTCAGCACACACAAACTCATGCTCCTGGTCGCTCCCTGGTGGCAATTCTTTGTCCTGAAGATCTTGGTTGAGCTCTGCTGCCTTCAGCTCTTCCTCGGGCACGTACGCTGGCAAAGAAAACATATAGAAGCAAAATATTACTGAGAGCTGGGCACAGTGGTAAAATCCTTCATTTCAAAAGATTGTGAATTTAACAATGTTGAATGAGGTGGAGGCCACTCAGCCCTTGCAGGCTGTTTGCTCTTCAATTCAATCATGGCAAACCTGTATCTTAGCTCCAACTATCTGCCACATGTTTTAACAAGATGCATTTTGCAAATAGCTTACAGCAAATGAGTGTGGTATTTCGCGAACATTAATTTTCATTAAACTAAATTTAGCTAGCATTTTCTATTGCTGCAGGAATATCTCTTGAGTTTTCCTGGAAAGTAAATGTAACTCCACCTTTCTCAAAAATAAATCAGCTATAAACTGTAACATGTTTTACCAAGTTTTTTTCTGTTGCTTCCGAGGAGATTATTTCACAATTTTCTTTTTTTAAGAAAGTGTTTCCTGGGGATTTTTTTTAAACCAAAAATGAACATTGGCATTGGCGGGTTCTGATTTTAAGTGATGGAAACCAAGCCATGGACAGAGAATGGGGGTGAGAGTGAGCAGCTAAAATAACAGGTTTCCAATAATCCACCTGATTTTCTTTTATTTCAAAAATATACTTTATTCATAAAAAATCTTCATAAACATACTAGAGCAGTTCAGTTCTGTACAGTCTTTACAGTTGGAGAACGAACGAAAGCAAGGCATTTCTTACTTAAACAATAGTTGAAACTTTATTGCTGGAACAGCACAGCAGGTCAGGCAGCATCAAGGGAACAGGAGATTCGACGTTTCGGGCACAGGCCCTTCCTCAGGAATGAGCCACAGGCTCATTCCTGAGGAAGGGCCTGTGCCCGAAACGTCGAATCTCCTGTTCCCTGGATGCTGCCTGACCTGCTGTGCTGTTCCAGCAATAAAGTTTCAACTTTGATCTCCAGCATCTGCAGACCTCACTTTCTCCTTACTTAAACAATACCAAATTTAAATGCACTGAGGCACCAAGAGAACCTGACAACTGAACAAACCCCCATTTACCTTCCTTTGATCCCTTTCCTCCAGTACAAAAGCAGATAATCTGCTTATTACCATTATTGCTATTCATGGGAACTTGCTGCGAGCAAATTGGCTTCACTATAACAGTGACTACACCTCAAAAAGTACTTATTTAGCTGAAAAGCACTTTATGGTGTCATGAAGTTGTTTGGGTTTCTTTGGGGTGGTGATGTCATTTCCTGTGGTGTTATTTCCTGTGGTGAAGTCACTTCCTGTTCCTCTTCTCAGGGGGTGGTAGATGGGGACCCCAGGAAATAAAATCACAGGAAATGACAACACCACGCCAAAGGAACCCAAACATATAAATAGAAAGCAGGAATTTTCAGTATTGCTTTGCCTGAGACCCACTGAAGATGTCATCTAGTAGGATAACGAAACATCTGGAAATGAACCTTCCAGCTCAGCGAGCAAACATACATCCGAAACCTCGACCTGAGCTATAAATCTTCTCAAAACTCGCTATTAACCTTTTATTTCAGAAGGTCACCCACAGGAAGTAGTATTTTTCAATCTTGGATCTTTCTAAAATTCAAAACTAATATCCTGACAGTAAAATGGTAAGAAGGTACCTCCTTAATTGACTTGGGTCAATTCTTAATCCTGAATGAATTGTTTGTTATGCATTATCAAGCAATACATGTACAATTTGAATTCCAGATTTGAACTGATATAAACCATGAAACAAAATTTACTGGAGAATGGCATCTTCTGGCATATTTTTGTTACTCTCTCACCCTTTGATGTGAAATATCTTTGCAACAGAACTTGCTGGTAAAGTGAATAAATAACTGAATACTTGGGACTTCAAAGAACAATGGGACCAACAGTCCATTTCCTTTAACCAATGAGGGTTATGAATTGAGAAAAGGACAGACAAATAATGGAGAAGGAAATTAGGTGACTTAGCTTGTAATCAGGGACAGAAAGAGAAACAAAGATTAGATTGAGACTTATAGAAAAAGAGAGCAAATCAAAAAGAAAGCTTAAAAAAATTGAAAATGATTAAACCTCCAATCCCAATTACAACTCGCAGGAGTGAGATTCTACAGTTTTAATTTCTCCTTTTCTGGGCCAGAGAGGTTGTAGTATTCCAGGAAGATAAATCTCCTTAAAAGAAGGCTGTTAAGTGTTAGATGTAACTTTCCACAGTCCGTGTAATTGGTAATAAATGCTAGAATACAGCAGTCTATTGAAATTCAATAGTGGACAGTGAGATGACATTTCTAAGTCCAAAGGTGGTAACGATGCAATTTGTCGTGTAACATGGCTATTCACAATTCACAATTCAAAGTGGATCTCTTTCTCAATACAAGTTCAATGAAGATATGCAACACTTTTTTTTTAAAGTTAGAAAATCAAATGTTTCACAAAAACATATAGACTTTAATACAAAATATAATTTTCTGTCTTGAAGGAGCATTAAATATTGTGTCAGCAATGGTTTAGGTGGTAGTACATATCTGAGTCAGAAGGTTGGGGGATCAAGTCTCCCTTCAAGAACTGAGCAAAGGAAAATGGCTGTGTCTATTTACAGCACATGCATGTGCTTGAACATGTGAATGTGTATTTACCAGAGACAGGGAATGTGTAAATCTCAACAGATTTGGTTTCAAACTTAATGCAGCTGTGAAGAAGGAGGGACAGGGTTTGGCTGTGAAAGAGGGGAGAATTAGAATGTGAAGATGGGGATGGTTATGAAGGGGCGGTGGCAGTGGATCCCTCTTCCCCTAACAGTACCCACCTCCCACTTCACCCCATCCAACCTGGTCCTCCTCCTCCTCCTTCACTCCTGCCTGCTGACCTCTGTCCAATATCACTCTCCTTTTCTGCACATGCACAGATCATTTGTGTACGTAGTCATCAGAATTCTATATGATGACCTAGCATCTCAGAAATTTGCAAGCAATGCTAGGTGCCAACAGGCATTGACAAAAATAATCAGGGCTCACGACCCAGTATATTTCTGAGGGAGAGAGTGCGGTTCTGGCAAAGCTATTTATCTCTCAGTCAATATCTCAGAAACAGATTATTCAATCATTATCATATTATCTTTTGAGAGACCTTGCCATGCGCAAATTGGTTTTCTTACAATGTAAAGGTGACCACATTTATCATAGAATCCCTAAAGTGCAGATAGAGGCCATTTAGACCATCAAGTTTCACCAGCCCTCTAAAGATCATCGCACCCAGAGCCCTATCCTATCCCTGTAACCTCACATTTGCCATGTTTAATCTATCTAGCCTACACAGCCCTGGACATGGACAGGACATTTTGCAAGGCCAATCCACCTAACCTTCACATCTTCGGACTGTGGGAATGGAAACGAGGAGCTTTTTTTAATATAACAGTTGTTAGTTTATGGAATTTTCTTCCTCAGAAGGCAGTAGAGGGTGGGTCCTAGTATACATTCAAAATTGAATTTGATAAATTTATGATAGACAAGGGTGTCAAGGACCCGAGATAGGAAAGTGGAATTGAGGCCACAGTTAGATCAGCCATAATCTTATTGCCTGGTGACATAGACTCAATAGGTCAAATAGCCTATTCATGCCTCTAGATCCTATAGAACCCTGTTCCAACAAGCAGGAGTGGAAAAAAGTGCCATTGTTTGTAACTAAACTATCCAGTTATTTACCATGTTTATCTGAATTTAACCACGAATCACAGCATTCTGGCATTAGATTTTAAGATTGGTCTCCTTTATTTAAGTTGTGTTTTTTGACAGTGTTTTTAAAATCTTTCGCAGCGTGAATCATGCCCGTGACAGCAGCAAACTGGATTCCACAGACAAGACCGCAGACTCAGGATTATCACTTGCATTACAAGTTTCAAGAAGAAAAAAAAATTGATAGCATGTACACCAGCCAGCACTTTAGCGATCAAGTGCATAAGATGAAATGTAATGAGAAGTTAGTCATTGTTGTGTAATAAAGGATTGCAATGTGCTAAAGTTACATGAAGGCTTTCATATTGCTTTTCATTCCAGTTTGTATCAAGTCTTTGCATTAGTGAAGCTCTTTCCATCAGTAACAACCCTCACTCCCCACCTGCAACTATCTCTGACTTTGCAACAGACTAAACTTGGGCCAGTGCTTAACTTGTGTTTTGAGACCTGTCCAAGAATGAAACAGCCCATAATTCATGTCATTCCATTTGTCAAGACTGCAGCTGAAAATCTCCAATAGAGGTCTGCCTGCTGCCATTTTGGATACATAGTCCTCCTGGTTGGCAGGGTTTTTATCCCAGAAATCAATAATAAAGGCAAATCATCACAGGACAGTTTGCTTACAAAAATGCAGCCCATTACCCCTCTCCACTTACCATTGTACTATTCATTTATTAAGTTAATCCAATGTTCTCACATGGAGCAAGTAAGTTACCAAATTAAAAATTATATTCCAGTGGTGAGTAAATGCATCCCTATCTTTAAAGGGCAGGGAGTTGCATAGTAATGATGTGATCGGACAGCATTTATTCCAAAGAGATTTTACTCTCGTTTGTTCACCTTAAGACCATAAGACCATAAGACCATAAGACATAGAAGCGGAAGTAAGGCCATTCGGCCCATCGAGTCCACTCCGCCATTCAATCGAGTTGCATAGTAATGATGTGATCGGACAGCATTTATTCCAAAGAGACTTTACTCTCGTTTGTTCACCTTAAGACCATAAGACCATAAGACATAGAAGCGGAAGTAAGGCCATTCGGCCCATCGAGCCCACTCCGCCATTCAATCATGGCTGATGGGCATTTCAACTCCACTTACCCGCATTCTCCCTGTAGCCCTTAATTCCTTGTGACATCAAGAATTTATCAATTTCTGCCTTGAAGACATTTAGCGTCCCAGCCTCCACTGCACTCTGTGGCAATGAATTCCACAGGCCCACCACTCTCTGGCTGAAGAAATGTCTCCGCATTTCTGTTCTGAATTTACCCCCTCTAATTCTAAGGCTGTGTCCACGGGTCCTAGTCTCCTTATTGAAGTTGTATGAGTAAAATCTTTGCAGATGCCATCAAGTAAGAAGGCAGCCTGAATATTAGAGAAAGATTCAAGCATGTCTATGGGCTGTGTGCTGAAAGATGAAATTAGGAAGGGCATCTGGGTGTCTTTGGGTCAGCATGGACTAGATAGGTTGAACAGCCCCAACTGTCTTGTTTTTATGGTTCTGTGTAAGAGGAATTAAATCCAATCTTTCCTTTCTCTTTGGTACTTTCCTGTAAAAGAACGATTTGCACAATTTAATCTGGTCATTGTGAAATAAATTGTTTGGAACCAAGGAAATGGAATACATGTAAAATGGAATCACAGTACAACATACTGATCAAGAAAATAACCTGCGAATTACAGAAGATAAATTAATTTACTTAAGAAAAGTAGTAAATAAGTATCGGATTTCATTATTAGCGGGATTTTTTCAATGAATTAATTAGGTCAGACATTAATTTGACCCAATCGATGTTCACTTCTGGGAAGGAAAGAAAATCTGGCTGGAAGGAAATATTAGAAAAATTGAGCTTATTTGCTTTGGCAAAATGAGGAAACAGAAGATTTAACAAGTTTGAAGATGGCTAATTGTTTTATTGATAAAGGGTAAAGTTATGAGGAACATTTAGTAGATAAGAAGGTAAGAATAGGAACAGAAGCCAGGTACAATCATACAGTCGCATCCTCCGAAAATCTTCAGCTGTTCAATTACATCAGACTGTTTCTATCTTGAAACTGGCTCTTTCAACTTTTTTTTGTCATTTTCTGTATACATTCAAAAGAAGAAAAAAATTTCAATGTAACAGTAAGAAAACGATAGTACTTCTGTCGCATCACATTCCATTCACAGATGATTCTAAACACTTCACAAACAATGGTTTATTTTTTGCAAGTGCAGTCACTGTTTTGAAGGGAGATGCAGCAACCAAATGTACAAATCAACCTATCACATTAAAATTTGGCAGTAAAATTGTGGCTGTAAGCACTGCTTTTTGAGGTATCTTGGCTATTGGAGAGGTGATTTCCTCAAATTCCAGGAGCAGTAATTACTGTTTTATATGCTGTTGCATTGTTTTGGAACTGTGGGGGAGAAAGATCAAAACAGCGTCCTTTAAAAGGGAGGAAGAGAGACAAATGGAGAGAACACAAGGTCAGAAAGAAACCCACGCTGCTGGCTCTCTCAGCAGTGGGTAGCCTTCCCAATCTTCTGATTTCCCAGTGCTCTTGGCCACTTCATAGGATCTCTCTTTTTCTTTGATAGATTTCCTGACTTCCTTTGTCAGCCATGGCTGTCTAATCCCTCCCCGGATAATCTTTCTCTTCTTGGGAATGAACCTCTGTACAGTGTCCTCAATTTTACCTACAAACTCCTGCCATTTTTGTTCTACTGTCTTCCTTGCTAGGTTCTGCTTCCAGACTATTTTCGTCAGTTCCTCTCTCATGCCCTCATAATTACCTTTATTTAACTGTAACACCATTACAGCTCTAATGGACTCCTGCCTCAGCTTTTCCCTACCGTCTTCAGAAGTTTAACAACTTAAAGGTGGTTGTCATCTAACAATGCATCCCTCTCTCCTGGTCTTTGTTTTTCCCTTCATTCAACCTCGGTGTCATTTTCCACTATGAACCTTGCCCTCTCGCTTATATCTTCCTATTGAAAATGTAAAACCAGATACCTCACTGATTTTTTTTTGAAAAGGTGACTGGCAAAGGAATTAAAGGCAAGAGGAGGAGAATTTTTGTTTCACACTGAATTGTTGTGAGCTCGAACGTTCTGCCTGAAACAGTGGTGGAAGCAGAGTAAATAATAACTTTCAATAACGAGTTCGATAAATACTTGAAGAGGAAGAAGTTCAGAGAGTATGGGAAATAGCAAGGAAGACTAATTGGACAATGCCTTCTAACAGTGGATACAGCAAAATGAACTGAAAAGCCTCTTTATGTGCAGTATCACATTCTGATTCTAATTAGCTGCTGCTTTCTTAGTTTTTTTTACTGTAGCAGCATTACTTAAAACTATGATGACTTCAACTTCAGCACTGCACTTTCTACATTCATTGTATAAAGATTGAGGTGCCTTTTTAAGGCCACAGCTCAAGGTGCCCCAGAGCTTTTGGAAAATTTCCATGCAGGTGGATATTGTGGAAGGACGTTGGGAACTCAACCAATTTATTGTTAGAGATTTCAACAATAATTTGAGAACTCAAAACTAATCAAGCCCTCTGTGACCTCTTTTAAACCATAATCATTCAGGACATGTGGGTATTCTTAGTTAGTCCAGGATTTATTGCCCACCTCTAAATGCCTTCGGAACAGGTGATGGTGAGCTTTCCTCTTAACCACCACATTCTATATCATGAAAGTATTTCCATGCGGCTGTTGGACAGAGAATTGAAAGATGTTGCCTCAGTGACAATGCAACATATTTCCACATCTGTATGGTGTGTGAGTTGGAGGGAAACTCCCAGGTGACGCTATTGTATATATCTGCTACTCTTGTCCTTCTCAGGGTTTGGAGGTTGTTGGTGCAGAAATGTTTAATGAGTTGCTGCAGTGTGTATTACAGATGGGACACAAGGCTGTCACTATGCGATAGAGGAAGTAAATGTTTGTACAACATCAGAGAAATGTTCTCCAATAATAAAGTCTATTGGCATAAGACCCGGGCTATGTAGGTTCAGGAGGGAACAAACTGGAATGTGTTCCCTGAAAAGGCAATGGAATCAAATTAGAGAAACAATTAAAGGGGAGAAAAGTTTCATGGCTAAGGAAGTATGAGCAGTGTGGAAGTGGCACAAATTAGAAAATTGCTTGAAAGAGCCAACATTAGTATGATGGACCAAATGGTCTCCTTCTGTTACACATTTTTGCAGCACAAATATGATCTGCTGTAAGTTTACTGAGAATATTCCAGTCAGTAATTATTTTTTTAAATTGGACAGTTAAAAATAAATCACCTTCTTGGTTAACTTATCTCTACAAGATGGGTCACAATGCACATGTCAGCCAAGGCGACTGCGCCTCGAAGCTCGCTGTCACTTCACGTAGCAACCAGCCTGGCTCACCTAGACAGGTGACACTGCAGTGGAGAGCAAGATGGCTCCATTATTGAGGGCATGGAAGATTGGGCTGACAAAGCCTGGGGCTCACAGTGAATCGAACTCAGCACAGTACGCATTTCAGCATGTATTCTCATCATCACTGGATGGTAAGAAGTGTAACAGTGAGAGTCAATTGGCTAGAAAGCGAAAAGGAGGGCGGAAAGCAACAACAAAAAGGAAAAACATTGCTTAAAGAAAGGAAAAAAAAATTCCCTAAGGTTTTCTTACAAATAAGGTGAAAAAAAAACACCACAACAAAACATTATAAAATGTCATGAGAAACAGGTCCAAAAATAGCACTGGCCAACTTCAGAGTGTGTAACAGCTCCACACGGAAACCTTTCAATAAATATAAATATAGATTTTTTTTAATTCAAAGATCAACCAGGAGCAAAATTGACAGAGAAAAGTATGTAAAAGAAACAGCTTCCCTCTCTAGTGCACAACTTGTTAAATCAATAAGAATATCTGTCAGAGATATCCCGCCACACCATTTGGCTGATGTCAACCCTAAATAAACCAGATCAGAAAACCAGCTAGAAACAGGACGAAAATCAAATCGGATGAGAATAGTCTAAATGTAATTCGTACTGTTTTCTTGCTGATTTTTTTGGTTTAGGGAGGGGATATGTGAGTAGTTGGGGGGGGGGGCATTGGGTGATGGCATGAAGCAACATGGAGCGGGGGGGGGGGGAAGTGCTGCAAGCAGGCGATGGCAATCATTGCAGTCATTTGCAGCACTAATGTTCAATTCAGTCTCCTTTCACTCTACTGATTTAGGTGCTCAGGGAAGCTTCATAGCAGACACGGTGAAGCTGTGCTGTTTAGCAGGCTGTTTAATAGGAAACTGGCAGTCTTATTTCTTCCCCAGATTTGGTTTGTCACTAGGTCTCCATTACTTGCCACTCAGCTTTGATATCTTTGGACAGGACTGATCAAAAGATGTCATTTGACCTACGCAGCATGGCAGGAACTTGGAGAAGTCTCATAAAGGGACACTCTGGCTGTAAATAAAATGACATTATTATTTCCTCTGTCCTATCATGTAGAAAAGCCAATTATGGTAATGCGCTGTGTGTCAATGAAAATACAGCAATCTTTTTTGGACCAGCTAATGCAGGCGTCAATGGTGCAACTCTTCTCACTGCAGAAATGTGCCCAGTGCTAACAGGAGAGGAACAGCGTGATAGATGTCTCAACAAGCTACTAATAAAATCCTAGATAGTCATAAAAAAAAACTGCAAGTTTGCAAAACATTCCCAACTGCAAAATGCAAACTGTTAAGTTTTCAAATTATCTTGTAATTCAATCTCAAATGATTTATAATCCATCACCCAGAGTCTGCATTACATCCTTACATTGCTCACTATATGACTGACTGACTGACAGAGAGAGAGAAAGAAAGACAATTTATTATATTAATAAAAGCAGATGTCCAGCAGGCCCCGAGCTACATGTAAACTAAGGTTTGGGGAAAGATTTTTAAACAATGCCCTTCTTAACTTGACACAATCTAACAGACTTCTCTTGTTTTTTCCCCCAAATTGTGGATTTCATCATTACCGGCAAAATATGATTTGATAGCTTCCTATTCAGTTCATAGGGAAGATGCCTGCAAGCAACCTGTTATATACACTGTATCTCGCATCAATATTTTGTTGAAAAATGCTCTAATTTTCAGCTTTAAAAGGGGTTTTAATGGCAGAGACTAGATGAAATGAAATCTACCTCAAAAATGTCTGGAATTTAAAAACATTTCCCAATAGCCTGCAGTGGTACGTGTTCCTAAAACCCATAACATCTTCATTTCAAAAAATTAAACACTTTTGAATGAACATTCCATTAAATTTAAAATGATTTAAAACAATCTGAAACCTGGACGCTTTGCTTCATTTTGTTTCACACAGGAAAACTTGCTTAATAATATTGGATGCTGTGGGGATAAAATAATGTTTAAATTTGTAACTGATGTACCTGTTTTTTTTCTGCAGCAGAACTACCTTTGAATGCAACATAGCTCTTCACAGACCTGAAATAGTGGGGAGTATTTCCAGGAGGCTGTATTCATTGTACCAGCACCAGTTACCAAAATATTGTCAATAATAACTCAGCAATTTTGGCTGGTTGAAAGATTTAGCAAAAAGAACAGTTAAATAGGGTGTGATGTAAATTACTCTATGCAAAAAAAAAATGTTAAAAGAAGAAAGACCTTGCATTTCACAACCACATGCAATCTACATCACCATTTGAATATGGGAAAGTGACAGCCAATTTGCACAGAGAAGTTTCCCACAAATGATCTGGTAATGTCCAAATCATCTGTATTTTGCTGTGGTGTTCTTTAAAGGATAAATACTGGTCAAGACACTGGTGTGCTAGCAAGTATGTGAACTCATTTAGTCTTCTTCAGTGTTGTAAAATCTTTTGTATCCACCTGAGAAAAAAAACAATTTAAGATTTCATCTGAGAGGTGTCACCTTCAACACTGTAACACTCCCTCAGAAGTTTTATCCTGAAGCCTACACTCAAGCACCTAACCTTGTGACTTAGATATTGGAATGCTGCCCACTAAGCTGCCCACTATTAAATTTTGCCCAGCAGCTATTGATACAATTAAAATTTATTCTTAAAATCAATTTTAATTTCAAATAAAAGATTTGCCTTGTTTATTCTTTTTAAATTCAAGCATAGTCAGGAAGGATTTCAGAACACCATCCCTCTTAAAGATATGAATTTGAATCCAGCTGAAATGAATATTCCTGCCCACACCACTCCAAACACTCCCACCCCCACCCCCATGACTGTAAGGATGAATTCATGTTGCAAGACTTCTGGGTTATTACCTTTTCCATATCTGTTATTTCTCTAGCTTCACCACTGTGGCTATGCTTTTAATTACCAAGGCTCTGGAATTATCTGCTCCTCTCTCTCATTCTCCTCTTCTAAGATGAGAAGAGGAGAATGAGTTTACCTCATTGGCCATGCTTTTAATTATCTTTTGTGGCCCGGCACCAAATATTGTCAGTGGTGATTCTGTGAGGTTCCTTGGTATTAACGGTGACATATCAGCCAAGTGGTTGTTGTGAAGCTCCATGTTTACGATGAACAAACTGTCAAAAATATATCCCCAAATTGTAAATTTGACCTAAAGGGTTCTATTGAGGGCTGTGCTAATCATACACTGGTGCACTGCCCTTCCAATGTTTGAGAGAAGATGCATTTTAACATTGTCACAATTCATCTTCTCTCTGAACTATATAAGCCCTGAAATTGCTTGGTTTGAATTTGGGGTGGAAGTGTGGAAAGGTTTTGATTTCCCTGCACTGATCATCCTCACTCCGACAACTACAAATTCACCTCAGAACCTGAAAGAAAATGATAAAATTCTTATAGATCTCGTAATTAGCATTAATTGGCTGAGTCCACTTTCTGGGTTGCATAGCAACAAACACCAAGTTTTCTCTTAACACAATACAGATCTGTTTTTATGTAAACCAGATCGAATAGGTCTCACCTCTCACTGTGACACAGCTGAGGGGATTTAGTACAAGCATCCATATAGAAATACTGCATTATCTGATAAAATCACACAGAATTTTCAATACAGAAGTCAGCCCAACTGCCCCAGGTTCCCACAAAAAAATAGCAAACAAACGTGAAAAACGATCAGCAACTCTGGTAGCATCTGCAGAGAGGGAAATAGAGTTAATGCTTCAGGTTGATGACTTTTCAATCATAACAGCTCAGATGAAAGATTACAATCTTAAATGTTAACTATTTCTCACTCTGCACATGTTGTCTAACCTGCTGAGCTTTTCCCAACATTCTCTGTTTCTCTTTCAGTTTCCTGTCGTCAACAGCATTTTGCTTTTGCAGTAATAATCATGATGGCATTTGTGCTCCACATGAGCCTTCATCTTATCCCCATCAATGTACACCCTTCTATTTCTTTCTACTTCATATACTTTCCCACTTTTCCCTTAAAATCACTTATTACTAGAGATCTCAACCACACCACATGGTTGCGAGGTCCCTATCTCAGTACTGTCTGGTCAAAGAAATAATGAACTTGCTGTCATTTTTTAGTGGCAATCTCATATTCATAATATCTAATTTTGGACTCTTGTCCTACTGACAACATCTCCACATCTATTCTTTCACATATGACATTGCTATGGTCAAATGGTAGAAAGCATCATGAAGTAAAAGGATGTTAATTTGATTTCTCGAGAGACAGAAGAATTTTCTCTACGTGAGTCTATTATCAAACTGATGGTAAATGTAGGTAAAATCTAAGTGTGAAAGCTCAACCCTTTTTTTTCCTCCTTCATCAATCAACTGAATGCTTTGTCTTCGCCTTGGCATCTTTACACAGGGGCAAAGAAGCTGAAATGAATCTCGTGCTAATTTGCAATCGCAGTGTGAATGGAAGTTTAAGACTGTAGTTCAAACAGCAATGTGACGTTTCTTTTAAGAAATTTAATTAGGAAAGATTTTTCTTAATATGCCCAATTAACTAGAAATGACCATTAAAGAATGCAGTCAGCAGCGGGGGATTTTCTTCTTTCACTTCTTTTGACTGGCTTGTTATAACATCCTCACAAATCCTGATACCAATTCTGACATCTAATTGCGATTTACGGAATGGGAAGGATTATTCACCATCTTTTCCCTACCCTAGAAAATTATCGATGCTTTAATAAGGCAACAAATATTGCCCCTCTGCTGACTGGGAAGTCTGGATTGCCACACCTCTGACAACCACAGCTGGTACACGAGGTTCCCCATTGGCAACACAGAGTTGTAAAGTTACCCACTTTATTTGGATGCCATTAATGGGCAGTATCTGTGAATGCAGATCAGCCCCAGTTATTAAACACATCACAGCATTTCAGTCTCCAAAACATAGAAAGGAAGACCTTTCCCAAAGCACTTTATGATCCATACAGTACATTTGGAAGTATAGTCACACCTGTAGTGCCAAGAATTGTGACATTCAGTATGTGCAAAGCAAGATCCAAACAACAGTAATGAGAGTGGGATCATCTGCTATGGTTGATGGTGAAGTGTTTATACCAGGACAGCAGGGAAAAGACCCCTATTCTTCTTTGAAATAGAGCCATTGAATCTTTTGTATCCATCTGAGAGGCTAGGTTTAACAATTTATCAATAGATAAGTAATATATTAATATTATTTATTATAATATATAATAATATTTATACAGATAAACAATAACTGCAACAATACAGCACTCCATAGCACTCCACCTGGACTATCAGCCTAGACTTTCCACTCATATTTCAGGAACTGGCTGATTTCTGTCTTCCCTGACCACCATTCAAACAAGGACTTCACTTTCAAATGCTCCCACTTTCAAACAAACACCTGACTTCAGATCTCAGATTCTCAGAAACTTTTCAACTACCATAAAGAGCCATGAGGAAGAATTCATAGAATGTATTGAGGGCAGTTTCTTAGAACAACATGTTTTGGATCCAACCAAGAATCAGGGTATTTTTGGATCTGGTGATGTCAAATGATGTAGGTTTAATAAATGATCATACAGTTCTTTCTAAGAGAACAGTGACCATAACACACTGGAATTTAGCATTCAATTTGAGCAGGAGAAAATTGGATTGGAAACAACTGTGTTATACAATTTGTGTAATTACAAAGGAATGAGGGCAGGACAGTTGGGAAACAATGGCAGATGTTTAAAAAATAGTTAATGGCTCAAAACAAATATGTCTCATGAGAAAGAAGGGTTCTTAGGAAGGGGATTAACTAACAATATTTAACCAGGCAGATCAAGAGCTGGCATAAAATTGAAAGAATATACAATATGGCAAAACTAAATGGTAAGCCAGCAAATTTAAAAACTAACAAATGATGACCAAAAAAAGGTGAAAATAAACATTGAGGGCAAACCTGCACATCATATCAAGACAACAGCAAGATTTTCTTTAAATATACGAAGAGAGAGGCCAGAGTCATTACAGGCCCTTTATAGAATGAGACTGGAGAAATAATAATAGGAACCAGGAATGGCAGAGTATTTAAATAAATACTTTTCACTAGTCTTGCAGTAGAAGACACTACTGCATTCCAAAAATACTGATTAGTTAAGGGACAAAAACAGAAGATCAAATAAATACAATAAATATCACTAGAGAAAATTAATGGAGCTTAAAAACTGATAAATCCTCTTGAACTAATGGGATGAATCCTAGGATATATAAAGAAGTATTTATAGAGACAGTGAATGCATTGATAGTAACATTCCAAGAATACTTAGAATCTGGAAAAGTGCTAGATGATTTATTCAAAAAGAAAGGAGATTGAAAAAGATAACTATAGTTCAGTTATTTTAAACATCTGTTTTTGGGAACCTATGATAAAGAATGCAATAGCAGAGCATTTAGAAATATATAATATAATTAAGCAGAAACAGTATGGCGTCATGAAGAGGAAATCATGCCTGTTAAATTTGTTAGAATTCAATGAGGATGTTACAAGCAGGACAGATCAAGGCAAAGCATGTCAAGAATATAACCTGTTTATATTTTGAGAAAGGTACCGCATGTGGCTTACTTAACTTATTGAGAAGTCCATGGTGTTGGAGGTATTACATTAGCATGGATAGAGGATTCGCTAACTAATAGAAGACAGAGATTGGAATAAGGGGTCATTTTTAGGGTGGCAACCTGCAACTAGTGGGGTGTCACAGGGATCAGTGCTGGGGCCACAGTTATTTACAATATATATTCATGACTTGGTTGAGGAAAGTGAATGACTATCACAAAGTTTGGAGATGACACAAAAATAGGTGGGAAGGTAAATGGTAAGGATGACACAGAGTCTGAAGACTGAAAGGCAGATCAAGCAAGTGGGAAAATATTTGGCGGGTGGAATGTACTGTGGGGAAAAGTGATATTATGCAGTTTGGCAGGAAGAATAGAGGAACTGAATATTATGTAAATGCAGAAAGACTAGCAAGCGACATCACTGAGTGATTCAGAAGTACTTATACATAAAATACAAAAAGCTAGCATACAATTTCAGCAGGTAATAGGGAAGGCAAATAAAACATCGGCCTTTTATTTTAGAGGGACGGTACAAAAATTGGGAACACTGAACAGTTTTGGTCTTCCTTATCTAACGAACGATATACTGTCACTGAAGACAGTCTAGAATCCTAAGTATAGAAGGATTATCTGATGAGGAGAGGTTGAGTAGATTGGGCCTGTAGTCATTGGAGCTTAGAAAAATGTGAGGCAACCTTACTGAAACATAGAGTATCTTTGGGATTTGACGAGAGATACATAAAGGCTATTTCTCCTTGTCGATGCTTCTAGGATCAGAGGGCATAATCTCTGAATAAGAGGTCACCCATTTAAAATAGAGACGAGGTAAGGTTTCCTCTCTGAGGCTGGTGAATCTGTGGAGTTCTTTACTGTAAAGGTTGGGTTGGTAAATATATTCAAGGCTAACTTAGACAGATTTTTATTCAGTAAGGGAATCGAGGGTTATGGAGAAATGCCATACACGTGTAGTTGAGGATTATCAGTTCAGCCTGACCTCACTGAATGGCACAGCAGACTCGATGGACTGAATGGTCTTCTCTTCTCCTATGTCTTATGGTCTTACATTTCAGAAATACTCTGAGCAGAAACAATTGGCATGAGTACACAATGGCTGAATATTCAAGCATCACCCTGCTTCAAAGCTGCCTTTTAAAGTTAGTGCAGGCTGCAGCATTTACATATGTCCAAAATAATTAAGCCTAAGAGATCCACCCATGTAAAAAATAAAGTAGTGACATTGTACATTTTCTTTTGTCTAGCACCAATGTGAGTAAGAAACAGGTTTAAAATGTTGGCAGTTCTCAACTGGCAATTGTGGTTCGGATGAATGAGTAGATCATCTAAAGGTGATCTGATCTAAACAATGCTCCTGGACCTCTATGCTCCTCCAATTCTTCCAAGCCTCCCTAATTGTAATTGTTGCACTGGTGGACCAACTTAGCCAAGAGGAGCAAAGAAAATTGAAGCACAAATATTGTACCTGTCTCATTTTTCCTGAGAAATCTATAACTAGTAGAAAAGCACCTGAGAATACTTTATCATTTCTGTTTATCCAAGGAAGAATAACCTTAAATTCAAACATTACTCCAAAGTATGAGAAGTGGATTGATAAGCATTGCAGTAATGATCCTACTCAGGGCAACTCCATTGCCTTGCTATCTCACAATCTTGCACTCTCCACTTTAGTTGCTCATGTAACTTGACATTTTCAACTTCAATATGCAATATGACTTTAGAAAGGAATACATGAGGTGGTTGCCTTCCTCACGTGTTTAAAGGAATCATAAGTCCTCTTCCCAAAGGATCCTCCACTTGGAAGTGACCATCATTGTTCCAAATTCTATCTCTTTTCACCATCATTGCTGAAAGTTTGCTGATTCCACAGCTGGCCATGGGGTCCTTACCTAGAGACTCACAAAACATCAGGAACAGGCACTTCACTAAGTCTAAATAACCTGATTACCCTGGATTAATACTGAAAAACAAAAAAAAAAACCCAACATCTAAAGGGGAATGAGGGAAAAATTCTAACTGGAACTCATGACCTAATTTTGTTTTTAGTTTGTTTGGCCATTTCAGAATCAACCACTTTGCTCTAAATCTGAAGTCACAGGTAAGCCTGACTACGTCATGACATCAAATTTCTTTCACAAAAGAATATTAGTGAGCCAGATCAGTTGTTATGAAAATTAATGATAGCTTTCATGGTCACCACCACTGAGACTAGCTTTCAATTCCAGACTTTTTATTAATTGAATTTACTAATTGATTGAACTTAAATTTCACCAGTTGCCATTGTGTAATTTGAACCTCTGACCACACAGTATGATCAAGGCCTTCTGGATTACTAATCTGGTGACATTGTCATTGTCCCACCATGTGCCATGGTGCCTTATGAACAGAGAGACTCATATTCCATTGGAACTTTCAAAAAGCAATTGGACATGTTCTGTGCTTGAAATAATCTCATTTACCCAGTTAAGAGGACAAAGAACTGGGGTATGGGATTATGGATAGATCTTTCAAACAACCAGCTCAGGCATGATTTTGCAATTGGTCTCCTGTGTTGTATGATTCTATGACATGTATATGAAGCAAACATGATATGCCCAAGGTATCACATGATTTAAGACTCTATAAGTAAACATTGCAATGTTGAACTCACCACCAGCATTATTTTGAAGCAGCTCGAAATGTTGTTATAAAGCAGGGAAAAAGAAATGTGGTAGAATTTTATTTATATACAGTAATTTGGCACAGCAACACGACAGTATAAACGTCTATAGCAGCCACATAAAGCCATTGTGACTAGAAGATTTCAGAAGCTGGGAATTCTGTAGTTAGTAACACACCTCCTGAATTGCAAAATTTTGTCCACCATCTGCAGGTCAGGAGTGTGACAGGATACACTGGGCTTTCCAGGATGGGAACAGGCTCAACACATTCCAAGACAAAGCAGCCACTTGATTGGCACCACATTCACCATCTTAAACGTGATGGGAGCAGTACATACCATAACTCCACAAGGTGCACTCCAACAGCTCATCAACGCTCCTTCAACAGCATCTTTCAAACTCTCAGCCCATACTGCCAAGAAAGACAAGACAGCAGATACATGGGAACACCACTACCTGTGAGTTCCCCTCCAAGCATCACAACATCCTGATTTGGAAGTATTTCTGTTCCTGGGTCAAAATCTAAACAACATCGTGCATATACCTAAACCACATACTGCTATAAATAAAGTGGCTCACCACAACCTTCTCAAGGTCAGTTAGGGACTAACCAGCAACATTCACATCTCATGAAAGATTTTTTAAAAATAAGGGAGGGAGACAAGCTCATGCACAAATACATTATTGGAGAAAGTAAGGACTGCAGGTAATGGAAAGCCAGAGTTGAAAAGGGTGGCGCTTGAAAAACACAGCAGGTCAGGCAGCGTCTAAGGAGCAGGAGAATCAACATTCGGGCATATGTCCAAAACATCAATTCCCCTGCTCCTCGGATGCTGCCTGACCTACTGTGTTTTTCCAGCACAGCCCTTTTCAACAAATACATTATAGCCAGCCTCATGAGTGGAAAAGAAAATGTTTCAGTATGTTAGATACATAAAACTTGTAGTGTGCTTTAAGTTTTGAAAAATAAATAGCATTTTTACTATTTTTGTAGCTTCTTATAGGTTAGTTCAGCTGGCTTGTCAGGTGACCTTTGTTTCTATATAACACCCATTCAATTCTGAGATATTTTTACCTCAACAGGAATTCTTTTACATGACTACTAGAAATCGATATTCACAACAACATGCTTACAACAGAAAGATTATTCAACGTTTCATTCATTTCTCAGAAAGACCAATTTCACTCTTGTCCAATGAGTTAAATAAATCTCAAAATGTAATAACTCTAAAAAAACTAAATAAATAAACAGAACAGCTTGGCTCACTCGCAGCTGATTTCTTCCTTTGTCAATGGCTGGTACTTAATAATCAGTTCTCTGCTCCCTGGCCACTAATTTTATCCCTCTCCCTAGCAACTGACTGAGGCTGAAGCTGAGACTTTGCAATCTTGGTATCATATTTGATCCCAGAATGTGCCATCATTAAGAAAACCCAATTCTATCTCTGTAACATAACCAAACTTCACCCTTGCCTCATCACAATCACTTTGAAGACTTCAGCCATGCCTTTGCTCCTTCTAGACGAGAATTCCAAAACACTCCAGTATAGCTTTCCACACTTAAGGTCAACCAAGACTCTACTGGCCATGTCCTAATGTTTTCATTCACACTACAGCTCATTCACATATCTCCCCTGTGTTTGCTGACTGACACTAGCTCCCAATTAAGCGATTTCCAGCCTTCTTTTCAAATCCCTTGCCCCTCTCTCTGTGTGGAGGTGGAGAAGATTACACAACCCTGCAAAATATCTATGTTCCTTTAATTCTCATGTTTTAATCAGTCTGTCACTGGTGCGTTCAGCAATTAAGTGCTGAGGGCCAAAACCCCTCCATTTTCCTCCTTTGCTTCTTTCCTTTATGAAGCAGTTTTAAACCTACCCCTTTGTTCAAGCTTATGATCATTCGCTTTAATATCGCTTTTTTGATTCAGTGTCAAATTTTGCTTTATAACACTCCTATGAAGCCCTTGGGATGTTTTATTACATTAAAAAAAACTACATAAATACAAGCTGTTGCGACTGTTCCATTAAAGGACAGAAAGCAATGGACAAAATTCATTACATGTAATATTGGGTTAAAGAGTAGCTCAGTGGTTAGCACTGCTGCCTCACAGCGCCAGAGACCCAGGTTTGATTCTAGCCTTGGCTGACTGTGTAGAGTTTGCATGTTCTCCCCGTATCTGTGTGGGTTTCCTCCAGGTGCTCTGGTTTCCTCCCACAATTAAAAGATGTGCAGGTTAGGTGAATTGGCCATGCTAAATTGCCTATAGTGTACAGGGATATGTGGTTTAGGTGTGTTAGTCAAGGGTAAATTTAGAGTAATAGGGCCCTGCAGTGATTCTCAACCTTTTTTTCATCACGGCCCCCCATGGGCTCTTCTCAGCTTCCAGGACCCCCCTTTCAACAGGGATACAATGCTAACATATAGACAGAAAATCATTTCACAATTTACAGTCTGTGGCACCCTTCAAATGTGCCAGAGCCCCTGAAGGGAGCATATGGCCCCTGTTGAGAATGACTGACTGGATGGACCTGAGTGGGTTACTCTTCGGAGAGTCAGTGTGGACTTGTTGGGCCAAATGGCTGTTTCCACACTGTAGGAATTCTATAAAATATACAGCATGAAAATGCAGTCAGTTCTGCTATAATGCGGTAGTTCTGTTCTCATGCAATCCTGTATTATAATAAAATCATGTAATAACAGCACAATTTTAAACTAAGGGAGCCAGAATCGTGTTATAACCAATATACCCTTTAAAACTTCAGACTTTAGAAACAGTGTTCCCAATTTGTCAATCATTTTATGGTGAATTCATGTTAACGAAACGCATGTTATAGCAGAACAACCTGTAGGTCATTTGGTCAAACTAGTTTGTATTAGTTTTTATGCTCTACACAGGGCTCCTTCTATCCCCCTCTATGTAAACATGTTCACATAGTCTCCTGTTCCTTCTCCCGACATGTACTTAGTTAACTTCCCCTTAAATGCACTAATGCTATTTCCCTCAATTACCCTTGAGATAAGGTTTTGCTCAGGTTCTTCTGCAGACTTTACATTTTCCCACAACTGTCGAAAACTAAATGGAGCTGTAGAAAGTATGGAAACATTGCAAGCGAGGTGCTATTTTGCTAAGTAACAAATAAATACTGTCTATTGCATAAGCGTGTTATTATTCACAGTTAATTTACACTGGAGTGAAACACCACATATCCTGATTTATGCACAGCCCTGAGTTACAGTGCTCACGTGTGTTTGAGACAGTTTTGACCCAGTTCAGTCATGAAGTTGTTCTTCACATGCAGAAATGTAAAGGTAACACGTTCTTGCACACACGTTCTCAAGTATCCAGGAACTTTGGATTGTTAATGTGCCAAATATGGAAAGCTTGGCAAATCTACAAATGGATGCCCAATTGTTTCATTCTTTTAGCATTGTCAGTGTAATGCCACACAATCAGTTTGAGATTGCCTTCTGCAACCATAGTTTAAAACAGTCATGATCCTGAATGTCACTCAAAAACACAATATATCTCTTCAGTCACTCATAATTTATAGGCAGGGATTAAAGCCACGCACCTAGTGCTGATCTAATGTTACATGCCTACAAAAAGAAAGTCAAGCAAATTCTATCTGAATTGGTTGATAACACCCTACTGTCAGAATCAGAACCTCATGAGTTCAAGACTCATTCTGGAGCCTGGGCTCAAACTCCAGGCCAATGCTTCCCAAACCTTTCCCCACAGTGACCTCATTTCAAAGGGTGAGAATTGTCACAATAGAGGGCTTGTTAGAACAAGGGCATCGCTGTTGAACTTGGTCCAAACTCCACAACAGCCACTACTGTCTCGGATTCCAGACCTTTAGCTCCAGACCCCAACTGATGTCTTGACCCCATCTACCTTGGAAAGTCCTGCCATAGGCTGACTCTTTCAGTGCAGTGGAGAGGGAATGCAGCAGTTGGAGGTGCCATCTTTCAAAAGAAATTTTGAACCAAGGCTCTACCCACACTGTCTCGTGCATGTAAAGGATCCCAAGACACACTCAGAGAATAGTAGGCGAGATCCTTTAGGTGCCTGGTGAATAATTACCTTTTGACAGACATCACTAAAAGTATACCACCAGGTAATTTAATCTCATTGATGTTTGTGGGAGTTGGCCATATGACAATTAATTGCTGCCTTGTAACTCCACTTCAAAACTGTCTGCAAAATACTTTGGGTCATCATGAGATTGTGAAAGGTGCTACACAAATGCAGGTCTTTCATTTTTTTTGGAGCTTAATTTTCTTTTGCATCAAGCGCACAATCTATTTGTTTGACAAGTCTCTATCTAGTATCCAAATTAGCAGCAATTCAGAAAAACAATGTCTAATTGTGATCAGGATTAGATACAATTTTCCCCAAAGCATAATGGCCAGCACTCATGCCTCAGAATCAGAAGATTGTGGGTTAAAATCTCACATCACAGAATAGTACAGCATCTAAGCTGACCCATACAGCTGAGCACTGAAGGAGTGCTGCACGGTCATAGATGCTGGTTGGAATCTAGCAGTGAACATCATTTGGGAAGGGTATCTGACTGGTTGGAATGATGTTGTACCAGAGCCCTCCTACTTTCCCACCTCCACCAGAACTCACCGTTAGTTGTTGGGATTAAACCAGCTGCAGGCAGGTCAGTCACCAAGTGGTGTGCATGACTGGGGAAACTACCTTGGTGAAACCTCAGGGTGGGGGCAGAGCTTTCTGTATCAAAGACAATCTGAGCCCGATCAAGAGACTGGACACCATAAGGAGGGAAGCCTGCTGAGAGTCACATTCCAGCTCCTCTCCCGTGACTGCAGTTTGCAAAATTCCCCCCCCCCTCATTATTTACTCATGCCATGGGTCACTCTGCAATCCGAGGATTAAGGTGCCCATCCTTCTGGCAGCAGCTTAGAGGCACTGCTGAGTTCTCTTGGCAGGTGGGACTTCCAGCCCCAGGGCCTTGATTCCAGGTGAAGGCTCACTGCTATCTTCAAGAAAAGACATAATGCAGTCTCTCACTGTCAAGTGAGACCATAGATGTCACAATAAGGTTACACATGCTCAGTCTTCGGTTGCTTTGATTGTCAAACCAATCCTCTGTGAGGGGGAATGTGAAGAAAAATGTAGACGATTTCTACCTTGCGAATGGTTATCATTCAATGAGCATCATCAAAAACATAGTACCCAATCATTTAATCGCCCCCGTAATCTTTTTTACATGCAACAGTGACTACACTTCAGAACTACTCCATTGGTTGTGAAGTGCTTTCAAACAATCCTGAAATCATAAAAGGAGCTAACTGGGGAGACACTGGCCAAGTGGTATTATTGCTGGAATGTTAATCCAGTGAGCTGGGTAATGTTCTGGGGACCTGGGTTTGACTCCCACCATGGCAGATGGTGGAATTTGCATTCAATAAATATCAGGATTTAAAGAGTCTAATGATGATCATGAATCCATTGTCAATTGTTGGGAAAACCCCAACTGGTTCACTAATATCCTTTAAGAAAGAACCTGCCATCCTTTGCTGGTCTGGCCTAGATGTGACTCCACACTCATAGCAATGTGGCGAACGTGGGTACTGCAGATGCTGGAGATTAGAGTCAAGATTAGGGTAGTGCTAAAAAAGCACAGCAGGTCAGGCAGCATCCGGTGAGTAGAAAAATTGACGTTTTGGGCAGAAGCGCCTTTTCCTGCTCCTCTGATGCTGCCTGACCTGCTGTGCTTTTCCAGCACTACTCTAAAGTTGATCCAGCAATGTGGTTGACCTTAACTGCCCTCTGGGCAATTAGGGATGGGCAATAAATGCTGGCCTAGTCAGTGAGCCCCTCGTCCTGTAAATGAATTATTTTTTAAAATTATTTTCTCAATTAATGTTGAGCAGATAGAATTCTTAAACAATGAATTAACAGTATTTCTGTTACTGTCGATAACTAAAGCTGACACCACGTTGTACAAACGATTCAGTCAATAAAATGCAGTTGATGTTGAGAAAGTTCCCAGACTGATGTTATTTATTATAAATATTGTAAATGTACTTTGTGAGCTCTTTGAGGAAGAAACAAATCTAGTATGTGGTAACCGACAGATTTTGATCTACTCATTAGAATTGCAGACTCATTTCCAGACTACAATCTGTAGCAAATCTGAAGTGAACCCTTCCAGCTGAAGTAAAGTTTGGTATAATTATTTGGTTCCTTATAAAGATTGCTGATCTTGAAATTAGCTGGTCCACCAACTAATAAAGTACAATATAAAAGCCAAATTGGTCACCAAAGGCACAATTTTGAATGAAAGCAAAACGAGTAGTATGTCTATGATCATATGAATAAGGGCACTTGACCCTTCGAACCCTATCAAACAGCACCTGCTCAACAATGACTTGCTCAGTGATGCCCAGTTTGGTTCTGCCAGGACCACTCAGCTCCTGAACTCTTTACAGCCTTGGTTCAAACATGGACAAAAAGAGCTGAATTCCAAAAGTGAGATGAGAGTGACAGCCCTTGACATCAAGGCTGCATTCGATCAAGTGTGGCATCAAGGACCCTGGCCAAATTGGAATCAATGGGTATCAGGGGGCAAACTCTCTGCTGGCTGGAGTCATACCTGACACATATGAAGATGGTCATGGTTGTTGGAGGTCAGTCATCTCAGCTCTAAGACATCTCTGCAAGAGTTGCTTAAGGGTAGTATCCGAGACCCAACCATCTTCAGCTGCTTCATCAATGATCTTCCTCCAACATAAGGTCAGAAGTAGGGATGTTCACCGATGATTGCACAACATTCAGCACCATTTGCGACTCATCAGACACTGAAGCAGACTGTGTCCAAATGCACAGAATCTGGACAATATCCATGCTTGTGCTGAAATAGTCAGTAACATTCGTGCCACACAAATGTCATCGCTTCTTGACATTCAATGGTGTTACCATTACTGAATCCTCCACTATCAGTTGATCAGAAACTCAACTGGACTCACCACACAAATGCAATGGTTGCAAGAGCAGGTCAGAGGCTTGGAATACTATGATGAGTAGCTCACCTCCTGACTCCTGAAACCTGTTCACCATCTACAAGGCACAAGTCAGAAGTGTGATGGAATACTCCCCACCTGCCTGGATGAGTGCAGCCCCAACAACACTCAAGAAGCTTGATACCATCCAGTACAAAGCATGCCCACTTGATTGACACTGTATCCACAAGTACCCACACCCTCCACCACAGCACTCAGTAGCAGCCGTGTGTACCATGCACAAGATGCACTGCAGAAATTCACAAAAGATCCTCAGACAGCACCTTCCAAATCCATGACCTTTTCCATCTAGAACAAAGGCAGCAGATTTATGAAAACACCACCACCTTCAAGTTCCCCTCCAAGCCACTCATCATCCTAACTTGCAAATATATCACCGATCCTTCACTGTTGCTGGGTCAAAATCCGGGAATTCCTTCCCTAATGGTTTTGGAAGTCAACCCACAGCAGGTGGACTGCAGCGGTTCAAGAAGACAGCTCACCACCTCCTTCTCAAGGGCAGCTAGGGGCTAGCAATAAATGCCGGCCAGCCAGCAATGCCCACATCCCACAAAATGTATAAATAAAAAAAAACCTGCTCTGCCATTTGATAAGATCATGGTTTTTTTTAAAATATTCACTCATGGGACATGGGTGTTGCTGGCTGGTCAGCATTTATTGCCAGCCCCTAGCTGCCCTTGAGAAAGCAGTGGTAAGCTGCAGTTCTCATGCTGTAGGTTGACCTATATTGCCCTTAGGGAGGGAATTCCAGGATTTTGATTGAGCAACAGTGAAGGAAGGATGGTGAGTGAAGGGGAATTCATTGGTGATGCTGTTCCCTGGTATCGACTGTCCTTCTCCTTTTAGACGGAAGTGGTCGTGAACTTGGAAGTTGCTGTCCAAGGGTCTTTGGCGAATTTGTGCAGTGCATCTTGTAAACAGTACACACAATTGCCAATGATCCTTGGTGGAGGAGGAGTGAATGCTTGTGGATGTAGTGGCAATCAAGCAGGCTGATGATGTCAAGCTTCTTGAATTGTTACAAAGGTATAAGAGGTACTGTACCTTCAAGAGTTAAAAGCTAGCAGAACCACCTGACACAGCACCAAGTTTTCTGAACAAGGTAACAATGTAACATTTGGTCAATTAGCTGGGTTGCCTGGAGACAAAATAAAAATCATATTTGGCTAATCCATTTAAATTATGCCCCAAAATACCAAACTCCAGTCAAGTTTGAATTTAGTATTTTGACATTATTAACATCAATGAAAAAAATTCGATGCTTTGGGGTATAAAACTGGGGAAAAAATTGAACAGTTGGAGGAGAACTGCCAAAAGACCAACAGATGTAGGCTGCAAGTAAGAACTCTCTGAGAGGTAGCTGTCTGGAGAAGGAGTTTGCTCAGGAAAAAAGATCGATGCCGACCTGGTGAGCAAATCTATAGAGGAAGGTACAAAGAGAAGATTTGACAGCTGGCTGGTTTTGAAATCTGAATTTTTCTATAAATCTTAATCAGAGGCTTTTATCAGAGTAGTATTGTAGGGAGAAAGTAAAAGATAAGTTTAGATAAATGAGTTATAAATAGTTGTTAATTATTCTCCGTTTGATTTAAAAAATTAAAATTGTTATATTTTTACTTTAAATACTACTGACTTTGGGATAGTTCTTTGCCTCTCGAATTTTAACATATTTCTTCATGGGTTAAATCATTTCTGTGTTGCAGGTTTAAATTGGCAGGGAGGGTTTGCCCCATGTCGTAAGAAAATGTTGGAGCTGCACTCATCCAGGCAAATGGGGAGTATTCCACCACAATGCTGACTTGTACCTTACGTACAGACTAGGGAAACAAGAAGTGAGTTACTTGCCACAGTGTTCCTAGCCTATGACCTGCTCTTGCAGCCTATGTGTTGATATGGCGAGTCCAACTGAGTTTATGGTCAAAGGTAACCCCAAGGATATTGATAGTGGGAGCTTCAGTCATAGTAACACCATTGAATGTCAAAGGGCTGTAGTTAGACTGTCTCTAATTGGTTCTGGATCAGTGGTGCTGGAAGAGCACAGCAATTCGGGCAGCATCCGACGAGCAGCAAAATCGATGTTTCGGGCAAAAGCCCTTCATCAGGAATAAAGGCAGAGAGCCTGAAGCGTGGAGAGATAAGCTAAAGGAGGGTGGGGAGAAAGTAGCATAGAGTACAATAGGTGAGTGGGGGAGGAGATGAAG
>NC_057713.1:95760068-95766023 GCF_004010195.1 Chiloscyllium plagiosum
GTGTCTCGGAGGTGTTCCCTAAAGCGCTCTGCTAGGAGGCGCCCAGTCTCCCCGATGTAGAGGAGACCGCATCGGGAGCAACGGATACAATAAATGATATTAGTGGATGTGCAGGTAAAACTTTGATGGATGTGGAAGGCTCCTTTAGGGCCTTGGATAGAGGTGAGGGAGGAGGTGTGGGCGCAGGTTTTACAGTTCCTGCGGTGGCAGGGGAAAGTGCCAGGATGGGAGGGTGGGTCTTGATCATGGCCTGGCATTTGTGTGGCATGAATATTACACACTACGTGTTGCCTAAGCCTGGATATTGTCCAGAATCTTGTTTCATTTGAACATGGACTTCAGCATGGAGTCGCAAATGGTGCTGGTCATTGTGCAATCATCAGCGAGCATCCCCACTGCTGACCTTAAGATGGAGGGAAAGTCTTGATGAAGCAGTTGAAGATGATCAGGTCTAGGACACTACCCTGAGGAACTCCTGCAGAGATGTCTAGGAGCAGAGATGACTGATCTCCAACAACTAGACCATCTTCCTATGTTCAGGTATGATTCCAACCAGTGAGAGTTTGACCTTGATAGCTGCTGGTTCCAGTTTTCTAGGATTCCTTGATGCCACACTTAGTCCAATGTGGCTTTCATGGTCTCACCTCACCTCTGGAATTCAGCTCAAAAGTCCATGTTTGAACCAAGGCTGTAATGAGATCAGGAGCTGATCTGACCTTGGCAGAACCTAAACAGGGCGTCACTGAGCAGGTTATTGCTGAGCAAATGTTGCTTGATAGCACTGTTGATGACACTGTCCATCACTTTACTGATGATCGAGAGTAGACTGATAGGGTGATAACTGGCTGGGTTGGATTTGTCCTGCTCTTTGTATACTGAATATACCTGGGCAACTTTCCACATTGTTCAGGTAGATGCCAGTGTTGTATCTCCTGCATGGGTTTGGCTGAGGGAGCAGCCAGTACTGGAGTACATTTCTTCAGTACTATTGCCAAAATGTTGTCAGAGCCCGTAGCTTTTACAATATTCAATGCCTCTTCCGCTTCTTGATATCACATGGAGTGAATTGAATTGGCTGAAGACTGGCATCTGTGACACTGAGGGCCAGTGCAAGAGGCCCAGATGGATTATCCACTTTGCACTTCTGACTGAAGATTGCTGTGAATGCTTCAGTCTTATCTTTTGCACTGAGATGATAGACTCTTCCATTAGGGAATCTAACTGAATCATTGAGATGGGCACAGTTGTGGACACTTCTCCCACAATGAGTGATTTAATTGTCCACCACCATTCACAATTGAATGTACCAGGACTAGATCTTTTCTGTTGGTTGTGGGATCACTTGGCTCTGTCTATCACTTGCTGCTTATGCTGTTTTACATGAAAGTATTTCTATTTGGGTGCTGCACCAGGCTGATACCTCATCTTCAAGTACACATGGTGCTGCTCCTGGCATGCCCTCCTGCATTCTTCATTAATCCAGGGTTGATCCGCTGGCTTGATGGTAAAGGCTGCATGGGGGATATGCTAGGCCATGAAGTTGCAGATTGTGCTGGAGTACATTTTTGCTGCTGTTGATGGCCTACAGTGCCTCACAGATGCCTAGTCTTGAATAGCTGGATCTGTTTGAAGTCTATCCCATTTAGCATCGTGCCACACAACACGTTGGAAGGTATTCTCAACGTGAAGTTGGGATTTTGCGTCCACAAGGACTGTGCAGTAATCACTCTTACCGACACTGCATCTGCAGTAGACAGATTGGTAAGCTTTGTTTTCCCCTCTTGTTGGATCCCTCATCATTAGCCGCAGACAAAGTCTAGCAGCAATGTCCTTTCGGTCCCAAAAGGTTTTATCAGTAACACTGCTGCGGAGCCATTCTTTGTGGTGGACATTGAAATGTCCCACCCAGAGTACATTTTGTGCCCGAGCCACCCATAATGCTTTCTCCAGGTGTCGTTCAATATGGAGGAGTACTGATTCATCAACTGAGGGAGTACGATAAGAGGTTTCCATTTTTCTGTTTAACCTAAAGCTATGAGACTTCATGGAGTCCTGAATCAATGTTAAGGACTCTGATGGCAATCCCTCCCAAATGTATACAACTGTGCCGTCACTTCTGCTGGATCTATCCTGACAGTGAGACAGGACATATCCAGAGATTGTGATGGTAGTATCTGGGACATTGTCTGTCAGGTATAATTCCATGAGTATGACTATGTCAGGCTGCTATACAGCTCTCCCAATTTTGGCACTAGCCCCCAGATGTTAGTAAGGAGGACCTCGCAGCATTGACAGGGCTGTATATGCCATTGTACTTTCCAAGTGCCTAAGTCAATGCCAGATTGTCTGTCTGGTTTCATTTCTTTGTTGAGACTTCATAACATTTGATGCAATTGAATCAAATTGCTTGGCCATTTCAGAGAGCAGTTAAGAGTCAATCATATTGCTGTACGTCTGGAATCACATATAGGCCAGACCAGGATGGCAGATTTCTGTCCCTGAGGAAATTGGTGAGCTGATCTTATTTTAAGCTCAACTCTACATTCCTACATATTCCCAATAATCTTTCATCCTTTTGACAATTAAGAGTCTATCTCTGCATCAAAAATAGTTAAAGATTCTAAATCCACTGCCTTTTGAGGAAGCAATTTCCAAGGACTCTCAGCCCTCCTCATGTCTGCCTCTGCAAACTCTCATCATTTATATTGTACACTTAGGTTTTACTTTTCCTCCAAAAATGGAAAATTTCACATTTTCCCACAATATAGTCCATTTGCCAGATGTTTGCCCCCTCACTTAAACTCTCTATATCCCTTTGTAGACACATTACATCCTCTTCACAACTCACTTTTTCACCTAGCTTTGTACCATCTGCAAATTTCACTACCATATCTTTAGTCCTCTCATCCAAATCATTTATGTGAATTGTAAACAGTTAAGGGTCCAGCACTGACCCCTGTGGCATACCTCTTATGACATCTTTCCAGCCTGAAAAAGACCCACTTATGCCTATTCTCTACTTCCTGTTGATCAGCCAATCTTCTATCCATATCAAATTGTTACCCGCAACAACACAAGTTTGTATTTTCCGCAATAACTTTGGATGTGGCACCTTATCAAATATTTTCTGGAAATCCCCTTTATCAACAGCACAAGTTACTTCTTCAGAAAGCTCCAATAAATTACATAAATATGATTTCCTTTTGACACAATGCTTGCTCTGTGTGATTACTTTGAACTTATCCAAGTGCACTGTTATAACATCTTGAATATTAGCTTATATCAGTTTCCCTGCGACAGATTTTAAGTTAACTGGCCTGTAGTTTCCTACTTTCTATCTCTCTTCTTCTTTGAATAAAGAAACTACAATACATATTTTCCAATCTAAAGGAATCTCACTTCAACTATGTCAATAGATGCTTCTTTTAAGATTCTTGGATGAAATCCATCAGGACCTGGGGACAGAGAGTCTAAATGGATTCAAAATGTTAATGCTGTTTCTCCAGCATTCACTGTGCTTGTTTCATTTTTTTCATTTTTCTTGTTAACAATTTTCTTTTGTAAATACCTGAAGAAACTTTTCCTTTTTTAAAATAATTTTAGCTTACTTCCTCTCGTACACTCGTTTTGAACTGCCTTAATAATCTTTTTTTCAATTTGTTGCTTTTTCTGACCAATCTCCTCTCCTGCCAATTCTTTGCAGTTATATGACTTTAATTTGATCTTCATATTATCTTTGATTTTTTTTTAAGTTCACCACTGATAGCAGGTCTGTCCGTTAGAGATGTTATTTATTGTGTGTTTCTGTTCAGGATCAGTTTGACCACACGTTCACCCAAGGTACATTGAGGGTTGAATCGATCTTTACCATGACAGCCAAAGTGACAGTGTCTAACTGACAGCCCTGCTTTATACCTGGTTCAGGGTTTCTATTTCATTGATCCACTGTCACCTGGCTTGCACAATCGTCCTACATCAATTCACCCCCACTTAGTTCTATCTCAATATAAGTAAATAGAATACCGGCGTGGAAATGAGGAATCATGGATTGAGACTACACTTCACCCAAGAATTGGTTAGATTATTGCCCTGTTGAGTTTGGATCTGTGTTGGAATCTTGCTCTGGTTACTGGATTAAACCACCTTTTAGTTCTTCCTTTTCCATCTATTTTCCAAAAGAGACACATTTATGACATTACTGAAAATATCAAGCAGAAGAATGCTCCACAATTGCAGTTGTTATTCTCAGCCTTGTTTTCAACCTCTCAATAGCTTCACCCATTCACTATCTCAATGAATTCCTCCTTCCCCTACAACTCGTCAAGTTTTCCTTGCTCCTCCAATTCTGGCCGATTGAAAATCCTCAATTTTAATTTTTCCTCTATTGGTGGATTGCTGTCAGTTTTTTGGGTTCCTAAACTCTGGAAATCCTGGCGGCTCAGTGGCTAGCACTGCTGCCTCACAGCACCAGGATACCAGGTTCAATTCCAGCCTCAGGTGACTGTGTGGAGTTCGCACATTCTCCCTGTGTCTGCATGGGTTTCCTCCAGGTACTCTGGTTTCCTGGAAACACCCCTGCAAAGCTAGCTGTGTGTCAGGATGCCCAAGACTGTAGGGAGGCTGTGGAGAAGGTAGCACTGACAGGGACTACTTGCGGACACAGAGATGGGCTCAAGTGCGTATACTTCAACGCAAGGAGTATCAGAAATAAGGTGGGTGAACTTAAGGCGTGGATCGGTACCTGGGACTACGATGTTGTGGCCATCACGGAAACGTGGATAGATGTGGGACAGGAATGGCTGTTGGAGGTTCCTGGTTACAGGTGTTTCAGTAAGATTAGGGAGGGTGGGAAAAAAGGAGGGGGGCTGGCATTGCTAATTAGAAATGGTATAACGGCTGCAGAAAGGAAGTTTGAGGGGGATCTGCCTCTGGAGGTATTATGGGCTGAAGTCAGAAATAGGAAAGGTGCAGTCACCTTGTTGGGTGTTTACTGTAGGCCCCCCAATAGCAGCAGAGATGTGGAGAAACAGATTGGGAAACAGATTGTGGAAAGGTGCAGAAGCCACAGGGTCGTAGTCATGGGCGACTTCAACTTCCCAAATATTGATTGGAAGCTCTTTAGATCAAGTAGATTGGATGGGGCGGTGTTTGCGCAATGTGTCCAGGAAGCTTTTCTAACTCAGTATGTAGATTGTCCGACCAGAGGGGAGGCCATATTGGATCTGGTACTCGGTAATGAACCGGACAAGTGATGGACTTGTTAGTGGGTGAACATTTTGGTGACGGTGACCACAATTCTGTGACTTTCACCTTGGTTATGGAGAGAGATAGGTGCGCACAACAAGGTAGATTTTATAATTGGGGGAAGGGAAATTACGATGCTGTAAGGCAGGATTTGAGGAGCATACGTGGGGAGCATAGGCTGTCAGGGAAGGATGTGGTGGAAATGTGAAACTTTTTCAAAGAGCAGATACGACGCGTCCATGATATGTATGTACCTATCAGGCAGGAAAGAAATGGTCGTGTGAGGGAGCCTTGGTTGACGAGAGAGGTTGAATGTCTGGTAAAGAGGAAGAAGGAGGCTTACATAAGGTTGAGGAAACAGGATTCAGACAGAGCAGTGGAGGGATACAGGATAGCCAGAAGGGACCTGAAGAAAGGGAATAGGAGAGCTAAGAGAGGGCATGAAAAATCGTTGGCGGATAGGATCAAGGATAACCCCAAGGCATTTTATGCGTATGTGAGAAACCTGAGAATGACGAGAACGAGGGCAGGTCCGATCAAGGACAGTAGTGGGAGACTGTGTATTGAGTCGGAAGAGATAGGAGAGGTCTTGAACAAGTACTTCTCTTCAGTATTTACGAACGAGAGGGACCGTATTGTAGAAGAGGAGAGTGTGAAATGGACTGGTAAGCTAGAAGAGATACCTGTTAGGAAGGAAGATGTGCTGGACAT
>NC_057713.1:95766717-95848254 GCF_004010195.1 Chiloscyllium plagiosum
GTCCCACAATCCAAAGATGTGCAGGTCAGGTGAATTGGCCATGCTAAATTGCCCACAGTGTTAGGTGTGTTAGTCAGGGTAAATATAGGTAGGGGAATGGGTCTGGGTGGGTTACTCTTCAGAGGGTTGGTGTGGACTTGGGCTGAATGGTCTGATTCCATACTGTAGGGAATCTGATCTAATCCATAGACACAGGATAGTTAATGAAGCAAATGCGTGGCTTGAAGGGGAATTTGTGGTGGTGTTCCCATGTATTTGCAGATGATACGAAGATAGGTGGAGTTGTGGACAGTGAGGAGGGCTGTTGTCGGCTGCAGAGGGACTTAGATATGATGCAGAGCTGGGCTGAGGAGTGGCAGATGGAGTTCAACCCTGCCAAGTGTGAGGTTGTCCATTTTGGAAGAACAAATAAGAATGCGGAATACAGGGTTAATGGTAGGGTTCTTAGTGAGGTTGAGGAACAGAGGGATCTTGGGGTCTATGTACATAGATCTTTGGAGGTTGCCACTCAGGTGGATAGAGTTTGTAAGAAGGCCTATGGAGTATTATCGTTCATTAGCAGAGGGATTGAATTCAAGAGTCGTGAAGTGATGTTGCAACTGTACAGGACTTTGGTTAGGCCGCATTTGGAGTACTGTGTGCAGTTCTGGTCGCCTCACTTTAGGAAAGATGTGGGAGCTTTGGAGAGGTTGCAGAGAAGATTTACCAGGATGTTGCCTGGAATGGAGAGGAAGTCGTACGAGGATAGGTTGAGAGTTCTCGGTCTTTTCTCGTTGGAACGGCGAAGGATGAGGGGTGACTTGATAGAGGTTTATAAGATGATCAGAGGAATAGATAGAGTAGACAGTCAGAAACTTTTTCCCCGGGTACAACAGAGTGTTACAAGGGGACATAAATTTAAGGTGAAGGGTGGAAGGTATAGGGGAGATGTCAGGGGTGGGTTCTTTACCCAGAGAGTGGTGGGGGCATGGAATGCGCTGCCCGTGGGTGTGGTAGAGTCGGAATCATTGGCGACCTTTAAGCGGCATTTGGATAGGTACATGGATGGGTACTTAATCTAGGTTAGAAGTTCGGCACAACATCGTGGGCCGAAGGGCCTGTTCTGTGCTGTATTGTTCTATGTTCTATGTTCTAAAACACCACATTAATAAAAACAATACATTCTGTTAAATTTCTACATATGTGTTCATCAAATTCTTTTTAAAGGTATCTGTATATAACATCATTAATGCATTTCGCTCCCTTCTCCCATGTTATATGGGGTTCAACATACAATGTAGACTGGTGGATAGATTTTATAACACATTTGCCTTCTGCAGCTAACCTTGCACATTTATCCAGGCTGGATACTGGTAACAATATGCACAGGTTTGTCAATGGCAGAGGCTGGGTTCTTTGCAAGTCCTGGAGTAGGATTTGAATCTGCAGCCTTCAGAGGCAGGAGAGCTGCTCACCTAATCTTCACAGCTCCTCATCATGAATGCACTTCTTTTGTCAATATACTCCTTTATTTCCATGAAGAACTCTATTTAACTTGTCAGACACAGCTCTCCTTTTATAAAAGTACAGTGGTACACATGCTGGAAATCTCAAATACAAGCAAAAAATGATAGGAACACTCAGCAAGCCTGGCAGTATCGAGAGAGAGAGTACAAAGTTAATGTTGTAGGCTGATGACCTTTTGTTAGAACTGGAAAACGTTAGAAATGTCAGCAGCAAACCAAGAGCAGAAAAGTTGCATCTCAAACATTTTCAACTTCAGACAAAAGATCATCAAGCCAAAAATCCAGCATTCCTTTGTTTTAATTTCAGACTTCCAGCATATGAAGACTACTGCTTTGCATTTTCAATTAACAAGTCCATCTAAGTTCACTTCTAAAATGAAAAATGTTATTCTTTAGGTAAAATGAATGGAATGGCAAAATACAAAATAGCTGAGAAACATCTGTGCAGTAAATATATTAAAATCAGCTGCTTGCATCACTATAAATGAGTGGGAGATAAATAAACCAGTGCAATACAGGAATGGAATCCTAACAACAAGAGTAAATACTCCGTGCAATAAAAACAGAATCTAACTTGCTCAGCTCCCATAAGACGATAGCCCTGAACAAGGGACAATCTTACTGAGAATATTGGTGGCTAATCACATTGTTGCTGGCACACTATATAATCAGCCAAGCAGCTGTTTAATAAAGATAGAAAATCATGTATTGCACTCATCAGCAATCCCCTTATATACACTATTGCCTACGCAATCAGCGGGTACTCAAGTATAGTGACAAGGAGTTGCTAATTGAAAGCCTTTGTGAATTGCTCTTGAGTTTCAACGACAGTGGCAGAACTAGTTTGAACACCAGCAGCTTGCATAGATCAGTCATCCAAACAGGGTGAAAGTGCCTCAGGATTTCCTAGTGCTAATTCCCCAAGAGCAGCTCAAGCACATGACTATGTAAGCTATCCCATCCATTTTCCATTTACGGTGCAAGAAATCTCTCCAAGGTTGTGCTATGGTTTTGAAATTAGCAGCGGGAGCTGGGGACTGTGGCCAGAAGAGCAGTTTCTCTTTATAAATTGTAGCTTCATAGGAGATCAGGGTCATCCCATCAGCTCTTACTTCATGGCTAGTTAGCATCAACTTGCATTTCTATTTGCAGCAATACTTGGACAACATCCAGGCTGGGGCTTATAAATGGCCAGTAATATTTATATCCCTCAAGTGCCAGGCAATGGCCATCTTCAACAAGAAGAACTCTAACATTCTTCCCAAGACATCAATGACCATCAGTAAATCCTCCAATATCAAGATGCTGTGGAATTACCAATGAACATACTTTTACATGGACAGCCACTGCAGTTCCAACTCAAAGGTTTGGAAGTTTGAGATGAGTAATTAAACTCCTGACTCTCAAAAGCTTCTCTATGCCTGCCTATCAGTCACAAAGTATAAGTCAAGAGAGTGATGGAGTACTCTCAACTTGCTTGGATAACTGCAGCACCAACAACATTCACGAAGACAAACCAGCCCATCCACCAATGTAAACACGCACTCCCTCCACCACCAATGCACAGTGGCAGCAGTGTATACCATCTACAAGATGCACTATTGCAACTCCTTCAGCTGTACCTTTCAAACTAGCGACCTGTCACCTAGTACTTCAAGGTCAGCAGATGCACCACAGCTTCACAACCTGCAAATTGCCCTTTAAACCACACGAAAGCCTGACCTGGAACTATGTTGCCGTTCAGTCACTGTCATGGGATCAAAGTTCTGGAACTCCCTTCCCAACAACTCTAAAGGGTAATTAGAGTGATAGAGATGTACATCACAGAAACAGATACTTTGGTCCAACTCGTCCATGCCGAACAGATATCCTAAACAAATCTAGTCATAGATTTGTGGGCAGCATGGTGGCACAGTGGTTAGCACTGTTGCCTCACAGCGCCAGAAACCTGGGTTCAATTCCCGCCTCAGGCGACTCTCTGTGTGGAGTTTGCACATTCTCCCCGTGTCTGTGTGGGTTTCCTCCGGGTGCTCCGGTTTCCTCCCACAATCCAAAAAATGTGCAAGTTAGGCGAATTGGCCATGCTAAATTGCCGGTAGTGTTAGGTGAAGGGGTAAATGTAGGGGAATGGGTCTGGGTGGGTTACGCTTTGGCAGGTTGGTGTGGACTTGTTGGGCCGAAGGGCCTGTTTCCACAGTGTAAGTAATCTAATCTAATATTTGCCAGTACTTGGCCCTATTCATGTACCCATCCAGATGTCTTATAAATGCTGTAATTGTCCCAGCATCTACCACTTCCTCTGGCAGCTCATTCTATACACGCACCACCCTCTGCATGAAAAAGTTGCCCCTTAGGCCCCTTTTAAATTTTTCTCCTCTCACCCTAAACCTATGCCCTCTAGTTCAGGGAAAAGACCTATTTACCCTATCCATGCTCCTTATGATTTTATAAACATCTATAAGGTCACCCCTCAGCATCCAACACTCCAGAGAAAACAGCCCCAGCCTATTCAGCCTCTCCCTGTAGCTCAAATCCTCCAACCCTGGCAACATCCTTGTAAATCTTTTCTGAACCCTTTCAAGTTTCACAACATACTTCCAATAATAGGAAGACCAGAATTGCACGCAATATTCCAAACGTGGCTTCACCAATGTCCTGCACAGCTGCAACATGACCTCCCAACTCCTGTACTCAATGCTCTGACCAATAAAGGAAAGCATACCAAATACCTTCTTACTATCTATCTACCTCTGACTCTACTTTCAAGGAGCTATGAAACTGTACTCCAAGGTCTCTTTGTTCAGCAACATTCCCTAGGACCTTACCATTAAGTATATTAGTCCTGCTTTGATTTGCCTTTCCAAAATGCAGCATCTCACATTTATCTAAATTAAACTCTAATTATCAGTCCTCAGCTCATTGGCCCCTTTGATCAAAGTCCCACTGTAATCTGAGGTAACCTTCTTCACTGTCCATTACACCTCCAATTTTGGTGCCATCTGCAAACTTACTAACTGTGAGATCTAACCTTGCTAAGCAGTCTACCATGTGGAGCCTTGTTGAACACCTTTCAAACGTCCATATAGATCACGTCCACCACTCTGCCCTCATCAATCCTCTTGGTTATTTCTTCAGAAAACTCAATCAAATTCGTGAGACATGATTTCCTATGCACAAAGCCATGTTGACTATCCCTATCAGTCCTTACCTTTCCAAATACAGGCAAATATATGGATGGACACCAAATGCTGACCCTGCCAACAATGCTCACATCACAAGATTAAGAACATTGGTCATTGGAGCAGAGGTAAGTCTTTGGCCCTTTAAACCTACTCCACCATACAATATGATGTAGCTGATCTGGTTATGATCTCAAAGACACATTCCTGAGTGACCCTGTGACTTTGACTCCCATGGTGACTTATAAAAAAACTAACTCTGCCTTGAATAAATTCAATGATACAGCCTCCACTGCTTTCTGAGAAGAGAATTTCACAAACTAACAACCCTCCGAGAAGAAGATAGAAAATCGCCTGTATTAAAACAGAGACTTCTTATTCTTAAACTCTTTGTTGACTAGGTCTCATTTCTTCATGGGAGGAAACATCCTCCTGAAGTCCATGTGGTCAAGGCACCTCAGGATCTAAATTTTTCAATAGGACAACCTCTCATCTTTTCATCTACAGTGTATTTAGGCTCAATTTGCTGTACCGTTCTTTATAAATAAGACGCTCATTCCAGCAATGTGTCAAGTGAATCTTCTCTGAATTGCTTCTAATGCAATTATATATTTTTTCAAATTGAGACCAAATGTGCATGCAGTCATGCTGATCTGATCTTACCAAGGCTATTAGTTGTGGCAGTGCAACATACCTACTTTTACATTCCATGCCCCAGCAATAAATACCAAGATTCCATTTGCTTTTCTAATCCTTTGGTGTACCTATATGTTAAAAGTATCTATTTTCAAAATTGTAGCAGTTTTAACTGAATAAAACATCTGAAGGCAATTCAGGGGAGTAATGATCAAAAACAATGTGACTCCCAACCATGTTGTTAACAGTGACCAAAAGCTTAGTCAAGTAGGAGGGGAAGAACTGGTTTTCTCAAATTTTTTTTACAATCACCAGATATTGCAAACAAAGGGAGAGCCAGTGATTTGGGAGAGAATTCCAGAATTTCAGATCCAGACCATGCAGCCATCAATGATGGAGCAATTAAATTTAAGGGTGAACAAGAAGCCAGCATTTGAGGAATGCAGACATCTCAGAGGATTGCACGATTAGAAATTACTAAAATGGGGAGAGGTGAGGCCTGGGTGAGATATTGTCACAAGGACAAGTGTTTTAAAATTGAGGCGTTGCTAGACAGGTAGCCAATGAACAGGGAAGATGGGTGAAGAACTCTTGGTACAGGTTAGGATTCAGACAGCAGAATTATGGATGAGTTGAGGTGATTAACAGGCAGGCCAGGGAAGCTCAGAATGGTTGATTGTGGAGGTAATATTTGCATTGACAAGGCATTCAGCAGGAATGGATTTTGGCCAGTTTATAGATGGGCAATAATAAGGAGATGGAATTTGGCTGGTCTTGGTGCTGGAGATAATATGGGATCAGAAGCTCAGCCCAGGGTCAAATCAGATACAGAAAACTGCCTGGTTTAACCTCAGACCAAGGAGGTCAGTGCTTTGAGATTCACCCCTCCCTAGCACAGTAATCTCTTCCGACCCCTCTATCATCCAATATAAGGACTCTTCTAATTTTGGCCTTTTGAGCATCCCTCAGTTTAACCACGCCACCATTAATGGCTGCTTCTTTAATTATCTAGACCCTAAGCTTTGGAATTTCTACCAAATCATCTTCATTTCTCTATCTCTTTTTCCTCCTTTAACTCACTGCTTAAAACCCAACGTTTTGGCCAAGCTCCTGATCACCTGGCTCAATGTTGTATTTTGTTTCACACTGCTCTTGTGATGTGCCTTGAGATAAAACTTGTTGTTATACTTAGACCCAAGTTTAAATCAATGCTTTTCTATTGCAGAATGCTTTCTTTGATCTTATACAGCTTATTTGGAAGTGGATTGGCACAGAATGTCATACTGGATAGTGTGTTGGCTTTTAGCCTCCCTGTGTCCCCTATACAAAACATCCTACATGGGTCTAACAGGAATCAGAAGATTCAATAAGAATTAAACATAATTCTTGGGATGTTACTGACAGTATCAATGTTTTGGGATACTTGGGTTTGTGCTTATTAGTGAGTGAACTTTAAAATTGTAACACCAAATACAATCAATGTTTAACAGTGCATCTGGATGTAACCTCTTTAATATGGTAAAATGCCACAAGACACGTTACATATACCTTATCAGACAAAATTTGACGCTGACAAGATATAAGCATCAATTATTTTCTATTCTACAGCAAAACTTATGAAGACATTTCTTATAGTTCTTTCAGTTTAAATTTTAACTGACTAGTATTAATGATTCCTTGGACTTTTTGTTTTCTACTTGTTAAGTTAAAGTTCTGAAGAAAATCTAAACACAAAGCTCAGTTATCACTTGGGACTACGTTAAGGTGTTTAATTAGGATAAGAATAACTGAAGACTAATGACATGATATTTGTCATGACATTGTCTGCCAATTTTATGAAGCCTTTTATTCCTTAGAGAACGGAGTTTCCTTCACATGTCACCCAACGTAAACATGTTTTCCATACTTTGAAGAAAATGTCTTGCAAAAATATCCCCATCTGGAAGAGTAGTTATAATACAGAACCTAATAAATGATCAATTACTGACGTTAATTTGAAGTCAATTGAATATAAATGTACCTTGATACTCTCAGATAGTTTGGAATGCATTGTGTGCACGGACTGACAGTGTTTGCCAATATGAACTTGGGTGTGTTCAAGTTTAGCTAAATAATTAACTTCCTTATAAATGTCTGTGAATTAAACTTTCTCCTAGAGACTGATTCCATTGGAATCCTTTTATTTGACCCTGCTTAAGATTTGTAAGTCAATCTGTGTACTGGGGGATGCAGTCACACATTTCCTGTGGTTAAGGATGCCAATGTACCAGGATTGCCCAGGTATTTAGAGGAATTAAAAGGTTAATCTGTGGGACACTGCTGCAAGTAATATGTGAGGAATAAACCACAAGGGCAATAAGCAATTGATGTAAAAGCATTCTTAAAAATTCTTTGAAAATGTTAGTACAAGTCTGACTTTGAGCTACTAATAAGGCACAAACTGTACTTTCACAGATGATTGTGCTCACAGCAAGATGGATCAATTGTAAGATGTTACTAAATAAATTTAATGTTTTTCTTACCTCAGCAGATTCTGTAAATATTTTTTCACAGTACAACTAGGGTGGCCCTACCCTATATTTAACTCTTACTAACATACCTAACACTGTGGGCAATTTAGCATGGCCAATTCACCTGACCTGCACATCTTTGGATTGTGGGAGGTAACCAGAGCGCCCAGAGGGAACCCACGCAGACACAGGGAGAACGTGCAAACTCCAGACAGGTGGGAATCGAACCCAGGACCCTGGTGCTGTGAGGCAGCACTGCTAACCACTGAGCCATCGTGCCACCCATAGAAATGAAATTTTACACTCACTGGGCGACGTGAGAAGCTGCACTAATTTGCATTTCTTCCTTAAACGGAAATGCTCCGCCCCTCCCTGCACCCTTCAGGCTGCCTCTGTTTCATGAAAACAAAGCCTTACAGCCTTAGCACTGCTGCCTTACAGCACCATGGTCCCAGGTTCGATTCCAGCCTCAGGTGACTGTCTCTGTGGAGTTTGCATATTATCCCCGTGTCTGCGTTGGTTTCCTCCGGGTGCTCCAGTTTCCTCCCACCGTCTAAAGATATGCAGGTCAGGTGAATTGGCCATGCTAAATTGCCCATAGTGTTAGGTGCATTAGTCAGAGGGGAATGGGCCTGAGTGGGTTACTCTTCGGAGGGTTGGTGTGGACTGGTTGGGCACTGTGGGGAATCCCACACTGTGGGGAATCTAATCTAAACCAAGAATATTATAATGGAGACTAACAAAACACTGAGAAAGGATCACTGGACCCAATTTTTGTGGTAGCAGGTTCCACATTCCTCCACTCTATGGGAGTTGAATTTTCTCCTGAATTCCTTACTGGACAGATTGTTGATCATCTTATATTTGTGGTCTGTTATCTGCCTACAAATACTTAGAATTGAAATATCACAGATACTGCCAGACCTGCTGAGCTTTCCAGAAACATCCGTTTTTGCTTCTGATTTACAGCATCTGTATTTCAGAAAGGGTATATCAATATGGAAGGAGTGCAACGCAAATTCATCAAAATAACTCCTGTCCTTAAACTTCTCCCGATGACCCAGATAATACTTATCAATCCACCAACATCACAACGTAAACAACAGATCATTTAGCCACATTGCTGTGCATAAATAGTCTGCCATGTTTCTCTATACTGAACAGTGACTACACTTCAAAATACTTCTTTGGCTGCAAGAGGCTTTGGAATGTCCTGAGGTTGTATTTTCTTTCTTAACCTATTGCCAATACACAACTATCCCAGGCTCCCCAGGGATTTATTTCGAAAAAAAATTACACATGTAAGTTCAGCAAGTTGTATGAGTCTCTCATTCTACACCACAACTTGCAGCTAATGTTCCAGTGGTGTCATACGCTCTACAAAGCACCATGAATGTTCTACAGCTGCCAGTGTCTTAGCAGTTGTCAGTTGAATTCAATAAGTTCAGCTTTGAGAATAATCTGTATTCAACATGGCTGAAGAAGCTTCACTCTGCAGCAACAATTTAGTCTATTGCAACACAAAGATTTTTTGTAGTTCATTTTAATTTGTTTTTATACTGTTCAAGATTGCAGCTCATTTACCACTATAAATGTTTAACTTTGTCCACTATCTTGGTAGTTTGCTTGGTCTACACGATGTACCTGGAGCAATTCCCGAGTTAGTGATCCCTACCATGGGAGGGCAAAAGCAGCAGGTGTGTTGGAACACCACCAGCTCCAAGCCACACTCCATGCTGACTTGGAAATACGTCACTGTCCCATCACTGACAATGAGTCAAAATTCTGTAACTCTCTTCCTAACAGGGTTGTGGGTGTACTTATAACCGAAAGATTGCAAAGGTTAAAGAAAGCAGCTCACCACCACCTCCTCAAGAGCAAATTCAGACGTACACAACACAGGTTGTAGTCCAACAGGTTTATTCGTAATCACAAGCTTTCGGAGCACTGCTCCTTCACTTCAGCTGATGAAGCAGCAGCGCTCTGATAGCCTGTGATTTCCATTAAACCTGTTGGACTACAGCCTGGTGACATGTGAATTCTGACTTTGTCCACCCCAGTCCAACACCAGCACCTCACTTCATAGCTGCCATTGACGCCTCAAAGAGCAATTAGGAATGGACAGTAAATGCAACCAACAATGCCTATATCCCATGAATGAATAAAAAGCTAAAAACAATTTACTTATCCACAAATAGAGACTTAATACTATCACATCATTAATATCAATATGTGTTTGCATTTCCTGATGCTTCAGACTCTACTAGGAACTTCTAATAAAGACATTGCACTTTCTGAAAGTAGAACTGTATGACTAAACATTTGTCTTTTCAGATAATGAATTCTGACAGCCTACAGCATTTTCCAGTAAAAGTTACAAAGAATGTGTAGCACAGAAACAAGCCATGTGGCCAACATATCTGTTCAAGTCTTAATGTTCCTCTTACCTTACTTCATCTCATTTTGCAGCAAATTCTTCTATTCCTTTCTCCATCTTCTGTTTATCGAGTTTCCTCTCAATTGCACCTATACAATTCACCCCTGCCAATTCTTGTGGTAGTAGTTTCCACATTCTCACCACTCTGTGGGAGGTGTATTTTCTCCTGAATACCTACTGGACTTATTGTTGATCATCTTATATTTGTGGTCTGTTATCTGCCTACAGATACTTAGAATTGAAATACAAATACCTGTAGTATCCTCCATCTCCATCAACATCTCCTTGTGCCTCCTTTTGTCAGGCCTGCCTGAAATAATATATTTAAGGGACCACTTAAGCTATTATTTATGTGCAAGAAAGTGAGTGAAGTAATGTGGCAGATTAAAAACAGGGAAAAAGGCTTTTGTATAAAATTCTACAACCCGGTTACAAGTCATAGTATCTTAAAGCAAAGACATTGCATCTATGCCAACTCATTGAAAGAGCTCACCAATTTATCCCACTCACCCCTGTTCTTTCCCCAGGGACCTGCAAATGTTTCCATATTTAATATTTATCCAATTCCCTTTTGAAAGTTGCTATTAAATCAGTGTCCTCTGCTCTCTCATTATAGATCATAAAAACTGGTTGTACAAAACAAAATTCTCCTCCTCTCACCCTCTGGCACATTTGCCAATTAGCTTCAATTAGTGACCACTAGTTACCGAGCTTCCTGCCTGTAGAATATTCTCTCATCAAACTCCTCCTCATGTTGAATCCTTCTCTGGCTGATCAGTGAAAAACTTGAGATCGTGTTTACATGAAGGCTATGTGAGTCACACAGTGAAGTGTAGCCATATTAACAGAAACCTGGGAAGCAAGAGGGTCTCAGGGCAATCGCTCCAAGAGTTACTCAGAGTAAAGTCCTAGGCCCAACCTGTGGAGGGTTAGGATTAGGGTTAGCGTTAGCATTAAGATCCATCATAAGGTTAGAAGTGGGAATGTTCACTGATGATTGCATACTGTTCAGCACCATTCATGATTCATCTGATACTGAAGCCTGCATCCACAGATCTGGACAGTTTCCAGGCTTGGGCTGAAAAGTGATAAATAACTTCTGCACCACAGTAATGCCAGGTGATGACCAGCTCCAGTGAGAGAGAATCTAGCCATTGCCCATTGATATTCAATGGCATTGCTATCACTGCAGCCTGCACTATCATTCTCCTGGAATTTACCACTGACCAGAAACTGAACTAGAAAAGCCATATAAAAGCAGTGGCTGCAACAGCAGGTCAGAGACTAGGATATCATCTCCTTTCTCCCTGACATCTGTTCATCATCCAAATTAAACAAGAGCGTGATGGAATAATCTTCACTTACTGGAATGGGGAAAGCTCCAACAATATTCAGGAAACTTGACACTATCCAAAACAAACTTGACTGGCACCCCATCTAACTGCTTCACCAATGAAGTACAAATGTAATATCATTAACAAGATGCACTGCAGCAACTCAGCAAGTCCACAGCAGATGTATTTAAACACCTCAACCTGCAAGATCTCACGTGGAAATATATTGTCATTCCTTGTCATTGGGTCAAAATTCTGGAATTCCTTTCCTATCAGAATTGAGTATCCTTGCACCCCTAAGGACTGATATGGTTCATAAGGCAGCTCAATGGCAGTGATGGGCAATAAATGCTGGCCCAGTCAGTGATATCTACATCCCATGAACGAATGAAGAAGTAACGTAAACCTTGAAGCCTGGCTTGGTAATAGAAGCATAAAGTTAAAGCAAGTTGTGTCCAAGGTAGACTCAGATCAGCACACTAAATTTGATGGTGGGAGTGGCATAAAACTCTAAAGCAAAGGATAACGAAAGGCTAAATATGAAAAATTGCACACATCATGCTAGAAATATAAATATATTATGTGAAATACTGACTTAGTTATATTGCGTTTGCTGTTTCATAATTCTACGTATTGTTACTTATTGAAGTAATACTCTTTCATCAAGAAAAAGATTAGTTTAGTTTACATTACAGTGTGGAAACAGGCCCTTCAGCCCAACAAGTCCACACCGACCCGCTGAAGCGCAACCCACCCATACCCCTACATGTACCCCTTACCTAACACTACGGGCAATTTAGCATGGCCAATTCACCTGACCTGCACATCTTTGGACTGTGGGAGGAAACCAGAGCACCCGGAGGAAACCCACGCAGACACGGGGAGAACGTGCAAACTCCACACAACCGCCTGAGGCGGGAATTGAACCCGGGTCTCAGGCGCTGTGAGGCAGCAGTGCTAACCACTGTGCCACCGTGCCGCCCACAAGATATACCTCGTGTATCAATGGCCAACAATTCGGATCTACCCATAACCCTTCGAAACAGTCTATGTCTTTCAGTATGTGAAGAAGGGAAAAGAGGAGATGTTCTCACACAATCATGTGTGAAATGAATAAAAGTATATGGAAATAGACATTTGTATTACAGAAGGAGAGTATTGAGAGACAGAGTCTTAGTCATAGACTTGTACAGCATGGAAACAGACCCTTCCGTTCAACTCATCCATGTCAACAAGATATCCTAAATTAATCTTGGCCAATTTGCCAGCATTTGGTCTATATCCCTCTAAACCCTTCCTATTTATATACCCATCCTGGTGCCTTTTAAATGTTGTAATTGTACTAGCCTCCACCACTTCCTCTGGCAGCTCATTCCATACACGCACCACCCTCTGCATGAAAAAGTTGCCCCTTAGGTCCCTTATAAATCTTATCCCTCTCACCTTAAACCTATGCCCTCTAGTTTTGGACTCTCCCACTCCAGGGAAAAGACCTTGGCTTTCACCTTATCCATGCTCCTCATGATTTTATAAGGTCATCCCCTAAGCCTCCGACACACCCGGAAAATAGCCCCAGCCTATTCAGCCTCTCCCTATAGCTCAAACCCTCCAACCCTGGCAACATCCTTGTAAATCTTTTCTGAACCCTTTCAAGTTTCACAACATCCATCCTCAGTTATGAGGAAGGACCACTGGACCTGAAATGTTAACTTTAACTCTAATTTCTCTTCATCAATGCGGCCAGGTCTGCTGAACCTTTCCAGCGATTTCTGTTTTTGCCACCTTCATTATCCTGCTTACCTGGGACTCCAGTTTCAAGGAACTATGAACCTGCACTCCAAGGTCTCTTTGTTCAGCAATGTTTAACTAGCAGCTCCTAGACACCACAGATCAGATTCTTATCATTATTATTAAGTGTATGAGTCATGCCCTGATTTGCCTTTCCAAAATGCAGCACCTCACATTTACCTAAACTAAACTCTATTTGCCACTCCTCGGCCCATTTGGCCCATCTGATCAAGGTCCCGTTGTACTCAATGGTAACCTTCTTCGCTGTCCACTGAAAATCCAATTTTGGTACCATTTGCAAACTTATTACCTCTATGTTCACATCCAAGTCATTTATATAAATGTTAAAAAGCAGTGGACCCAGCACGGATCCCTGTGGCACACCACTGGTCACAGGCCTCCAGTCTGAAATGCAACTCTCCACCACCACCCTCTGTCTTCTACCTTTGAGCCAGTTCAGTACCTAAACAGCTAGCTCTCCCTATATTCCATGAGATCTAACCTTGCTAACCAGTCTACCATGAGGAACCTTGTCGAATTCTTTACTGAAGTCCATATAGGTCACATCCACAACTCTGCCCTCACCAATCCTCTTTGTTACATCTTCAAAAAAGTCAATCAAGTTCGTGCGACATGATTTCCCATGCACAAAGCCATGTTGAATATCTCTCATCAGTCGTTGCCTTTCCAAATACATGTAAATCCTATCCATCATGATTCCCCCTAACAACTTGCCCATCACTGATTCCAGGCTCACCGGTCTGTAGTTCCTTGACTTTTCCTTATCACCTTTCTTAAATAATGATGTCAAAGTTTTTCATTTCCAGAACTTTAGCACAAAATTGCAAGAATACCAAGGGCAGAAATTTGCAGAGGTTTCAGCAATGTAGGCTATGGTGAAATGTACAGTAGAATGGGAAGAGATGTCTTGCAAGACCCAGCTTGATGTTTAGAGCAGTTTGCATCATCTCTTATGCTTTTCACAAGCTGCATGGCAAGTTTGTCAGAAGGCAGTGGCAAGTTGCCGATTAAGGGGGATGAATGTTTGTTAAACAACTTGTTTATAACCCAACTGCCTCATTAACAGTCAGTTTTCGATCTTATCAAACTCACCAAAACAGGCTTGCATTGAGGAAACTTGCCATGGAGACCAGAGTGTGTATCTGCCTGATTCAGTTCACCACTTGCTCTGAACAACCTCCACGTTGCCAATGATCAAACAGCATCTCAAAGCATGATTCATAGGTACCAGCCACATTCACCATCATCCATATACACTGGCATCCCGCATCTGACAACCTACTGCAAACAACATGGCACCACTCTGATATACTAACCAGACTATTGAGGAAGCACAGATTTGCATTGCAGGGTGCACTGGAAACGGGCATGCAAAGGAGGACATTTTAAGCGAATGGACAGCTCAGCTCATGGACTGAATCTCAGAGATGCTCATTATGTCTCTTTGTGCTCACTTATTTAGTGCCTAGCTGCACATTCGCAGCATCCATGCCTGCTAGTTCATTGGTGCTTCAGCCAGAGCCAAAGGCTATCAGTTGTGTCATACTGACATGCTCTTTAGTGCAGACAGACAGACTGCTTGTCAGTAAGGATCTCTGTGGCAGACATAACACTCTCTATGTTCATTCAACCAAATGGAACATCAGAAATTGGGTGGGTGCCAGTCATCAGTCTACTCAAGTGGTTGTCACTGTCAGTCGGATCTCCTGATACTGTCAGTTACAGGCACCATCCTCACGAAGTTCAGTCAGTTGTTGGCTTGGAACATTCATAATCAAGGGATCTGTTTGACTAGTCCAAGGGGTGTTCAAAGTTCAATTCCATAGCATAAGCAGTGAGGGGAATTGCATACCATTAGTCAGGGGAGTGCAAACACATCAATCAAGACTCTGGTCTGTCGTGTCTAGGAGCTGCTAGTTAAACCTGGTCAGATGTCTGGGTTGGTCTGACAATCTTTCAGGAGGTTTCAAGAGATGGCCTGTAGGTACAGTAGGGGGGAGCACAGTCAGAAGGGATAGGTCGGAGGAAAGCTCAAGTTGTACAGGGCAGAGGGGATGGGGAACAGCATTAGAGGGGTTATTAGGCTACAGGGGTGGGGAAAGGTAATGTTACTGGCAGTGTCATCTGCAGGGGGCGCACATAGGACCAAGGTGGGCATTATTAAGATGTAATGCCAGGATTCAGGGGGCAAAGAGATTGTAAACAAAGCTCACATTTGGAATGGTACAACTGCTTGCCTCTATGTCATGTTCCCCTCCTGGACAACAAGAAAACATGGATCTCCAATGGGCACTGGGGACAGGGTGGTGCTGGCTTTGTATCATGGACAGTGTAGCTTCATCGCTGCTGTACCATTACGGTGCCAGTGAGGGGCAACACTGGATTGCTAATTTTTGTCCAAGTGCAGATTAGCTTTTCAATAATGGCACATAGGGTGCCAGTCTTTTGGGAATATCCGCTGACTTGTGAGCTGTTCAAGGAACTTTCATGGTAAGATGGGCTGGAATTGGGACCTGAGGGATATCATAGGCCAGGGGACATGGTTAATGAGGTGAGTTTAGTAACATATGACAAGAAAGCCCACTAGGCCTTGTGGCAAAAAAAAAAGCTGAATGCAACTCCGACTTTAAAAAAGCATCAGCCCCAAATGGAAAGGAAAGATTGGTTGTTAACTGTTCCCTGATGCATTCTCCATGGCAATGCATCTACAAACAGAGTCCACTTGCCAATCAATCAATCAGTACCCTCTTCTCATGCAGTATATACTATTAATCCTTAGAGATTTGTTAATCTTGCAATTCTGTCTTGATTAGTGCAAGACACAAGCTTCAACAGAATGTCTCTTTTCTCTACAATACTAAAACATATGCAATTTATAAATGTTATACTAAAGCCTCCAGCTGCCCTCTCTCGTGGATGTAAAAGATCCCCTATCTCTATTTCAAAGAGCAGGGCAGTCCTCCCTGGTGTCTTGACCAACATTTATCTTTTAATCAACAGCCTCAAGACAGACTATTCAATATCACATTTCTGTCTGTGGAAGCTTGCTGTGCATATATTGGCTGCCATGTTTCCTACATTACAGCTGTGACTGCACTTCAAAAAGTACGTTACTGGCTGTAAAGCACTTTGACACATCCTGAAGGCATGAAAGGTGCCATATAATTGCCAAGTCATTTTTTTTAATACGCATATACTGTAGGTGCACAACATATTATACAGACATGTGTATTTACATTGTACATCAAAATTATTTTAAGTAAATAGATATTGCAGCTGTGAAGAGATTTAAGAGTAATCTATATCTGGAAGATGCTTATAACTTGTTAATGTTGCTTTGCTCTTACCTATGCTGCAATCTCAGCCCATTCATCACATCCTGCTTCATACCTGACCATTCAACAGTTAGATAAAACAAGCACATTAAAAAATTCGAATATAGAATGGAACACTGCTGCCAGACACATTACAAGACACAAATTTAGCATTCAAGACACAACTCCAAGGTGATAAATAATAACAGGAATATGTCCATTTTTCAAAAGGCAGTTACCCATCTCAATGTTCTCAAAGAGGGAGACAATTCACAGCATTGCAACAGTGGGTTTCTAGTCCATATTCCTGTTAAATTGATATATTTTCTCTCATGCAGATAAGTTATGCTTGATTTTTGTTTTGCACAGTACAACTTTTCAAAATAAACAAAACCCTTCAATGCAATACTGCTTCTTTAAAATAATGATCACAGTATGGGTAGGGGAGTATGTTGCTGTTGAGGACAAAATTTTTTCAAAACAGTTCACCTGCAAGTGACAACTTTTTAAGCTTGGTTCAAAGCAACAGCTGCTGTTTGATTGCCTAGCAACTAAAACTTGATGGATGACCCTAAAGATGGATAACTATCATAAATCACCTCATTCAGACTCTCAGGGAAAAAAAGATTAAAAACAATGGTTTTCTCGGCATTTGCTTCACTCAGTAATGTATGTTGATAAATTTGCCTTTGAGATTCACAGTAGCGGTCGATAAAATTAGACACTTTTGTTCAAATGGTCTTGCTGCATGCAAGCCCCTGGACCAATTAAGGCAAGCTGCCACAGTTTTATTAAAAAGGCAGGGGTATTAACAAGTCACAAATAAAAAGTGTTGTTCTCTGAGAAGGAAGAGAAGAATCTTAACCACAAGAGATTTTGAACATTTAAAGTCTTAGCTGCATATTTATTCTGCATCTGTCTGGATATGGTACAAGTTTTACCAGCAGAATGTAGATTTCAAAATGCAAAAACCTATTCATCCTCCTGAGGTGACAACCGCGTAAAGTTACATAAACTAATCTTTTTTCACTTTCTCCCCTCATCTTCCTGGAGCTAACATAATCGAGCAATGTTGGTTTGTGATCTGGCAATGAACAACTTAGGAAATTCATCCATCCATTAAACTTCATGGATCCTTGTTTCCAATTTGTCCCTCCCCTGACTGCATCTCAAGTTACAGCCTTGTACAATCTGAGTCTAAATAATATTCACCATGATAAACGACACCATAACTCTGATATCCGCAATCAATCTTTGCTTTAAAGATACATCCATCTTCAATAATGTTGATCGGGATTCTGTGAAATGGGAAACGTGACTGTGTTCCTGACCTCCTAACAGTGGGGGAAGGAAGCTCTGACTGATGTCTGCCAGCCCACATCTGGCTGCAAAAATAAATTAATCTTATGAAGACAAATGAAGAGAGAGGCTGCAGCCTCTGAAAGGGCTGCTCAATTACAGGGCCAATTGTGAGGCACCAATCTTCCTGTACAGAAGCATGAGATGCCACCCTTGCAAGTTCAAATAAAAAAAGGCAATGCTTATTGTACTTGTTACTTTTATGATCCCTTCTTTGTTTTACAGCTTTTAAATAATTATTAACATAGGGCAGAATAGAAATCCCTGGAGATTCTAGAGTCCCAACATCACATTATGACTACAGTGCTTGTAAAATGTACCGTGTGCATTATAAAAACATTGAGATGTACCACAGATGTCACTTTTTACATACTGGTATCATTTTTCAACATTCAACTTGGACAGCACCATTTATCTATTTGCAAAGTAAAATGCAACATAAAGCTTATGTACATGTATTTTGTGGGAATTTTAGTTTGAATAACAATTTTTCTAACCGTGAAAACTCCAAAGATTCGTAAGTACATCTGTACATGGGAGGCTATGTATTCTTTTGGGGGTGAAGATGGTAAGGTTGGGGTCTTTGATAACCTAATTGAATAGAATATTTGTGAAGGAGATGAATTTATTCATCACACAGGAAAGTCCTCAAGAAGCTCATTCTCACTGGGACTGAAAATCAGGGTGGCCAGTGAAACAGTCTAAAACAAATCTAAATAATGTGCTATTGTAGCAATTTGTTTAACTTTTAGAGACTACATGATTTTTTAAGTATTTAAGACCATACCAACAAGAGCAAAAAGAAACTGGTTTTATTTTAATGCAAAATTGTAGCATCCACTTAGATTACACCAATCCTTTCTGCTGATATTCAAACTTTCACATTTTGGTGTGTACATAGTTTTATCTCGTCCATTGCGTGAACAGTAACTGCAAATGTGATTTTCTGTACTAGCAGACCACAAACTCCATTCCCGGAGTTAAGATGGTGTACCTGTTAGTAACTTGAGAAACAATTTTGATTTAGAATTTTGAACTAAAGATGCCATTTTGCTCATCACACTAGACACAGGCTCTTTGACAGAACTAACCAATTCTTCTTGAGTTTTTCTCCCTTAGCCCTGCAAACATCTTTCCTTTTCAAATTTTTATCTAACTTCCTTTTCAAACTTTTTGCTTAATTCACTTCCACCACCCTTTCAGGCAGTGCATTCCAGATCACAACAACTCAATGCTTAAACGAATTGTTCCTCATCTCTCTAATTACCTTAAAACTGTGTCCCCTGGTTACTGATTCTTTTGCTAGTGGAAACAGTTTCTCTTTACTTACTCAATTAAAACTCTTCAGTTTTACCCTTCAATTTCTTATTTGTAAATAGTGTTTTCTCTTATCCTTCATTCCATTAAGGTATTGATTCCTGGCCGTTTAGGTTCTGTTGACACTGGGTAGCACCAGTACCCTACTTCAGCATTTATGTATATATGTGTAAAGCCTGTAGATGAGAACTGACATGACATTCCCCAAGTGGGGAATCGGAGAATACGTTTCACTACCACTACACTTTATTCAGATTTGTTTTAGACTGTTTCATTGGCCATCCATGATTTTAATCTAAAGTCAACAAGGATTCCCGGGCAACAATAAGCAGTGCAAGCATCAGTTCGATATTTTCCTCTCCTAAACAGGAGTATTGAGTCTAATTACTCCTCCACTCTCCAACCAAGATCAGCAAAATAGGTAGCAAGCAGGATCAAATTGATACCCTTGTGATTTATGTTGCTCAATTCCTTCCTGGAATGTGTTCTCTGACACAATGGGGGACCTTGTATGTGCTTTTTAAACAACGCTCATGCCAGCAAAGTATTCTTTACCTCCTTTGAGTGGTTCTTAAAATATTCACTTCTCTGTTTTTATCAGTTTGTTTGTGACTTTTAAAACTGCTCCCCTTTCTAACCCATTCTACATCGAAAGTCTACATAGTCAAATGCCTTGGAACAAGTTGCAAAAGGCACTGTTTAAGTCTCCTGTTTGGGTTGTAACAACAACCAACAGGAACAATGTATATGGTGTTTTTGAAGCACACTTACTTTATAATCTTGGAAATATGGTAGCTAATTTGTACAGAGCAAGTTCCCACAAATGGTAATGTGAGACAAAATAGTAATTTGTTTTGGTGATATCATTTTAGGATAAATATTGGCCATGACACCTTTAAACCTCTTCCACACTTCTCTGAAATTGTGCCCATGAGATTGTTTGTTTGTATCCAGCTGAAAGGTTATGCAGGGCCTTAAGTTTAAACATCTCATTTGAATGATGGTGCCTTTGAAAATACATCAATCCCTCTGTACTGCATTACAGAGTCAGCCTAGAGTTTTCTTGCCCAAGTCCTGGAGGGTGCTTTGAAGCCACAACCTCTGACTCTGAGGTAAGTGTGCTACTTACAGCTGACATAAAAATGGCAGGTACATGAGGCAATAAATGATGCCATCATGGTTTTTCTGAAGAAAGTGAACTGTTATGTCACAGCCCAAAGCACCTTGCAACTCATCCTTTAAAATTATGCGAATGGTATATTTCATTATATGGTCAAAGAGAGATGTGGAGAATTTAGAACAAGTAAAACATATTTTTATATTAACCTTAATGAAACCACTGTCCCAAAGCACCATATAAACATAAATACCAAAACAAAGGAGAATTTGACACTGAACCACATAAGGAGAAAGTGAGGACTGCAGATGCTAGAGATTAGAGTTGAAAAGTGTGGCACTGGAAAAGCACAGCCAGTCAGGTAGCATCCGAGGAGTAGGAGAGTCAATGGTTCGAGCCTGATGAAGAGCTTATGCTCGAATCATTGACTCTCCAGCTCCTCAGACGCTGCCTGATCAGCTGAGCTTTTCCAGCACCACACTTTTCAACACTGAGCCACATAAGGATATAGTCGGAGAGAGTGATCGAAGAGCTAAGCTTTACAGGATAGCAGAGAGTTGGAGAGGTTTATGAAGGGAATATCAGAGCTTAGCGCCCAAGTGGCTGAAGGCATAGCTAGTAACAGTGGGATGACTGAAATCAGCATTGGATTAAAAAAAATGGAAGTACAGAAATCTCAGGGAGTTGTAGGATTGCAAGTAGTTACAGAGATAGGGAATAGTAACACCCAGACAAATTGGTGTTTGGTAACATGCCAGATAGATAATGAATTTAAATGGCATTCTGGTGTAAACAGGAGAATTCCTGGTCTTGGTTCTGGGACAAGAATTAAACTTTGTGACAATGGCAAACTACCTTTTTTGATATACTTAATAAGATATCTTGAACTGGAAGAATAACATCTTTAAGATATTTCAAACTGTCGATACTTCCAATTTTAATAGAAGATATCTGAATACAATATCTGAAAGTGAAGTCAAGACCAACATACTTGAAGGGGTGAAGCAATGAACATGAAGCTTATATAAATTATCTAATATTCATTTTTGCAGCATAACTCAAGTTTCTTGAGCTGCCAGATATTGTTTTCCAAGCCATAGGAGAAAGACAGAAACATCTAGTCAGGAACGTGCAGCAAATGAGATGCACACGTTACAAAGGGGATTAAAGGCATTAAAGATAACTGGGTCAAAGGTCAGAGATAATGTATGCACTCGGCCTTATTACACTAATGGGCCCTATTCAGAGGCTTGACGGCTATATAATTAAAGGGCTACTTAACACTCCGCTCACGTGATAATGTAATCAAATGCCCATTGTTTATATTATAAATAGTGCCAGGTTAGGTGTGAAAATATTAAAACAAACATCTGAATTGAAGTAAATAGGCACCATATGCAGAATTTAAACTTAAGGGGGAATACAGTAAGTGATTTTTTTTAAAAGAAGAAATAAGTGTGTGTACCTTTATGAATATTTTTTCTCAAGCTTCCCAATAATAGAAAGCAAACAATTTAGGGAAGACATATTTGTTATTTACTAAGTACCATAATCTGCTTCGGGAGCCATGAAGTTGTGGTAGGCTGAAATGCAAGTCTTTCCTTTTCAAACGTGTTCTGTTAGTACACAGCATTTTTGTGTATAGTTCATGAGAACGGTGGTCAAATTTAACTCATACCAGGAACTGAGTAGATAATCTAACCTGCCACTCCGGTAAAGTACTGAGGGGTTGCTGCTTTGTCGACAAAATGTTGAACCAACGTTTATCAATCTGTATTGATGGATGATGGTGAACATCAAAGATTTCAGTAACATTGAATGAAAGGACAGGATTTCTCCGATGATTAAGGTTATCGATTGCTGTCAACCAACACCACACTAAAGAAATAAGTACATTTAACTCAAAAGTTTGTGGGATGTGTGTAAAACTGGCCTATATCACAATGTGTGCCTCTCAATGTAATTCATCGTACGATCACCATTTGGAGACTTGCATTATGTGTAATGAGTTGCAATTTCAACGTACGTTTTTCTGTCTTTAATGGTCTGATGGTGATTAATTTCGTGTAGAATCAAATGTGCTTTCTAAAATCTGTCGATCAAACTTAAGCACTGATATATCTGCAAGTTAAAAAGACCCATGATTTAAATGAATATAGTATCATATGTTGGCAGTTTTCCAAATGAAAAGTAAAAGGGGTCTCTGCTAACAATGTTAATCTACATTTCTTTTTTCTGAAGTATTCTTGTTTTGTGTTCTCATGTCTAAATTGACCAGAACATTTGTCTATGACAGAGTGGTGAAAGAAAATATTTCACCGACTGTGAAACGTTTTGGGGCGTCCTGATAACATTGAAGTTATTGTAAAAACATAGACACTTTCTTCTTCTGATAGCGCAATCGACTGTGTATGGTCACATTTAATTTAGATTTCGAGTTTAATGATCACTCCATTTTAATGCTGGTGATGAAATTAACATGTTTTTCTAAGAACAAATGAGATCCAAAAAAAAGGTTCTGTGATAATTACGTCAGAGAGGAGAGAATAAGAAAGACGGAGCGGCAAAGTGAGAGAAAAAGTAACTGAGCAAGAGAGACGGCAAAGAAATGGAGGAAAGACAGAGAAAAAGCAGCAGAGTTAGAGAAAAAGCGTGACAGATCAGAGACACTGAATGAGAGAGAGAGAGAGAGAGAGAGACAGAAACAAAGAGAGGGAGAAAGAGCAAGAATGATGGAAAGAAAGAGACAGGTATATTCAGGGAGTTATGCAGAGACACACAGAGTGAAAGAGATTGAGAGAGAGGTAGAATGAAATAAAATCCTCAATTTACCAATCCGAAAACACTCAAGATCGGAATGCCCAGCTTTCTGCCAGAGAAAGGTTTCAGAAACTATGTAACTGCATCCCTGTGCCTTCAGCAAGAAGTGAAGAAAAACGATGATATCGGACCACTTCCTGCACCCCTAACTGTTCAGAACCAGCGCTTGTAACTCATGCTAGCAATCCATTTTGTTGCGAAGATGCGCTAAGTATTGTCAATTTCCTCGCTGAAATCAATTGTGTATCAAAGCAGCCGCCTAACAACGTGTCAGGCCTGTCAATGTCAATCTTACTCCGTCATTTCTAAATTAATCTTGGAGCCAGTAACAGGCATCGAAAGACTGACTGTGCTGGTTGTAAATAAGCAGACGTTGTGTAAATTATCTAGCAGCTCTGCCACATTAAAATACACTTTAAAAGCTAAATTATGAAGTTGCAAACAGCGCATATTTGTACAACATACAGAGCAGTTTTCAAATCAATTGGGTCAGAATTAATGTTTTGGTTTTCAGTCCAATTTTGCCATGAGGCTAGTGATAGAAGGAACTTCTTCGAAGCAATAATGATCAACTGAACTGGGAATATCCCTTCAAACACTTATTTTGTAGTAAAAATAATCTCAGCAACACAACATGATATTCTGAAAAAATCCATTCTTTTTTCTGTCCAGCTCTGAATTTTCAGCATCGGTTTCAAATTCCCCACATCCTCTCCTGCATCCGGTACACTTCCCTATCTCTGTGGCTACTTGCAACCTTAAAACTCTCTGAGATCTCTGTACTTCAGCTGCCTGAGACCGAAGGTCTAGAATTCCTTCCTAAACCTCTTCACCTCTCTGGTAGCTTTTAAAACCCACCTCTATGCACACCTTTCTTAATAATTCATTAAATGACTCAGCATCAAATTCCCTTGTTACAATGTTCATACTGTGTGCTGTTCTAGTCCAATGGTAGTGTCCCATTGAATCAGGAGTATTCAGGTTCAAGTCCCACCTACTCCAGAAGTGTGTAATAATGTCTCTCAACAGATTGATTGATTCTGAAAATATCTATAATAGTTAAATGGTGCTTTAGAACAGTTTTTATAATATTGTTGTATAGAATACTCATACAAGGAAAGTTATTATCATACCCATTTTAAATTTCCTACATCTTCCTTTTGCCTTCTGATGAAATAAATGTACCATTCACAGTACTTTAAGGCAAAGATGAGCTGGAAGGTGCTGTTGGCTGTAGCTTAACACTTCACTTCCTTTGCGCATAGGAGAAGTTTATGACAATATTCCACTCCCGAGCAACTGTCGGTGTGGAGTTTGCACATCCTCCCCGTGTCTGCATCACTCATCTGGGTGATCTGGTTTTCTCTCAGAGTTCAAAAATGTGCAGGTTAGATGAACTGGCCATGCTATATTGCCATAATGTCCAGGGATGTGCACGGTTGGTGGATTCGCCATTGAAAATGCAGGGTTATAGGGATAGAATAGGGGTCATGGTTCTGGGTGGGATGCTGTTCAGAGGATTGTAGTGGACTTGATGGTTCTTAGGCCTTGAACAAGTCTGCTCTCTCCGTGCAACTCATCTCCTTGTCACTGCTGAAGCTGGGAATTAATGGAAGAACAGAGGCCAAGTTTGAGTTTTGATCTTTGCAAAAAGCTAATAAGTAACCAAGGCATCAGTAGTAACTTTTCAAGCCTTGTGACATGTTCCTATGTGGTATGCAATGTACCAAACATTTCACTGTTTTCTGAAAATCCTTTAACTTAGAGTATTCAAAAGATAAGAATAGGCAGATTTAACCTGTAATGTTGAACCACAAATGTCATAAAAAAATTGTTCTTTAATTGGAAAGTGCATGTTCAGCCTTGAGGAGATGCCAACCAACTTTTGAGAAGCATGGCTGTAACAATTACAATTTTTATAAGGTACATATAGATTCACATACTATATCCAGTGAGGAAATGATAGACAAATGTGAAATATACAGCACAGTATAAGTAGCTCTAAATCTAAAATTAACTTGAGATTCCCCAGAACACTGCTTGTCCATAAATTACATCATCACTAAATGGACAGCATGTTCCCATTCAAAAATTTAACTCAGAATAATACAGCAACAACTTGCATTCATGTAACATCCATTATGTTTTGAAAACATCCCAAGGTCTGTCACAGGAGAGTTATCAAACAAAATATGACATGAACTGCATATGTAGATAAAGGAACAGGCAGCCAAACATTTGATTTGAGGGGTCAGCTTTAGGAGCTGTCTTAAGGAGGAGTTAAAGAGTCCAGGAGTCAAACGCATTGGCAAGCTGAGGATGTAGCCAGCAATGGTGCAGATATGGTAATCAGGGCTGACTCAGAACATCCAGATACCGGTAATAAAATATACCTGTGGTGAAAATAAATGAAGTGGCACAAAGCAGAGTCTGAAAAGTACTTCAGAAAGTAACACTGGCATTTTGGACCTTCAGGTTAAATACTCCCAAATATCAAGATGGGTTAGTTTAATCATTGGAGTTATTACCTTACATTAGATGATTATTAAAACATTTTGCTATGTGCAGGGAACTTTATGGAACAGATGAAAGCAGACAGTCAGTATCAAGTCTGCAATGAAGCAACTTTGGGTTATTGTGGCTAACACTCAGTGCTGGTTTGATGTTCAGTTTGGAAGAGATCTGTTCCTTATAGTCCTTCATTAACAGAATGGCATTGGCTTAGACATTGGGAGGATACATCACTCTCCAAAAAATGCCACAGGACTTTTTACAGTTTAACATCGAATCACAGAATCGCAACAGTGCAGAAAGAGGCCATTCAGCCAATCAAGTCTGCACTAAGTCTCTGCAGAGCAACCCATTCAGATCTAACCCTATCCCCATTACCCCACATTTACTTTGGCTAAACCACCTAGCCTGCATATCCTGGGATATTATGGGTCAATTTGACATGGTCAATCCACCTAGCCTGCATATCTTTGGACTGTGGATGGAAACCACGGAGGAAACCCATGCATATATAGGGAGAATGTGTAAACTCCACACTAACAGTCACCTGAGGCTGGAATCGAACCCAGATCCCTGGGTTGAGGCAGCAGTGCTAAGTACTGAGCCACTAATCTGAAAGATGGGAGGACAGGGACTCAACAAAGGTTGATCCTAAAGACACAAGCAAGAAAGTAGTGAGAAGAAACAGAAACAAAAGACTGATGGCAACTGTGATAACAGAGCAAGCGAGAGAGAACAGAGCAAGAATAAGGCTGCGGGGACATTTGAGAGAAAGAAGGTCAGTGTATTGTGGCTTGTGATGTTAGGGAATTGGGTAGCACTGCAGCAGCCATTTATACAAAGCCACAGGCAGCCTTTGGGCAGAGCTCAAAGGGTGGTCTCTGAAACTGAAGATAGTGCCTGCATTAAAGTTGCATGGGGCTTACACCCAGAATACTTTTATTGTCTGATGGAGAATTGGCCTGTCACAAGTCAGGCATCATATCTCAAACCAAATATGCAGCACAGTTATAATAAAGTCCCAAATGGCTTCAAAGTATTGGAACAATTTTCAACCTTTTGACTTGGAGTGTCTGCTCACAAAGCCCTCAGGATGAAAATTTCTCTGATGCTGCTTCATTAGAAACGGGAGCAAACACACCACAATTTCCAAACTCAGGATATTACATGAAGCAGCCTTTTTTCGCCTCCTGTGCTCCATTCATTGTAAATCTAGATATTCATGATAGATTCAGCACATACAACAGAAAGAGATAAACACTGTCTATGATATAGTACCTTCTCATACCCTTAGGACATCAAACAAAAGCCTAGCCAATTAATCACAACTGAAATACAGCCCACTGTTGTTGAACTGATGAGTCACATACAAGCAACAGAAAATGCGACAAAAAACTGTTCTGGTGCTATTAATTGAGGGAAAAATGTCAGCCAAGACACAGGGGGAGTTTCACACTCTTTAAAATCTACCAAAGGACAATTATTTTAGTCCCATCTGCACAGCAGGATGTACACCATTCAGGGGGTGGAATCCACAAACTTCTCAGAATGTCAGAAGGCAGTCCCAACCATCTGAAGTGGGTGCCAATGTGATTTAACCATGATAGCTGATAAAACGAAGCAGTGTTATATAATAAGGATGTCATTGTCATTGTGCTTATCAGCAGGTGCACCCCCTGAACTGTACAAAACTCCTTAATGCCTCACCTTGGATATGAACATTGCAATGGTCCCAGGACCTCAGACATGATCTCAAAGCCTAGACATAAACCAGGAATCCAGAGCTCACCCAGGACCCTATAGCTAACCCAGGAGCCCATCTCATAGTGCCCACCTCACTCCAGTTGCCAGGCTGGCAGGGGAAAACTGTTGATTACAGGATCCACCACTTGGAAAGAAACCTCTACAGATACAGCAAGATCCAGAATGGGATGGAAAAACTCACTAACTCAACTGCCCTGGACAATGCCTGAACAGCTCAGATATTCTTTCTTGGGAACCAACATTTTGTTGTCCATCCCCATTGTTCTTGAACTGAATGGCTAACAAGGCCATTTCAGAGCTCAGTTAAGAGCCAACCTTACTATTCTGAATCTGGAGTTACACACAGGTTAGACTGGAAAAGGATAACAGATATTCTTCCCTGAAGAACATTAGTGAACCAGGTGAATATTTACAATCGATGATAACTGCCATGGTCAACATTGCCAAGAAAGCTTGGTATTCCAAACTGTAAGGAATCAATTTAAGTTCTACCAGCTGTCAAGATGAGATCTGATCTGATGCCTCCCACAGTGTGTGTCTGACCATCCACATGGCTAGTCTAGAGACATTTCTAGTATGAGACTGTGTCTGCCATGAGGTCACTTAAATTCAGCTGATTCAGTTTCCAGTACACATAGTGTTACTTTTCCTTATTCAGTTATGGGACATGCACATCACTGGCTGGATCACTAATTATTGCCTATTGAGAAGGTAGTGATGATTGCGGTCTTGAACCACTTTAGTGTAGATTCCTCCATAATGCTGTTAAGGATGGAGTTCCAGAATTTTGACCCAACAACACTGAAGGGATGGGGATACATTTCCAAGTCAGGATGGTGAGTGGCTTGGACGGGATCTTGCTCTGGTGGTATTCCTATGTATCTGCTACTCTCTCCTTCGAGATGTTAGTGGTCATGAATTTGGAAGATGCTATCTAAGGAGCCTTTGTATGTTCTTGCAATATATCTTGTAGATTGTACACATTGCTGCTGCTGAGTGTCAATGGTGGAGGAGTGAACTTTTATGGATGGAGTGTCAATCAAGTGATTGGTTTGTCCTGGATGGTGTTGAGCGTCGGTAGAGCTGTATTCAATCCAGGCAAGTGGGGAATATTACATCAGAGTCCTGACTTATGCCTTGTAAATGGTAGACAGACTTTGGGGAGTCAGACTTCGAGTTGCTAATTACATGATTCCTAGCCCCTGACCTTTGTTTGTAGCCACAGCATTTATTTAGCTAGCCCAAGCCAATTTCTGATCAATGGTTATGCCAGAATGTTGATAGTTGAGGATTCAGTATGGTAAAAAACCATTGAAGTCAAGAGGCAATGGTTAGATTCTCTCTTGTTGGAGATGTTCATTGCCTGGCACTTGTGTGGTGTGAATTACTTGCAACTTGTCAGCCCAATCAAACCTGAAAAGAACTATTTCTTGTGTCAATCTGTTCAGAGATATTATTACAGACGTCTGGAACAGGTGAATCATGAATACTGCCTGTGCCTTGGTGCATTTGGTTGTGGACTACTTTAATATTTGGGGAGTCACAAACAGTGATAAATATTGTGCAAACACTAGTGAATATTCTACTATTGACCTTATGAGGGAGGAAAGGTCATTAATGAAGCATCTGGGCCACTTTTGTTAAATAGAAATTAATTTAATCTTTTGTAAAGAATGCATTAGTTTTTGATGCACAACCCACTCTTAAACTGTTACAAGGTAATTCCAGAAATGGATCAATTCTGTTTCAACTAAAATAAAGGAAACTCTTAAGAAACCATGAACAGCTATGTTGGAATTGACTAATGCAAATCACTTCTCATTATTGGGTTTGGCCTCTTTAGGGGCTTTTCTGTTTTAAAGGCAGATGTTTTAAGTAGAGGTGTTTAGACTGAAGAGGGTTGAGCCAATTTCTGTCCAGTCAGATAGCAGTTACTATCAATATATAATGATAGTTCACAGCCTAGTTATTGACATTCTCCAACATATATCCTGTGTAAGTGATTAGCAGATCACATTCCAAAGAAATATACAATGTAATCCCCTACCGATTGACAGCAAACACTGGGTAACTACTAAGCGCATAGAGAACATAGCCCACAGTCCCTTTCATGGAGGAAATGTTTCTACATATTTATGACACACATACCCAAATTTGAGATACATTGAGAGTATTCTAATGCAGCATTAGCCAGACTTTGAAATAAAGCCATGCTAACACAAGCAGAGGTTGAACAGAAGTAATAGCATGCAATGTTTCTGACGTTACTGGAGTCTACCTAAACTGTCAGTTCCAGTTTGGAATTGTTACCTATTTTAAACAAAATACACCCAGCATATTGCAGTAAGAAGTAGACTCCATTTAGCATAGTGCATCAGTAAATATTGGAAAATCTACAGTGAGAGAGTTGTCGTGGCTTACATGTAGATCAGGATGGCACCAGGCTGATGTGGGTCTCGCCCATGGGTTGGAGAATGGGCAGGGGGGCCCCCATCAGTTCTGTGGGAGTGGGATGGGGCATTGATGAAATCAGGCACTTCACTGACCATCACTGGGGCTTCCCCATAACTGTGACCACTAGTGGTGGAGGTTGTGCCGCACTAAGAACAGCTAGCCCATCATTACTGTGCCTCCTCGTGTTCCAGGATTACCATGGTATGAGTGGATAAAGGAGTAATGGGAGTAACAGGTTGCTGTCGGGAGTGTGGTGGGTTAGTCAAAAACAAATCCATTGTTCACCCTCCCTCCCTAGATGCTGGTTACTTCAATCAGGCACAAGGAACCCTACCTCCACGGGAAACCTGGAAAAACTGTGTGACCTAAATTTAATCCCTGGACCATCGCTGATTGCAGTGGCGTCAGGGATAATGGGTGTCAATTAGGCTCATTAATGAGACTGATGTGGGCTTCTCCCTTGATTATATGGCTCCAGACGCCATGTTCCCTTCCATTAGACATTGCATAAAATCCAGCCCATATTGCCATTAACATCAGAGAGTCTGTGCTACATTTATTATCCAAGCATTATAAAGGAAGTTCAGTCCTCATCGAACCTTACTGTTTTGTATACAAAATGTAAAGCACAACATAATTTTGTATTATCGTGCATGGCCAGCACCATGACGACTGTTTTGTTTTGCTTTTTTTTCACTTCAAAGCTTCATGCCAGTATTGCAATACGTAAAAGTGAAGTGATTTTAAGAAAAGAAACAAAAAAAACTCATGTAAACCATCTCAATTCCCTCCTCATGGAGCAGTTGCTTTTAATTTGCAAATCATGTAATCACCCTTCAATAAGCTGAACTTATTTAACATGGCTAAGGTTGACATACAGTAAGATTGTGAAGACAGAAAACAGCACACAAGCCATGAGGCACTCGAGGGGGGTAGCAGAAGACGGCAAAAATGAACTCTCTCAGGCTTTTGTTATGCACTCTTTCCCAAGGCCTGACCTGGCTCCTTTGATAAATGACACATGTCATTCTGTCAAGGGCTGACACTGCAACTGGGAGGGCTGGTGATGTACGACTCTGCTGCAAAGAGGAAATCAACTTCTCGGCAGCTAGCAAGACGGTGCCATCAGGATTTAGTTTCAGCAGACGGTGAAAGATAGGTTTTAACATTTTTTGTGAGTTTAGTCTCGGGCTGGACAGAATTATCACCACACTGTGCTTCCCTCTACGCAGAACAACTTGTACTAATCTGCAATAAATAAAGAGGCGCATCTTTGAATTATTAATCATTTTAAGTTGTAGCTGTGGCCAGGGACTCAAAGTCTGAGCTGCCCAGAAACAGATAACAAAATGCCTGATAGATGCCTTTCGTGATCTAATCTGGAATGAATCAATGGCTGAATAAGGTAGCCAATGGGAGTGAAACTAAAGTGACAGAACTTAAAGACTTGGTACAGTGGCAAATGCAAATGAAAGCCTTCTTTCATTTTCAAACTTGTCCTTGGACAGGCACCGCAGCTTCTCTGAAAAGGGGATTTGTGAGGTAATCCTGAAAGCGATGAACAGACATATGTCAATAAATCGCTGGCTTCTCTCAGGGAAGTTTCGGAAGGAACTAAAATCCCATTAAGCTCACATTTATCAACTATAAAAGATCAAACGTGATCATTAGAAGCAAGGCACCAGGGGAATTCTTTCAACCCATGGAAGTACAGGAATTAAAAAAAAACGTTGACAAAAGGAAGGGGCACTGGATTCAGTAACATAAATCTTATATACTTTCATCTGAAAAAGTGTGTATATATAAATATAGAAAATTACAAGCCCTTGCCTCTTCAGTGTCTTTTGAAAACTTAACCATCTGTGGGTACATGAACTGCAGATGACCCCAAATGATTTGCACTCTGGTCAGAATCCCACTCTGAAAAGCAGGGGGAAAAGTATCATTAAGAATGACTGATGACTACCAGTCATGGTTGACCTCACCCAAGCTTTGGTCTCTGCCTTGGTAATAAGCTGTCCTTTATTAGCACCAACACTCCATAAAAAAAAGAGGGTGTGTTCAGTCATAGGCTTTGCTGACTCCTGGTGCTTATGGCGTATTCTGAAATGATTGATTAGGTTTGCAGAGTTTTTTTTTTCATTTTAACTGCTTCCAGGATACATGCAATGCCAACGATTGCTTGAAACCAACAACTCTGTTGGGGCTTGTACTCTCAGAGGCCGGTCACACACATTGTTTCACTCACAGTGGAAAACACGCACGACAGCTTAAGGCCATTGTGGCCCTTCTTTTCATATCCAGCAATCCAATTCCTCAGTTTCAGGTCAATTCCACACAGTCTCAAATCATCCAACCAGTGGTCACTGTTTAATTGTATTGACTTAGGTGCAAGCTTCAAGCCCAGCTACTGCACTGCAATAAAACCTAAATACATGTGGAAAAGGAAACTAACAATTGAGATGCAATGATTGCAAAAGCATAATAACACAAGAGGGGTACAATCTGGCTTCACTCTGCTGCAGAGAATATAGCCATGGTCCCTGAAATAAACGTGTCAAAGGAATTTTTTTTCAGCTCCCAATCAGTCTCTATTTTTGGGCCACTCCAACATTTACTTTAAAATGTTTTTAAAGTTCAAACCATGCCACACTTATGTTCAGTGAATCAATGAAAGTCCACAACCTTTCAGAAACAAACTTATATTTATATTTTACCAAGGTGGGGGTCTGGAGGAAGGAGGGAGTCAACCAACTGCAACCAACCCTACATTCTTCCAAGACTTCTATACCACTCAAATTCTAATCTCCCGAACACCTACAATTTCCATGCTGTCAGCTGCCTGGACCATAATTGCAATTCTGTCCTGAACCCCCTTTTTCTTCCTTCAATGTTCCTTAAAACCTGCCTCTTTCTCAAAAGCTTTTGGTCAGCAAGTCTTAGTGTGGCTCAATATCAAACTTTGTTTGATAATTGCTCCATGAAGCATCTTAAGACACTTTACTATATTAAAGGTCTGATAAAAAGGCGAGATCTGGTTGTCAGACTAACGTCACAAAGGCCATGTAAGGCTATTTGAAAGGAGTGGACAAAGAAATTCAAGTCAGTGGCCACTGTATCGTGCTGCTGCAGTTGATGGTACTTCTGACAATCGACCCCTGTTGAATGTCTATTGGCAACACAGCTCAGTTCACTGCAGTTTTCCCAGCAGCTGTAAATCATACGAAAATCTGGCAGTAGAAATAGCTTGACTTAATTATTTTCCCAGTTTTCTCCCTCTGTGCGTTGGCGTACGCTTGGCTGGTACATGTGATTCAGCAAATGCCAACCATTGCCTTGTTTAAGGATGCACTCTCAAATTGCTTTCACACTGCAGGACTCATATACCTTTTCCCAATTCAGTAGGTCTTGTGAACCACTGGTCCGAAGAGTGTATTGGCAAGTTTAATATCGGGTTTTGTAGCCAGTTCCAGAGTAGTCTTTGATTGTGGGAAAAAGCAGCTTTGAACAATAAGAAAAAAATAAGATTCCATACTTCAAGTTTAAGAGGAAGATGGTTAACTTTGGGAAGAATGACAATTGAGCCTGGTTCCCACCTGATTCCCACATATTGAAAGCAAAATACATCTTGGCCAACAGCACCTCAGGAATCTGTTCAATACATTGCTTAATCTTCCTTTTCACTAAAGTTGAATTTTACTGTCCCGAAAGGAATTATTGGGTAGAATAAGCTTGCTCAACCACGCAATAAATAATGGCTGATCTTTCACATCAGCTTCAAATCACTCCAACTGATCGCCATATTCCTTGATTCCTTTAATGTCCAAAAATCCATCGATCTCTGTACCTTGCATAGACTCAATGACTGAGCATCCAAATACAAGTGAAGACATTTCCCCTCCCTCAGTCCTGATCAGAAGCAAAGCACTATTCTTAAGCATAACTGTCAATTATTCATAAACACAATGTCAATACCTTTAAGAGTAGCAGACATGTTATATTGTTACACCTGACACCAAGTAACTATTCCTTTGTATTTCATATGTAATTCACCTTTTTAAATATCCTATACAGTGTGCCAATTGATGGAAGGCAATATCATCAATATTTTTCCTTGTTCCTAAAATGAGTGAAATCTCAAATTAAGAGTATTTGTTCTGCTCCCCCAACTGTTCATCCATTTGGATCATTTCAAAACGTAATTCAATGAGATAAAGGGTGTTATTCAACAGATTTGACTTGATCCAAACACTTCATTGTGTCTGGACCTGAAATTCTATTAAAAAGAACAATGCAAAAACTGAGTGCTTCTCACGAAGACTGTTAATGTAAACTTACTTTCAGGATATTTTTAGGTTAAGAGGTGTTAGTCGATGTCAGTTAGACAAATTGGAGATCCACTTTGAACTAGTTACACATCATTTAGCTAAAAGTTCACACTATCGCCAACACCTCATTACAGATTAGTTCAAACATGAACAAAACAGTTGAATTCAGGAGGTGTGAGGTGAGGGTCCTAGGTCCAACTATCTTCTGCTACTTCATCAACGACCTTCCCTCCATCATAGGATCAGAATTGGTACATTTACCAACACTTGTACCATGTTCAGCACATGCAACTCCTCAGATACTGAAGCTGTCCAAATTCACGTACAGGAAGATCTGGACAATATCCAGGTTTGAGCTGACAAGTGGCAAGTAACTTTCACATTGCACAAGTGCCAGGCATTCTGAGAGTGACCGTCTCCAAGAAATAAGCTAACAATTGCTCTTTGAAATTCAATGGCATCACTGAATTCCCCCTCTATCAACATTGTGGGGTTACCATTGATCAGAAATTGAACTGGACTAGCCATATAAACACTGTGGCTACAGAAACAGGCCAGTGGCTAGGAATCTTGCTATGAGCAAGTTCTTCCTGACTCCCCAAAGTCTGTCCACAATCTACAAGGCACAAGTCAGGAGTATGATGGAATACACCCCATTTCCTTGGATGAGTGCAGCTCCAATAACACTCAAAATGCTTGACACCATCCAGAATAAAGCAGCCAACTTGAGTGACTTCCCAAACCACCAACACTGAGTATCAGCAGAATATACCATTTACAAGATGCACTGCATAAAATCACCATGGCTGTATCAGTAGGTAATGTCCAAATCCACAACCACGATCATTCAAGGCCAAGGGCAAAAGATATGTGGGAACATCACCACTTGCAAGTTCGCCTTAAGATACTCATCAACTGGACTTGGAAATATATCTCCATTCCTTCAGTGTTATTGGGTCAAAATTCTAATTTCATTGTAGGTCTACCCATAGCAAATGGTCTGTAGTGGTTTAAGAAGGCAGTTCACCATCACCTTCTGTACAGCTACCAAGGATGGGCAATAAACTCTGGCCAAGTTTGCCATGTCCACATAACATCAGTGAGTTTATTTTTTCAAAGTACAAAATTATGAAGGGTACTATTTTACAAGGTTACTGATCTTCAGAGCAGACCTTAAACAAGAGATTCAGATGGCTTACCAGACAGATAATATTTATTCAAGATAGATAAAGGGAAATTTTCCAGTCCTCATCTCATAGCTATTGTATCTTATACTCCATAATTATTCTGCTCCCTTGTTATTCAAACTCACTGGAGTTATCATAATTAAAGATTAACAATTTCATATAATGTTGTTTTCATTGCTAGATTCACACTCCATGTCTCTCCCAACCTGCAAACTCTCCCACTTGGAAAGCCAAACATAGCAAATGCATGGAACACTACCATCTGCAAGCTCCTCCCAAGTCACACACCATTATGACTTGGAATTATACCTTCAATTACTCACTCTGTTGTCGCTGGGTCAAAATCCATCTACCGGGCCCGCTGTCAAGGAAAGGCCGCCAGCATTCTCAAAGATCCATCCCACCCTGGCAATGTTTTTCTACAACCTCTCCCATCGGGGAGAAGGTACAGAAGCCTGAACACACGTACCAGCCAGTTTCAAAACAGTTTCTACTCTACTGTTGTTAGAATACTGAATGAACTCACAAACTCTTAACATTTGCCTGGTATCTGTGTTTTTGTTTTTGCCGCTGTTTACCTATTATTTACTTATCTATGCTATTTATCTCTGTGATCTGCCTGTATTGCTCGCAAGACAAAGCTTTTCATTGTGCCTCTGTACACGTGACAATAAATTCAATTCAATTCAATTCATTGTGCAACTCCTTCCCAAACAGCACTGTTGGTGTAACACATGGGCTGATGTGTTTCAAGAAATTGGTGCTGGACTTCACCTTATTGACACACTTGTTTAATTTACAAAACTTAATGTACTGAATTGTCTGTACATAAATTAGCGATGGAAAGCCTTAATTTATGTGTATTATTGAGACATTAAGAAGTCATTGAGTTGGAATTTCTTTAATTTTCAAATATTGCAATGTAGCTTTATGTTAAAACAAAACACAGGAGTGAATTCAGTTTATAGTTGGTACTCATTTTACAGCTGGACTCCAATGGGTCCAGCATTAGTAGTAAATAGAAGCTATTTGACGGGATATGAATTGGTTAGAAATGCTGAGTGCTGAAGGTACAGTTTGAGGTTCAACTGTTATAGAGAAAATATGAGGCTTCTCCACATTGGTCAACAGTTATAAATTTGGGTACAAATTAAAATTTGGTTGTTGCACAGAAACCATGAGTACTCTTCCCATTGATCAAGAATTGTAAATATTTGTTTTAAAGTTATTAGTTTTGTTGACACAGATGGTTAGACTTGGACACAATGCAAAAGATACTTCTATATACATTTTGCTAATAAGATATTAATCAGAAGTGTCTGTACTTGTCACAGGATAGGACACTTTTAATTGGGGGCTTTTGCCAAGACAGAAAGCTAGCAGTTAGTAGTTGATAGTGTGCAAGAGTAAAATATTTTGGGGGACAGAATGAAGGATAGAGTGGCTTGCGGATTGAGTTTGATATTGCTGATGGTCAGAAAGCTACAGCTTAAACAAGCAGACATCTTTTGGCCAGATTCCATGAGAAAGGCAGATTGCCTGGAAAAGAACAGCCAGTCCCAATGAACTGCAACACCAGTCATTTTGTAACAGGTTAGGCCCATTACCGCAATTTTGTACTTAACTGCTTTTCTGAATAGTCACATAGAGATTTTCCCATGTTTTGTGTTCTAAAAAGACTGTATTTTGAATCACTTGTTGGAGTTGTTACCTAGGAGTATGTGAATAGGTACTCTCCCCTTGCATGTAAGAGAAAAATAAAGATTGGTTTGGACAAATGAATCATTTGTCTGAGTCTTGTTCCAAATCAATAAAAGACTTCAACAACAGTTAGTATGAAGTTTGCACTTGCCAGGGATATTGGCAGTCGATGGTTAATTCTCATAGTTTAAGCAAGTGCTTCCAAATAACCTGTTGGACTATAACCTGGTGCTGTGTGATTTTTAACTTTGTACACCTTAATCCAACACTGGCATCTCCAAATCATCTCACAGTTTTGCAAGTTTGCTGTAAGTAATACAGAGGTGATTAAATTAATTGTCATATTTGGGGCTGAGCAGTATAAAATCTGGATCAGTATTTGAATCCAGTATTAGGACCAAAGATGATTACAGTAAGAAAAAGTGACTAGTCTTTCTTAGAAAGCAATTGTTAGAGGAGAGCACTCAGCAGCAGTGAAGTGTACATCCTGACAGAAAAAAAAGAGAAAAATTGCTCTCAAGGAGCTCTGAATAATGCAGCTGCATTAGTTGAGGTGGATGGAATATCATTGTTGATCTTTTAAAGCTACATACTACATGTATGTTAGTTAAGATGACTAAGTTAAAATTTCAAAGAATGTTGTGAGTCAAGAAACCAGGTTCAAGAACCGGGAAGCACTGTCATCAGAATTCCTGGGACCCACGAAAAGATGGATCAAGTTGTAGTGAAGCTGTGTCATATAAAATCTCAAATAGTGAAATGTTAAGCATAAATCTTTGCTGACCAATAAATCTTGTTAGTTGGCATTCTAAGTTATTGATTGTCCTTTCTGTCAATAGGTTATTCCCCAACAAGAATTTTCTTACATTGGGGATTAATACAGAGTCCAAGTTCTATCAGTAGAGCTCAATACTTTCTTGTCAAGGGCAATTTAGGGATGGGCAATAAATCCAGATCTTGGAAAAGGCTTCCTATGAATGAAAAGAAATCTAAAACTTATATAAAGTACTCTCCTAGCTGGGGAAGAATGGAGTGGAGTTACATGCTAAAGGTTTGGATTACTTGGTTGCCTTTTAAGCTATGCTGATACTTTGATATGCACTTCATATATATTTGTCTCTTAATCAAAGTATAGCAAGGAATACATCTAAATGACCACAAGACAACTGGTAGCATTGTTACATGGACTGTAAACTAAATGGGAATTGATACAAAATGATAGAAATCATATCAATTTTTGGAAAACCCCCACTCTACCTAATGTATTTTTGTCTCTGACTCAGAACGTTGTTGGTTCAAATTCCATTTGGGGAGATTTGAGCAAGCAATCCAGGCTGACACTGACATTGCAGTACTGAGGGGATGCTGCACTGTCAGCAGTGCCATCTTTTGAATGAGATGCTAAATCAGAAGACCTATCAGCTGGACTTATAATGATTTGATGTTGTTATTCAATGATGTGGGTGTCACTGGTAAGACTAGCATTTGTTTTAATCACTAATAGACTACCTTTTATTCCAGATTTTTACTGACTTCAAATTTCACTATCAGTCACTATCACTTTCAGAAGCCCTGTCCTCAGAACATTAACCTGGGTTTGGGATTACTGGTCCAGTAACATAACCACTATGCCATCACCTCCAGCAGCTTGATTTTAATGATGAGTAGGAGAGTTTTCCTAAGTGTCCAGAGACTAATATTTATTCCTCAACCAATAGTTTTTAAAAAAATATTTGGTCATTGCTACATTTCAACAGTGACTACACTTCAGAAGCACCTTATTGGTTATAAAGCGCTTTAGAATGTCTTGAGATTGTTGTAGATGACTTATAAATACAAGTTGCCTTCACTGTAGTCTGCAATGCCTGGATTTCACAGCAGCATCCTCAGTTTTTTTTTTCTGTGCATGTGACTAATGGAAATAGAGGTGCTCCTTTAAGTTGGAAACTTGTAAGTTCTCCAATTGCTGCAGCCCTGCTGTACAGGATGCCTATAAAAAAGCATGGATTTTAAACAGGCCTACAGGGTTTCAAGTTGGCATTAAAAGTCCTGGAGCCAGTAAGTATCCTAGAAAGGGCACCAATAATAATTGTAATTTCAGCAACCTATTTAGTATTTCTCGTGAATTATCTTTTCTTGATGGCTGAAAAGAGGTGTAGCCATGGTTCAGGCTTCAGCTGACCCCTTCCCATAACTGCCTGTGCCTACACTATGCTGCATTGTGGTTTTGTCAGCTGCTTGCAGGAAGTCACATGGTTTGAATCTGCCTCGATCATGACTCTGAACCTAAGAAGTAACTTCTCTTCAAACACTCCAGAAATGGTGCCCACCGTTTTGACATTTGTGGGTCTTATCAGACAAACAGCCTTCTTAAAACCCTGAAAGGCTACTTAAAATGAAGAATGAGCAGGTATCCCATTGACATTGAATCATATAAAACTCAGAGTGTGATACAAGGATGGTGTTTCCCCTGATCAGGGGTGGATGGGTTCAGACAGTAGGTCACAGTCTCTGGGTATGGGGAGGCCATTTCTAATTGAATTTAAGAGAAACATTTTCATTCAGAGAGAGGTGAGCCTGCAAAATTCTCCACCACAGAAGGCCAGGCGACTGAATATTTTTAAGAAAGAAATAGATTTTTAGAGGCTGACAGTTTCAATGGGCTTGAGGAGAGAGCAGGAGTATGGCATTGAGATGGAGAATCAGCCATGATCTTGATGACCAAATGCCCCACTCCTATTCCAATTTTCTATGCTTTCTGTGTACACCAAGGCTGCAGTAAATGGCATGGAGGATTCACAAGTTCGCAACTTAAAGAAGGACTTTCTATTTCCACAAGTCATATTCACAGAGAATGTGTTAGAATGCAGTTAAGGCATTGCAGGTGACTTTGAAGACATGCTTGCATTTACATAGCGTTTTTGACAACCTCAGGACATCCCAGACAGCTACACTGCAACTAACGTTACTTCCAAGAAAGCATCAACAAGATTGTTTAATAAAAAATTACTTATATGATGTCTTTCACAACCTCAGATGAACTAAAGTGGCAACTAAATTATTTCTGAAGTGTGGTCATTGTCATAATCTGGTTTATATGGCAACCAATTTGTACACAGTATAATTCCACAAGTAGCAATAACCAAATAATCTTATTTTTGAACATATTGACTAAGTGATAAAATTGGTCAAGACACTGGGAAGAATCTTCCCCGTTCTTCTTCAAAATAATGACTCTAGAAAATTGTATTGCAAACTCAGAGTGTGGACAGGTTAACATCTCACCTAAACAGTGACACTTTTGACAATGCAGCTTTCCCTCAGCCCTCAGTACAATGGACTGTCAGGATACTTTCTGCATTACAAGTCTCTAGAATAGAGGCTGAATCCACAATCTCCTAACCCAGGCAAGAGTGCTGTTTATTGAGACATGGTTTGCTTTACCAGTTGGAGTTCTGTGGCAGAGCTGCACAAAAGACAAAGGTCTTTGTTTCTGAAGGGCCTGTGTTATGCCCCTTTGCTTCACTGCTCATCAGATCACATAATCAACATCGAAACATGAGGACCAAGTCAGCAGCTCCAGAATAATATTGAGACCTCACAATTTTGTCACAGATCTATGATAGAAATCTCTGAAATGACACATTAAATAACCATTATCAATCAAAATTCAATACTATATCATGTAATGAGATATTGGGAATGAAGGGATTTTAAGGAGTATCTTAAATTAGGAAAGAATGGTAGAAGGGTGAAGATGATGAGGAAGAAAATTCTAGACTTTAGGTGGCTGACACCATGAGTGAAAGTGATCCAACAATGAGAAAATGAAGGCTTTGAAAAAGGTCAGCTTTGGAGCTGTGCTGAGATTGCAAAGGGTTGTAGATCTAAACAAAGTTACAGGATTCAGAAGGGGCAAGAGATTTGAACACTTCTTAAAAGCAAGATGATGCTGGTGCAAGAGTCAATGTATGCCAGTGAGCAAAGACATAACAGATTAACAAAAATGATGTGAGTAAGGATACAGTTTAAGTTCAGAAAGGGCTCAAGGTGAGAGGCTAGACGAGAGAATTATCTTCCAATGGTTTAGCTTCCTCACATACTCCTTGTTGACAGGTTAGAGGGAAAAAGAGCGGAGAAAGAGTGGTATGGGGATATTTCTTTGATATTTTTTAGACAATGTGTAGTGATAAGAATTAGGCAATTAATTTGCTCCTCATTTGAGGATTGTGCAAATGGACAACAGCTCTTAAATATTTTATATAATGAAACCATGTTATTTTCAACAGGGCAACTCGCTTGCAGAGATAAATTAGAAAGATTTGAGTCTTTTACAGCTTCACTGATGTGCAGTACATTTTCACAGTTTCATCTTATCCTAACACACATAAGCAAAAGATGCAACTTAACAAACAATTCTTCACTGCCTTTAAACAATGTATTTTATAAAGTAAATTGTTAAGCTGAACATCACAGTAGTGAGAATCTGTTGCCATAATATGAGCGTTGTTAATGGAACAAAACACAACATCGAGATCTTTCAACCCATAGAACAAGCTCTGCACAAAAGGACATGAAGTATTTAACACCACAAGCATTAATGACATTGTGTGGGATGGGTTTCTGAAAGAGGCAATTCTTATGAGACCCTCAGTAAAATACACACAGTACCCATTATCGCAATCAGCCATAACAACTAACGCTAAAACTATTTCCAAAGTGCCATTGGTGTAAAACACCTGTCAAATTCATCAATCTGCCACAATGTTTAATTGTAAAATTCAATGCACATCTACCTAAGGTTGCAGCAGTATTCAGTGAAATTGTTTGAAGATTGAAAAATAATTGTACAGAATGATGTTTTTACACTCTGTATTATTTAGATATAGCCTTTAGCTCCCTGCAAATACCAATGCCCCCAACTCCATTCTGAACTGATAGCACCAGAAAACGGTAGTCAGTCTCAAGGACAAATGGCTATACACCAGGCTGTATGCAATCCAAGACATGTTATCGTGTGGGCAAACTATTGTCCTAAAATTGTATTCATTGCTTTTCAGAATGTTATCAGCAATATGGCAACTGTACTGTGTGAAAAATAAAGCACTTCTGAATTTTATTGGTTCGAGCCACCTTTGCACCTGGGGTGATTAAAAAATAGATCATTCTATACCAGATCACAAACTATCAGTTTTAAATAATTTTTAAAAGGTGTCAATTGTTTAGAAATTCTGGTTAACAATGAAGATTGTCCTTAAAGTCCATTGTTGCATTTCTTCATCCCATTACTGATTTTTACAAATATTTATATATACACATAAATGATGCAATAGATAAACTGACTATTTGATAATCCCAGACAGATTTGTCAATGGCAAATTCTGCTGTATGGTATTAATAAAATTGCTGGATAAGCAAGACACATTTATACTGAAAGTGACACAAGTGCTGCGAAAGATTATTTCAGATTATCAATTCGTTGAGATTAATGATGGCCTGGCTTGCCAGTCATCGCTGAGCCTGTATTCAGCACTTAACCCAATCACTAAATCTCATGGTTTTCAGTATTGTTGTCAGCGAGGATAGATTGTCTGCACTCCCATGCTTATTGTGCCATTTTTAGGCGACAGTTATACTGAAGCTTTTGCATTTATGTAAAAGGAATAATTAGCATTTATGTAGCACCCTTCATAACTGCAGGATACCCCAAAGCACTCTATGACCAATGAAGTACTTTTTAAAATTAGTCTACACCAAAAACACAGCAGCAAATCACCAGGGACAACGTCCTGATTCTCTCCAAATACTGACATTGGAACTTTAATGTCCACCTCAGAAGACAGATAAAGCCTCAGTGTAAATCACACCTGATAGACAGAACCTCCAACAATGTACTGCACAGATATGTCAGTATTGCATGGAATTGTCAGCCTGGGTTATGTGCTCAAGCCTCTGGTAGTGAGACTAATCAAAACTATCCAAATGCAGAGGGAAGAGTATCACCCACTGAGCCACAAATGTGCAGGAAAATGAAAATCATGCCAGCTGAAATATGACTCCAGTCCAATCCAAACCTGCATTTTAATATCTACCTGCAGGTAATCTGGAAACACTTCACCACATATGCAACATCTTGTCCAATGCTATGAGGGAATGGAGGTTTCTGTTCTTTGTCACTGTTTCTAATTTTAAATGGGAAGCCATTAGAAAGTACAATGATACTGATTTGTGGCCAATATTGTTGTCATCAGTGGATGCACAGATAGCAGTAGAAGTCCAGCCTACAGATTCTGATGATTGTCACATAGCTTTATACACATTGTGGTTAACTGACATTGAACCGTCTTCACTCTTTTTTTGCTAAGTTTAGGGCTAAAGTAAAAATTTACTCTTTGAACAAAAGCTCAATCCTAATGGAATTATTCCCACCCTCCTCCTCTTTTCTCATGGCACTGCAAATGTTTTCCTTTCCAAAGTTTTGATCGAGAACATTTTTATTTCTTGGACTATTATCAAGCACTACTTTGTTCTCTCATGTGCTTAGATATGCAAGTGGAGGAAATTACTTCCATTTGTAATGTGCAGGTTATGTGCCTCGTTCTGGTCTCCATATTACACATGCCATAGACAAGAATTGGAGAAAGTGCAAAAATGATTTACTTGGATCATACAAGAATTGAGAGGATATTCTTTTTCAGAAAGAGTGAACAGGCCAAGGCTTTTTACCCTGAGTAAAGAGAAGGCTGAGGAGTGACCAAATAAAGGTCTTCTAAGATTACAAAAACATTTGATAGAGGAGATATTATAGGGGAGATTAAGGAGATGTTTCCACTTGAGTGAAAGTACAAAAAAGATGCCATAAATATGAAGTAGTCACTAATGAATCCAATATGGGATTCATTTAAAGCTTCACTGATAAGAGGGCAGTAAGAAGATGAGCTTGTCGTCTCGTGCAAGTAGCATTCAAAGGGAAGCTAGGTAAGCACATGAAAGAGAAAGGACACAAAGGATATGTTAACAGACTTGGATGAAGTAGGACGAGAGGCTCATGGAGCATAAACATTACCAAAGAAGTGTTGGGAAGAATGGCCTACTTTCCTGCTCTAAATTCAATGTAATTATGCACAATTTATATAGCACTGTTGGATCAGTAAATCTCTCATCTGGAATGTAAAGGTAAATTTGTTGGTAAAGTATTTCAGATAGTGGACGTTAACTTTCAATAAGTTTGTCACAGCTACTCATTGAGCTTCATGAAAATGGGTGTACAGTTTTGATCACAATCTTACTCCGAGCTCAAAGAAGTCAAATTTCCAACCCATGTTACTTTGGGATCCACAATGGCTGCTGGAAAACTCCAGCCCAATACAATTTAAAATATCTCTGTTAGATGAAACTGTTAGCTTTTTAACATTTCACACATTCTTTTCTGTTGCTCTGGGTGAACAGAAGCCTTTGGTCTCACAATCTTGTTTGTCTCCCATCTCTTTCCCAGAACACCAGGGCTTGTGTTGGGTTATGGTTCACTGAGGGGATAATCCCCCTCAGCTGAGTAGGTCAGTTGGTTTTGAACTGTAGGCAGAGGGTCATTTGGTCCAACAGTGGTACAGGGGTGATCCAGATCCTACCCATTAACTACTGTATGAACAGGAATTACTGGATGGTGATCTAAAGCAGGAGCCTTGCTTGTTCCCATCTAGTATACGCCCAAATAGTTCAGGAGCATTGAGATTCACAATCAAACTCTCTTGGGTCACTGACACCAGAAATTAGGAATAGGCTTGCTAATAACCTGAGATTTCCTTATCAGTGTGGATTACTGCTCATACACACCATGAAATACAATAAAACACTGAGCTACTGGAGGAACAACCATTATGTTCTGTACAGCAACGAGTTCAGAATATACAAATTTTATCAAATCAACAAGCCATTTCACCACTAAAAAAACACAACAGATACAAATACATTTCATTCCAATCCAAAAAACAAGCCAAGGGACAGACCTCTATATTTAATATCTTGTTAAATATCTTGAACAATTCTTTTTTTTCTGTATCATAAATGTGGGCATTACTGACAAGGCCAGCAGTTGTTGCCCACCACTAATAGTCCTTGAGCTGAATAGCTGGCTAGGCCACTTCAGGATGCAATTAAACATTAGCTAAATTACTGTTCATTGAATGTCACATACAGGCCAGATCAAATTAAGATGGTGGATTTCCTTCTCGAGGGTACTTAGCAAACCAGATCCATTTCAACAATAATTAATGATAGTTGTCATGGTCACATATTTATAAATGGAACGTATAATCCAACAGATACCATGGTGGGATTTTAACCTGTATTCCAAGAACATTAGGATGGATTTCTGAAATACTAGCAACATTCTTACTGTGTTGCCATTTCACCACTAAAAAAACACAACAGATACAAATACATTTCATTCCAATCCAAAAAATCTAAGTATACACTGTCCCAGTGCACTAACCCCCTCATCACTGAGCAGTTAGACCTCAGCACATCATTAATCCATTTAGATTGAAGCAGCAGTTAAAAGAACAAGGAGGAATCTACAGAGATAAAAGATTACTCCTTTGGAGAAAAACCCTGTTTATATTTGTTCACTGCAAGTGAAACGAGAAAATAAATACGTATTAGCAGCTCATTCTGGCAATACTTAATGTTTCACAAACTGCAGATGTGGAAGTACTGTTGCTACTTACACCCCAGGGAACTAAGAGTATTAAAAAATTCTGAAGTAAATTGTTAGGCGTAGTGTATGTCTGTACTTGACGTATGCCAAGTAATTTTCGGTATGCGCCAAGCTCTTGCACGTGCTAAGCCTTATAATTTACTGGACCAGTTCTGCAATGGGCCTCAGAAACATTGGTTTACTTAGCTACCTGTGCTTCTCTTACATTTAGCTCTTCAAAGTTTTTGAAATAAAAATGCTGACGAACACAACAACTCTATCCAAGAAAATTATAGAAAATTTTTACCGTTGAGCAACATGAAGTAGAACTTTTGGAAAATATCTAAACCTGCAGAATATTTAAGTCACAGTATTCTTTGTATGCATAGTAAAATGCATGCAAAGCGAATAACAGATTATAGAAATAGTAGGAGACCATTCTGTCCCTTCAGCCTGTTTTGCCAGTTGATTATAGCTTGGCTAATCTGTATCTTAACTCCATCTAAGCACCTTGGCCCAAGAATAAACAAAAAAAACTAACAAAAAGATATCAACCTCAGGATTTGAATCCCTGTAAATAGGCAGAATCTTTGAGTACAGATTTCCACTTTTAAGAAAATTGTAAATTAATTTAGAAACATAATGTTTATCATTTTGAGGCCATAGTTGTGAACAAAGCAAATCTTTGGTCACCAAGGCTTTCAAACAATGTTAATGTCCAACACTGAAATTTCAGTCATCCTTATGTTGGCATCTGGACACCTACCAATATTCAGGCTCTAGAATGATTGAAGAAAAATTAGCAATTGGTTTACACATTCACACATTTCCCTGGCTTTTGTTTCTTTTTTGGGATCTATTTGGTAGTTGTTTCACATTGTGCCTAATGGTGCTGCTGAAGATGAGACAAATGATTAACAATACTATCAATATTTATTGCGACAAGATGTTAAACAATAACACATTCTGTGAGATGCTGTCACCTTGCCTTGCTTTGTCACTTTATTTTTGGTGCAGAAAAGTGGTTTCATTGTTTTTGATGAATTCATTCTTAATTTTCGACTTCGCTCTCAACTAACACCCAGATTACTTTGGGCCTGCAGGTATTCTCCATAGAGATGGATGAAAAGTAACATTAAAGGTTCACAAGCTCAGGAACCCCAGTGCGCTTTCTAGCCAATGAAGTCCATTCACTGTTTTAATGCACAGAATACAGCAGCAAATTAAAAAGCAGTAAGCTCCACCTTCACCAGCGAGATAGAGATTTTTATTTTAACCAATGCTGGTGGAGGGCTAGATATTGCCAAGGGACACTGGGGTGGACTGTTCTTTTAAGTCACACCATGAGTCTTTTAATTCCACATTAGGGAGCAGACAATGCATCAATTTAATGCCACGTGTGAAAAATGCCATGCCACTGTTGGTGCAATCCTCCCACCATGGAAATGGGAATGTCAACCAAAAGTTTATTTTGAAGTGAGACTTGAAACCACCACCTTCTGGCTCAGAGACCAGATTCAGTTCTGGTTTGGCACAAGGTAAAAGGCACATTGCATCACTTTTGACTAAAACTCAGTCCAATACACCTTACATGTGCTAAATCAAAGGCATAACTATTTCAATTCAATATCATAAATCACAGGTTCAGAAATAATGTATCCGAGAATGTGTTGGTGATTATTTTTAGCAAGGCAAAAGAGAAAAAAGAAACACCTGGATATGTAACATTGGATAGTAATTCATTAGAGTTAGATAAATATAAATTTTAATAATTTATAATAAATGGACTGGGAGATCAAATAGTGGTTGATTGAAGATGCCACTTACAGAAGAGATTTTATCTAAAACGCATCCTGTGAGCATCAGACAGCATTTACTGTGGTGTCATTTTCAGAAGTGTTACAGTAGGACTGTCAGCACCATTGAAAACAAAGGAAGGCAGGATGTTGTAAATCAATGCAATGAATAAAAACTTTCCGACATAAGAAACAGCAAAAAGCACCCTCCTTTTAAAAGGTTTTTTTAAAAATAGAGATCATAGATAAATAGGTTCTCCCTGGTGAAGTGTCAAGGATTGTTTAAGCTGGGTACGTTTCACAGTGAAGTCCTTTTGCAGTGGAGAGAATGCAAAAGCCACTCCTTCAGTTTGGAGGTTCCCGAAGGGTAGTACAGTGCTGGACTGGTTAAATTCTCCACTCTTTCCTCTACCCTACCCCCAGCAAATATTGGTCGGTAGATTGTGGTAGGCTTTCACTTGAGGATCACATATACAAGGTGCACATAAAGTTTGGTAAAAACTAAGGATTGCAGATGCTGGAAACCAGATTCTAGATTAGAGTGGTGCTGGAAAAGCACAGCAGTTCAAGCAGCATCCAAGGAGCAGTAAAATCGACGTTTCGGGCAAAAGCCCTTCATCAAGTTTGCGCTCATATAACTATGTGAGTGCACAAATGCACTGTGGTCAGTGTGAGGCATAGTGGTCAGTGTGACACCGAGCCATCAATATGAAACAGAGTCTTTTAGAGTAAGATACTGTGATGAGTGCGAAGCAGAGTGGTCAGTCTGAGGCATAGTGGTTAGTGTGAGACCGAATGGTCTGTGTGACGCAGATTGGTCAGCATGAGACACAGTGGTTAGTGTGAAGCAAAAAGATTGGTATGAGATACAGTGGTCAATGTGAGGTATAGTAATCAGTGTGAGACAGCATGGCCAATATTGAGGCACACTGGTCAGTGTGAGGTCTGGATACATACTGCTGTGCAAATACAGGCATACATGCACAGAGGTGCAGAAAGGCACTGACACAGAAATAAATGCGCAGTGCAGCAACAGACATTAACACCACACAGGTACACACACATGCACACTCACATAGCCAGACAGCAAGGACATACACACACAGACATAAATACACATGCAGGTGCACACAAACATACACATGCACATAGGCAAACAGATGCACACATATACGCACTCCCATAGGCATCCAACATACAGGTTCACACAGACGCACATGTACAGCTGTGTGCAAACAACATGGGTACACACATACAGGTATGCACGCTTGCACACACAGGGACAAAGACACAGCGCGCACACACACACACACAGTACAGGTAGAGTGAAGTGAAGCATGCCTTGTTAACTGCCTGGAATGATGGAGCTGGGGTTTGTTTTGGAGCTGGAGTTTGTTTTGGAGCTGCCGTCTGGCACAGATTGTTGGAGCCCTGGCCTCTCCCCAGAAACATACATCCACCCTGAGCTGGGTACCGGGCACATTCAATCAGCAGCTAATAACTGGACAGGAGGAACTGCTCCCATTCATAAATCAATGCGCAAAATAATTGCTAATACACTAGTTATCGATTAGTGCGTTGCCGCTCATTTTGCGGCGATAGCTGAGAACTAACAAAGTGACAAGGGTAAAGTGTTATTTCTTTCACACGCAGACAGCTGGGCTGGAGAAATGACTCCAGCAAGCAGTAATTCTTAACTGACACCTGTCAAGATAATGGCAGCAGTCACAGCTGTCGCTAGAAAAATTCATCCCTAGTCCTGTTCATCCGTCAACCTTAACACCCCTGTCTGCGAACACGCTTCCTTGCTGCCGTTCTTTCTCAACGCACTCAAAATTGCTGCTCCCGCTTTTTGCACAAACACTGGATGTGATTTTTTGGGGGGAAGGTGTTGCCTGCATCCACTATTCCCTCTGCCCCCCCCCCCCCCCCCCCCCTCATCACTGTGTCCCAGGAGTAGGTGGTGAAAAGAGGGCACGAAAGAATAATTGACGACACCACCCCACAAAACACACACACCTCCACCGGTAACAATAGTTGAGGGACAAGATGTCCAGAGCACATATCAAAGCGTGTCTGGTGTTCCACCTTTCAAACCTGGTGTTTAGTGACAGCGTGACCCGGGCTGGGGTAGGTTGGAAACTGTTTCTAAGATAAGTGGATGCAAAACCAAGTGAAATGCTCTCACGTCCAACCAATGATGTCTTCTGTTTGGGAGGGACACTAATATTGCACGCGCATGTATAAAAGTGGATGCAAGTGAATGTCTCTCCCTCCTCATTGGGACAACGCTGGATGTGATCTTCGGGTCCAGGGTGTTGCTGAGCCGCGGTATCTCTCAGAACTCCGCCGCTCCCGGAGTCTCTCTATGGAGCCTGCGTGCGGTCATAGAGCCAATTATTTGGTTACAAATCCCTCGCTACCAAACACCCACCAATAATTATTTCTTAGTCAACCGCATTTAAAAAAAACAGGTTTGGGTCAAAAGTGAAGGGGGGGGGGGGGGGTGGTTGCGGGATGTTGACTGCTTGCTACCTGTCTCTGTATCCCATTACTAATCCCGCCCCCACTCCCACTCCAAACTGACCAGCCCCCTCTCCATTCCAAAACACAACCCAGCTCAGTGAAAGAGCAAAGGGTTGAAAGGTCGCTGTCGGCTCACTGAGGGAGGAGTGAGAAGGTGAACGATTATGGGAATAGTTAAGGACCATGACAAAGCTTTGGCGCTTTGAGGCTTCTCTCGTTTAACATGGCCTTGATAGTCGCAAGTCACATTTTCCAAGCTTCATGACAAGAGTTTCCAGTTTCTCGGTTTAACAGGTCGCCCTCAACCCCTAGTTCAGCAGCTCAGTCCGACCCTCTTAATCCAATGAAAATAAAGGTCACTAGCAACAACGTGGGATGCACCAAAGTTACAAAGGGAAACAAAGTTAACGTTTCAAGTCTGATATGACTTTTCTTCAAAGCGTCTTCAGAAATTCCGAGAAAACAGTCATACTGGACTCAAATATTAATTAACTCCACAAATGCTGCCAGACCTGCAGAGTTTCTCCAGCGCTTAGATTCAACTTTACCACTTAAACAGTTTTGGAATAGACCAACATGAGCTACCTGTAGTAGGACTATCCCACATCCAATAAGTTCTCACAAAAATATATACATTTGAAAAACCAGTGACTCTTTTTTAAGTGTGTTTGTAAACAAGAGGGTCCTGACTGCCATACTTCTCCAAACATTTATGGTGTATGCCAGCTCTGCAGTAAAGTGCTTATCCAGTTCAGTTATTTCCAACCTAGCCTACCAGTTGATTTGCCTGTTTGGAGGGGGGGGGGATGATATGGTAGGCAGGAAAGGTGGGTGAAGAAAGGAACTTGAATTTCTAAAGCATCTTTCACAACCTCATCCCAAAGCACTTTATAATCATGAAATGCCTTTGAATTATGGTGATTGTTGTGATGTAGTAAACACAGCAGCCAACCTGTGCGCAGTAAATTCCAATAAATAACAATGTGATAGCACCTGCATAATTTGGTTTTAGTGGTGCTGACTGAGGTGATAAATATCAGTCCAGGAAAGTTGGGAGAGCTCTCCTTCTCTTTGTAATGGTGCTAAATGATCATTTTAATTCACCTGGGAGGGCAGATGGGGTCTTAGCTTAAAGTCAATTCTGAAAGACAGGTGAATTGCTAACTGTAATCGAATTGTGACAACCTTTCACTCATACGTCAAAATTGATCACAGCAACTCAAATAAAAGACTATGCTGCAACAAATCATAATTCTGAACAAAAATCAGGAAAAGCAAGTTTCAATAAAGTCAGTTTCTTAACATGGGACACCTCCCTGACTAACACATCTGTTGGAAGATAACTGACCTGTGCACTCTTCAGATGCTCCCGGATCTGCTGTGCTTTTCCAACACTATACTCTTGACTCTTTAATTTGTCTATGTTTGCTATCAACAACCTTTCCTAACATGTTCAGTTTGACAAATTTCCATTTGGTGACTGTGTCATGACAACTTAAGGAATATCAGGACTTAAATAATTGACGAAGAATTCTAGTAACATTAACACCATTCAGAACAGAAAATCATTTCATCAAATGAAAAATTTACCTATTTGTGTTTTTACAGCTTCCTATAATTATTTTTGAACATAAGCGTATTTTTTTTAAACATACAAATGTGATAAATGAATTTGGCTAATGCCACTCTTTATGTCTGTGCAAAAGGATCCAACCAGGTTCTCTGTCCCCTCCTGCTTAAATTAATCTATTCACATAACTCCCTAGTTACTGTGGGTCTGCACAAAGTACATTTTGCTTAAATCTCTGTGAAGTATCAAACAAAGGAAAGCAAAAACAAGACAGACAACTGCATTCAGCTAAGCTTACTGACTTATTAGAAACCAGTATGTTTATTCTGAAGGCCTTGTTGTTGAGTTTGGTCAATCCATAATGAGCTTTTCTTGCATAGCATCAGCAGGCAACTATCTTTCAAGAGTTTGCTGAACTCTTAAATCCTGAATGACATATACACATCACAGCCAAACATTGTCAACTTTGAATCTGACGTCAGATTCTCAACAGCAAATGCAAAATGATTGAGAGCCCCTAATGCCGAGTACCCAGGGAGGCAATAGAAATAATATCCAGGAAACAAGACAAAGAAAAAGAGCATTAAAGAAAACATACAGCACAGAAACAGGCCACTCAGCCTGACTGTATTCTACTTGAGTCTCCTCCTAGCCTACTTTGTCTCATTCTATCAGCACATCTTTTCAATTTTTTTTTCTTCTCATGCATTTACCTCATTTGCCTTTAAATGAGTCAATGCTTTTCACCATTAACATTCCATGTGGAAATGGTTACATTCTAACCATTCTCTGAATAAAGACACTTCCCCCAGTAAAAGCTGTCACATCTCAAGGGCATGACTGAGATTTCAAGGAGCATTGTGTATGCTTTTTATTTAAAAATCGGTTTGTGATTCTATGACAGTCCTTCCACCACAAAATCGTGAGAGATGCAGACATTGAAGTTACTGAGGGAGAGAAGGAAGGAAAAGGAGAAGAGATGGTGGAAGTTGAATGAAAGAAGAGAAATATCCCAAAGGAGACTATACAAGATTATGGACATGGAGACTCCTAAAGGAACAGCATAATTCATCTTTTTCAAAACAAATATCAAGCAATCAGGTTCTTGAGACCTTGTGGTAGGATTGAGGTGCTGTAAGAAATCTGGGAAGGAAAGAAGGCTCTCGGAAAGTAAACACAGACGTGACATCAGAAAATACAGCAGCCAAAGTGTGTACAGCAAGCTCCCACAAGTGGCAATGAATTCATGAGCAGAAAATCTGTTTCTTGTGTTACTGTGGAGAAATAAATATGAATCAGGTGAATGCAGGGAGCTCTTTGGTTTCTGCATAACTAATTTCACTAGTCAGCTCTCAATTTAAGTTTCTGTTAATGATCAAAAGAATCTGGCCTCATTGATTTGTCATTTGTTTTGACTTAAGAACTGAAAAAACAAGGGTTATTCAAACTGAAGAGATGATGGCCTGTCTTGGGTAATACAGAAGAAGAGCTTCCATTCCACATACAATATTTATTTCTTCCCCCCTTTTTACTACTTTGCTGAACCATCACCACTGTATATCCTTCTTCGGCAAGAAGAATGTAAGCTCTTCTTCTGTATTACCCAAGACAGGCCATCATCTCTTCAGTTTGAATAACCCTTGTTTTTTCAGTTCTTAAGTCAAAACAAATGACAAATCAATGAGGCCAGATTCTTTTGATCATTAACAGAAACTTAAATTGAGAGCTGACTAGTGAAATTAGTTATGCAGAAACCAAAGAGCTCCCTGCATTCACCTGATTCATATTTATTTCTCCACAGTAACACAAGAAACAGATTTTCTGCTCATGAATTCATTGCCACTTGTGGGAGCTTGCTGTACACACTTTGGTGAAAATCCATTTGGGTGAATGGATTTTTAAAGTAGGGATGGTAACAGTGAGCACAATTTGGAGAAAGAAAGATTTCCATTTACACAGCACCCTTCACTATCTCAGCACATTTCAAAGCAGTTTACAACCAATGAAGAACTTTTAAAGTGTGGATACTGTTGGAATGTAGGAATTGCAGCAGTTTAGCACACAGCAAGCTCCCACAAGCAGCAATGTGACAATGATCAGATAATCTTTTCCAGTGGTGGTTGTTTGCAGGATAAATACTGTAGACAAGAGGCAGTTATTGGATACAAGCAAGTGTTTTATACTTTACTACAGAAAGGGAGAGAAATGTGATAACTGTCATAAAAGAGCTCCAATTTGTGTAAACAGAATACAATTGATACAAGCCCATGTCACTACCAAATCATAACTAAAGCATACTACCAGATTGAAGGGGCAGAAAATCATTGTGCTACAGTGAGGGGAAAAGGTTGATAACCAATTTTGCTAAAATCTACTCGAATTTCAAAATGCTGAGGCATCTTTGACTGCGATCTTGAAATTGGGAGCATCATGACATGCTATTACTGTTAGAGAGGGAACTGCATCTGCGCAGTGTTAATATTTCGAAGCATTTCACAAATTTAAAGAGTCAAATTATTCCTGATCTGAAGGATCTTTCATATGGCAAGCAATTTGCCACAGAAAAATATGCTATTTAACCAAGATTTTCAAGAGGACCAGAAATTTGTAAGAATCTCCTCCAGAGTACTCACTACATTCAGACAGACAGATCATTTTGCCGACATTCTGAAGGGAAACTGGTAAATGATTCAATGATTGCAGCAATTTGGTCTTTCCGAAATTGTGGCTTCAGCTGATACATGGCAATAGGAACATAGGAATGGGAGGAGGCCACTCAGCACATCAAGCTTGTTCCCATTTTCAATTAGATTATGACTGATTAGCATCTGAACTGCATCTTTCCTCTTTAGTTCTGTAATCTGTAATTTTCAATCTCAGTTCTAAAATCATAATTTTTCTTAACAGCTTCCTAGTGGAGAAAGACCCCATTTTCAACACTCTCTTTGTGAAGAAGTGCTTCCGAACATCACCAATGAAAGGCCTAGCTTTAATTTTAAGTTACTACTCCATTGTTCTGAGCTTGGCCTCCAGAGGAAATAGTTTCTCTCCATCAACTCCTTTACTCATCTTAAACATCTCAGTTAGAATTGTCCCTCCAATTAATATTCACACAGATCTTAGCTTTAAAAGCATTAACAAAAGAAAAAAAAAGACATTTACAACAATAGACTGCACCATAATTGTACCATCACCACATGCTGCTAAATTCAATTTTATCCTGTTGCACACATTTTTGGCACCTCTGCCATATGAGCACAACACCTGCAGCATTAATGGCAAGAATACTTTACAACTACAAAAAGGTTACACAAGGCAGAAAAATGAAAAGAACAAAGAAAATTATTTCTCATTCATTCTTGGGTAAGACCATGCTATAATGGGTTTTGTGCTGGATTTTAATCCAATAAATAATTATAAATGCAACAAAGAATTCAGGAGAAATTTCTTTACCCAGAGAGTGTGGAACTCCCTACCACAAAAAGTGGTGTATGCAAACAGCAAATATAGCTTTAAGAAGGAGCTGATACAAATAAAGGACATATGTCAATGGGGTGAGAGTAAGTAAACTGGGAGACGTGTTGAGTGGAACATCAACACCGGCATAAATCAATTGGATTAAATGGTCTGTTTCTGTGTTTCACATTCTACATAAAACCAAAATGGTTAGTTGAAAAAATCCTGTCATGTAAAAAAAATCTAAACAAAGTACAATTAACATTTAGATCTGAAGAAACTACCAACTCAGCTAAAATGTTTTACCCTGGCTTTATTGCTCTGTTAGAAACAGAATTACTGAGGTCATTAAGGCAGCATTGTCTCTGTGACATGATTAGTCAGGTAGCAAAGTCCATTTGTCACCTGCACCAGTAAATTGAGTTAATACTGCACTACTGGCAATAGGGACTGTATAATATCAACTTGATCACATCAAACTGACTGTGAACCTGACACCTTACTAAATTTGTCAGCATTAATCATTAAACCTGTCACAAATCCATCAAGCTTTCAGATAATTAGGGACTTGGTAATGAAGCGAGCTATACATTTCTCTAATTTTTCCCTCCTTTTTTTAAAGTGATAATCATAAGGCCTTCTGTTATACGGGACCATTTTCTCTGATCGTCTTCTTTTCAACCATTGCACAGAAGCGATGGGACAATCCCAGGCTCCTCTCCATCAGCCTGAACTCTTACAAACATCTGTTGGCCCACATCTTTAGGGCCATTTCCTGCCTGCCACACAATATTTTTTTTAGACACTCCTGATATTTTCAGGGAAAGAAAAGTCATCAGTTATGCAAGTTGTAGCAGTCAGACAAGCCAAGAGACATCCTAATGAACCCATATTTCATCTATAAAATGTGCTTAAAATGCCACTGTAAAAGATATTTTACCATCTTTTTAGCTAATTTTCTATCCGTTTAAATAGCAGATGACTCAGTCATCAACTCTTCATTGCTATTACAAACCTGCATTTTGATTAAGTATGCCAAATGTCATGTACAGAAAAGAATGGAAACACTAAAGCCTGCCAACTTTTGATTGGCCATTAAAACCAATGATGTATGTGCCTGTCAAAAGAGAGACAATTAAATCAATATTGGAAAAAGTCGCCTTGACGGCTTGTTTCTATGTAAAAGCTGTCAGGACGAATTACCATGCACCATCACGTTTGTGTCAGTTGTTCAGCCCCTTTATAAAAATATTTGTTGTTTAAAGTTGCTGATATCCAATTTCCACTGGAGTTAACTTGAGGTCTTACAATGTCATCCACATTGACCCTCCTGCACTCATCATTTCCCTTTCCAACAAAACAGAGTGTGTTCTTTAAAGTATGCCCCATCCTCCGTTTATTTAACAGACCTGCTTCACAAGTTTTCTGTTCTTTTCAAGAGCTCAGAAACAAATCAGGTGAAGCTCATTATCTGGCGACTGAATTATATAATGTGGGAAACAGAGGGGTGTCCTGTAGGGAGACACTTAAAACTTAGGAGGATGAGGGAGTGGGGGTGATGGGAAAAAGAGGATGGGGTACAAATAAACATGGGACCAAAAAAAAGCGGTAAGCGACCTGACTTGCAGAGTTGTACGGTCAGGAGCATGTGGGTTGCTATGGTGAGTGATTTATTGATCTTTATCAGGAATGAATAGATCAAAGGCTGCCTAGATGACAGAGGATCCATCATACATCAAATCAAGAATAGCAATTCTCTATGAGAAACAGAAAGGGAGAGAGAGAGAGATGGAAAACTACACCCTGCTAATTGAACCAAAACAAGTCTTTCAGAAATGAAGTATGTTTTTTTTAAAATTCTCTATAGAGTTATTTACATGCACGATCAAGAAGATGCCTCAGAGTCACCATTCCTGGGGGGACTTTCAAAATGAATCTGGAGACTCTACACTGCACATGTCCTCACATTTTTAAAAGAGATCGGGATAGCTTGCTTATTTTAACACGTCCTCTCCAATATTATCAGCTCCTTCGAAACACCTCAGAAAATAAATGATGCCACTTGACATTTTAAACACACATAAAAATGGACTCTCAATCCTTAAATTTATATTTAAAGACATTGAGACTAGTTGCCGCAAGGTAAAATAATATTTTTTTGGAGGGGGCTGGTCTAAATACAATTATTTGCGATCAAATCCACGACGCAGCGAGAGGAAGAAAAAACATGACGGTGACAGCATTTGACAGACACCTGACAAACTACGCCACTCACAGAGGAAAGAGGAACGGCCAAAATAACATTAGCCCCCCGTTCCCCCCACCCCACCACAAACCCCAGATCCCGGGCAGCAGGGGGGGGTTAAAGGTGTACCCATTCGACGGGCAAAACCAGCAAGGTGCGGGAGTGAATCTAACCCCCTCCCTCACATACCCACCCCTTCCCCCCCCAAAAAAAAACATCAATCTCCGCGCATCCGTATCCTGCCTCTGCTCCAGTCGCTGGATGGAATGCAAAATCTTAAATGCAGAAAAGTGCATCTAGTGATGGGGAGCTCTTACCTGCCGAGCGCCGGGGTGCTTGTTGTTTCCTCCTCGGCATACTGCCGCCCGCTTCTGCTGCCGGCCAGGAGTTTCCGGAGTTACTAGTTTGCTTCTCGGTGTTCTCATACAGACCAGAATAAGGCAGGAGGCGAAAGTGTAGTCATTGATTCTTTCTTTTCCTGAACTGTGTGTGTGTGTGGCTAAACCTCCTCAGCGAGCGGAGATATAAGCGAGAGTGAGAAGGGTTTCAGTCACTGCCTCATATGCATTAGATAGACAGACACACACACTCCAGTTACTTTGTATCACTGCCGCTTCTTGTATCTCTCTCTCTCTCTCTCTCACTCTGCCCACTTTCAGCATTTACATCAATGCAGAAGGCAGACAGATAACGCACATCACACACAGTTGAGTGAGAGAGCGATGAACTCGTTCCCCATAATTATTATCATTAATGGGGGCGGGGGGCGGTGGGTGAGAGTAAACTCTCGGGTGGGCTCCGGGGAAATACAGAATATCCACAGAGCAAGACACTCTTAACTGATCCACAGAGCTATCGAACAGCATTCAGTGATAAAATCCTCTTCCTCTCTCCAGTACATTGCAATGTCCTCACAGTTCACGCTCAGTTTTTGTTTGAAAAACGGTATAGCAGCAGCAACAATGATGAAAAGTGAACTTATAGTTGCAATCCAAATTTGCCACAATGTCTGCAAACAGAAGCACCGCCTGTTTGTAAATATCTTTTCTCCCTCGTTCTTTGCTAATACCAATTCTCCAGACCAAGATTAAGCCGTTACTCCGCCACAAGTTAACAGAAGAGGTTTTTTTTCCCCCTCGTCCTCCTAATGTTCCGCGATGTGTCCAAACTCTCAGAACCACAGCATTCCGAATGTATTTGTGTCTATTTAAAAAGTTAACGTTTCGGAGCAGCAGGCTTCTCGGGGAGTTTTATTCTTGTTTAAATGTTCCACTTCCCCAGTGTTTTGGCGAGGCGGTTTTACAGTGACTGCAACAAACTTTTCAATTTGCAGGAAGCTGGGCAGAATTTGGCGTTATTACTCGAGAGCAGGAGGCGCCAAGTGACTAAAGATCTCTCTCAATAAACTTAACATTTACTGTCTTTGTTTTCCTTTTTAAAAAACAGACAAACCCAGGACTTCACGTTCCGGTTGCACTAATAATATTGGTTTCTGTTTTTTTTCCCTCTCTCGGTTGGGAGTTGATGCCCGGCTCCTGTTTGATTCGTTCCACCTTTGAGGAAGTGAATGTCGCGCACGGGAAGAGGAGGGTCTGTCTGTGTGTGTCTGTCTGTCTGTGTGTGTGTCTCCTTTTCTCTGTTTCTGTGCCGCGCACTTCTCCTGTTAATGTTATTCAGTAATATTACTCCACACAATTGTATCTCCACCACCTCTATCCAACTCTCATCCTGTCTGTACAGGATTTGTGCCCTTAAACACCAGCTACAGACAATGCTTCCTTCATAACAAGACCCCCTGTTATATAAAGAAGGCAGTTGATCAAATATAAGTTGATCCAAACGAGAGCTGAGAGAGAAGAAAAAAAGTCTGAATTTACTGTTGGGACACTTCCTGAACTTTTGTTCCGTGTTTTGCCTCCCTCCCTACCTCCCCCTCTCTGTCTGGTGCTCTGAGCCCTGTAGCTATGATCAATTCTGCTTTGACAGGGAGGCTGCTCTCGCTCATTTGCCGGACTGCACACTTCCAAACGCCGCCTCTGCTGCTGGCCGGTTCCTGCTCAGCCTGTCAGCTCTCGCATGGTCTCAGCGGCCGGGAGGCCTCTCAGCTCTTACCCGCGATAATGAGAGAACTCGCCGGTGCAGCGCCTCAACTCAAACTTCAGGGAGGGTTTCAGTCCGCACTCCAATGTGCGGCCCCCCCCCCGCCCCCAGGAAACGGCGAATTACTGGCCCGGAATCGGTGAGTCGCAGACCATTATTGACACCTCTTTCTCTCCAGAATGTTGCTTTGCTCCTGACATCGATTTTGAAGTAAACTTTAGCTGGCGCAGAATGCTTCCTTGTCTGTTCTGTAAAACAACTTGATCCTCGAATCGATCTGCTCCGATTCCTCTCGAGTTTTCAGCTGACGGGCACAATGTTGGATTGGGGGAGGAGGGGGTTGGGGGTGAGAATATTTGGCGGGGTGGAGGGTGGTTGGTGGGAAATCAGACCGATCCACTTGGACATGAGTGTTTGAAGTAGGAGCTAATGCGTCCAAAACAACTTCAGGTTCCGCCCTAACATCTGTGCATTCATCTAGGCGTCATGACCCTGCAACGCGTCCATCTATCTGTCAGTCAGTCAGTCAGTCTGTCTGTCTGTCAGTCTCGGAGTGCCTGTGCGTCAGCTGCAAGAGTGGTTTACGTGGGCTCTTAAACTGACACAAATACACTCCCGCTGACTGACTGACTGACTGACTGGGGGCAGTACATCCACACACACACACACACACACACAGAAATGGCACAGTGCTGCACAACTCCATGCAAAGCCTGCCCTTCAGTAACTAAAACATTGCAGGCTGATTTCCTTACAACATACATACTCCTGTAATGAGTGGGTTTTTCTTACTATCCTTCCCCAAAATAAACATTTTAAAACGGCGGCAGGGTTTATTTGCATATTATACATTCAGACTATCCAAATCAATAAAGAGATTTGTCATGTTTCCTTTGTGTCTAAAGGGGGTGCACCTTATGTTTACAAAATGCCCAGTGGGATTTATATTATTTCCCGACATCACTGTCCCTTCATAAGGAGGTTGACATGAGGGTATATGTGTAGCACCACTGCCGTGTAGTTCTGTGCATTATTACAATGCGATCAATTGTACAATAAGCTCTTCTATTAAAGTAGCCACACTTGATGGACCTAAACACTGTAATGCCGATATCCTGGTGCTGGGTAACATGGAGATATAAATGCAACTGTTACATCTGCATCTCCATCTTTGCTGGGCCGTTTTGCCCAATCTGATCAGTTGCAAACGGACATGTCCTGGCATTCTGCCGCTGCAGGATCAGTCCAGTTTAGATTCGTTTGTATTGAAATAAAGACGTGTTTGTTTCCTACAATCCTAAATCTTAATTATTATATAGATGCCATTTTATTCCTGTCCAGCGTCAATGTTCTTGTTTCAAGACCTGCGCCTAGTTCTCATTCCCGCATGATATTTCAACCATATTCCTGCCCTGATTTTACATCCTGAAGTTTCCTACAACATACGATCAGTCCTTGTGACTAGTATTTACCAATTTGGACAGTCCTTCAAAAGAAAGTAAGGCAAATTCAAAAGAAGATATGTCCAGATGTTTTAATTTTTTATCTGTATGTTTTGAGGTTAAAGTTGCATTTGGTCTCCTAACCTTGCAGATCTGACCACGCCATGTAGTTGAGTTCTCCGCTTCTGTGTTCAAAATACCTTTCTTCGCTCACAGTACTCTTCTCGCTGCTGTTATACAGACTACTTCGGAAGAGATGTCCACTTCCAGATTCCTGGGAGGAACGTGGACAGATTTTATATAACCCTTTTGGGTTTTTTTTTAAAAGTTCCAGGCATTGTTTAAATGATACTTGAATCAAGTTATATATTCTACCTGGCGAGGATAGGTGCAAGGTTTAACATGTCCCTTGGGTTTTTTTTTAATCGGCGCTGTTAATAAGAAAAAAAGGGGAAAGGCCAGAGTTTAATATTGCTCGCCTCATGATCCAGTCGGCCTTTGTGCTCTGTTAAACTGCACTTTTAATGACGAATCTGAATTATGAATTTCATTCAATTTATAAAACCCCAGAAACGCGTTTACATTCGATCAGTGCGGTGGAACTGTAGGCAATAAACTTGCTCTCCACTCCCCCACTCCCCCCCCCCACCCTTACCAACACCACCTGGAGTTTTTGAGATAAACTTATTTTAGAGTTGACAAGGTTATGATTCCAAACTAAATAACCAGGCCTTGAAACGTAGGTTGCAAATGTTTTGGGGGCATTTTTTTTTAAATAAAAAAATCCGATGCATCTAAAACAAAGCCCAATTCTGGCAATCGTGAGAGAAAATAATAGGGAATTTCAGTATTTTGAAATCAACGGTATATTATATCTTACATATTTTTTTAACAAGTTAGAATTAGACACCGCACACACACACACTTGAGCAAAGTTGTTTCTAAATCTTGTTTTCTCTGCGTTACTTCCCCGACTGCGGCGTTCTTAGTCCGTTGTGCTTTTGTTCTGAAACACTGTTTTAAGTCAACAGTTTCTGGGACAACATCTGGTTTGTCGGTGCCACCCGTAACCTGATAGGAGGATGTAACGCAAGAGCAGGAAATATTTTCTTTTTGTATCCCTGAGGTACTTGCTATAGACTGTCGCAAGTTCTACCGACTCAAAAAAAGGGTCCTCTTAACTGTCTTCCCAGGACCAGGCGTGGGGCCGATGGGCCAACACAAAAAAATGTCAGCCAAGTTGTACAATAAATGTAAGAACCAGGTTTGAAATGGAAGCTGAAAGCTTCGCCCCTTTATTCCCACCGATTTGTCTATGTCAATTTCAGGTCTGTAGGACTGTAAATTCTGCGGGTACGTGTCCTTTTTCTAAATGAAAATACATGATGTATTTTTGAGGGGAGAAGGTGAACATAGGGTCGAAGTGGAGTAATTTAAAACATTAGAACTGTGGGGCAGGGATCAAATTCGTGGCTGCTGTGCAAGAGTTCGGCTCGTTTTCACTTTACAAAACACACTCCACACACTCCCATTTTCCCTCAACCCCTGGATTAAATCTGGGTGACTGACCCATCAAATTGAAATGCTCCGACTGGGTTTAAAAAAAAACAGCGGCAAAAAGACCGGTTAACACGAGGGTCGCGACGGTAAGGGTGATCCAAGTCAGCAAACGTGCCCCTGTACCTGACACAGGCGGGCGGGCGGGCAGGGAGGGTAATAAACTGAGACATTTCAAAACTGTCAGAAGGCCGAGGTGAATCTTTGGCCTCAGCGGTTTCATGTACAAAGTCACTCAAGTAGGATCGCGAACAATGTCCCCTGCATATTTAAACCTGACTAAAAGCAACATTTCAATTCCACCCCACTTACATTCAAAATGCAACTGAAGCTAAATTTAACCTCATTTGAAAAAAACATACAACAATAAAGCTTTGCTCATACATTCAGAGGAGACCCTTTTTTTGTTGTTGTGAGAATGCTTTACCTAAAATATAACATAAGATTGGAACTTATAAAATAAGCTTTATTTTAAAACTTGCTTTTGACCAATCAAGTAGAAACTGGACCGTTACATTGCACGAGTCGTTTGTAAAATGTATCCTTATAATTACATATTGGAGATGGCAATGTTAAATTGTACCAAACCAGAAATGGGGGGCACAGCGTTTTCTTACCCGTGTCATAGTTAACCCTCAGGCTTTTGAACATCTTGTTAACATTTTTGGCTTTGCTTTAGAAGATGTACTGCATGAAAGGGTTTAACCCTTTCTGGGGTGCGATTTTATTTGTCCTATGCACCTCGGCCATGAGCATACATTAAAATGCTTTGAACTCCAATTGTACATTGCATCAAATTTTATAATCACACACGTTGATAAAATAAAACTTTCCCCTTTTCCTCCATGGGTCAATAGTTTCCAATCGCATCACGGTGTAACCTACTGAAATATTGAATGCAAAAGGTCGCTTAATGAGCACCGTCGTTCGTATTCTACAGCCCTGGGCACTGAGGGACAGCATTTTCTGCTGAGTTACAGTACTGAGGTTAGGAGATGCACAGACGGGAGTTTGTATTCGCTGCAATTTTCGAATAACTGTAGTATCTGGAAGGGTTTTATTCCATTTCGAACCAGAACTGCCAGTCCGGCCCTTAAAGTGTTAGCTGCCGCCCAGTGAAATGAGAATGGTTCCAGTCACTGACCACTGTGCTACTTAATATGCACTCCTTTATTCCCGTAGCGCGTAGCGCACCTCTGCAAAGGATCTCCAGTAATGAGCCTCAAATTGCACTCCCGTCAAGCACTATGTTTTTTGTCTTAGGTTGTGCAAGGAGGGAGTGGGTATCGTTAGAAAACTTTCTTCTTTAACAATGATGAAGTCATGCCGGGGAACGGCACTTTGGCCATTGTCCCTGGAGGATATTCCCATCACTGGTCCAAGGGAGAGCTATCACACCAAGGCCGTCTATACGTCCAGAAGCAATAAATAAACAAAAACAAAATCCGCTGTTGCTTCTCCATTCCTCCCTGAGAAAGTTGCCCCAGCATTCAAGATTTTATCGTTTTTTAACTGGTCTGGCTGGCGTGCCACCGTGTGTAATCTTGCCTTTCCCACACTCGCTATAATTTTGTTCAATTTACAGACATATTCAAGTTTATCACGGCTACACTATCGGAGCATATTCAGAATCGACGACCTTTAATGTTAAATCGTTGGATTACTGCGTGAGAAATATATTGTTTTGGTTATTCGAACGTGTGCAGAAGAGTAGGACCAAAGTCTAAACTTTTTTTTAAACCCGTGCGGTGTCCATTTAAGCATATTATGGCAAATGTAATTTTAGCGAAGTTCATTTGTGGTTAAACTCATTGAATTTCATTGGACAAAAGGTAGCCATTTTATTCCAGCTACTGTAAACCAGCTGTTTAAGATCCATTCCCCTGCATTTTCTTCAAATTCTTTTATTACTTCTTCTACCCTTTTGCAACCTATAATGAATCCCCAATGGTTTCTGCATGGGCATGTTTTAATTACCCTGAAAAGTCTTCAGCTTGTTCTGTGGTATCTCAAACTTCGCTCAAGTTTCTTGTTTACGTTATGAAAATCCCCTTTGAACACCTCTATTAGGTCATCTATTAACATTGTCAGCCTTGGATTAATGGATAGAACTCTCATTTCTACGCCAGAATGTCATAGGTTCAAGTTATATTCCAGAGAACTGAGGGCAAGAATCCAAGCTGATGTTCCCAGTCCAAGACTGAGAGTGCTGGCTGGTAGATGAGTCCATTTTGGATAAATGTTAACCTGATGCCCTGTCAGGTGGCCATAAAAAATGTTCCATTGAGCTATTTTGGAGATTAGGAACGTTATTCATGATTTCTTGAACAATATTTATCCCTTAACCAATATGACTGAAATCACATTTTCACATTGGTGTTTACGCAATCTTGCTGTGCATAAATTGGCTGCTACATTTCCCAAATCACAAGATTAACTAGATTTCAAAAGTCACTTCAATTTCTGGAAAGCACTTTGGTACATCCTGAGGTTGTGAAAGGAATTATATAAGTGCAAACCTTTTTTTTCCATTAGGGTTCAGAAATGAAGCAAAGTCAGTCAAATAATTCTCTTCACGTGCACGTGAGCATGGTCCTGATTTATTTTCTTTGTTGAAAAGATTGAATTGCACACATTCAGTCAGTAAGATAGAGAACTTAGTTTTTTAAAATTGTGGTTCAAAGAAATGCTATTGTTTTTAGAAAAGGAAATCATCACATATATACATCTCATGTATTTTTCAATCAACATGACTTGCTATTTATAAGGTTGCATTTCCACAGAATAGTCAACTTACTGATTATGTACTTTAATTTTAACTAGATATTATTTTAGTCAATTGGTTGTTGAATAAAATCCTCCAAATGAAAGGAAATATTTCGAGGAAATTGTTGTTTAATTTTACTTACAATTATAATTCTAACAATATTGAGGGATTATATTTACAACATTCTAAGAAATAATAAATGCGTGAATCTTTCCAGTCAATTGCAAATTATTTCTTTGTAAAGTTGCAATATTTTACTTGCATCTTTGTAATGCCTATTACAAAGATGCAAGTAAGCTGTAAGGGACTAGAAGATGGTGCATCAGAAAAAGCATGATGGGAAAATTAATGTCTTGGAAGTGGGCAAATCTTTTCCAACATGCCGAGAGGGAAAAAAAATCCTCAAACTCATCCTACAATTCTGGAGCATGAGGCAATTGCTGCAAATATTCAGGCAGAAAAATAATTAAAAAAAAGCTAAGCATGGCAAAGATATTCTAAATAACAGCAAAATATTAGAATGATTTTCAGAGTTGTAATTTCATTCAGAGGTTCAGGTGATAGGTAGACACTATTTACTTTTACTCTTTTGTTTATGACTTCTTGTGAACTTCCTAGTTTGATTACCTTGTTGCTACGTATTGCTCTTTATTTGGTATTTCTGCCTTCTACTCAGTTACAAAAGTACAAATAAATAAATATTTATTGTAGTATTTTGATGGAACATTTCAGAATCAATAAATTCTTATTGTCGTATTGAGGAAATAACTAATTTTACAGATTTTAAACATTTATTCAGAGTACTCATTTATGAATATCTCTTATGCTTTCTTTATAACCCAATGAATATTTTGATCAGGAATTCAGAAAAGGAAACATTTGCAGGGCTATGGAAAAAGAATGGGAGTGAGTCTAATTGGATAGTTCTTTCAAAGAGCCGGCCCAGGCATAATGAGCTGAATGGCCTCTTTCTCTGCTGTATGATTCAATGAAGTACAAGATGAAGTACGGTTTGCTTACAGAACCATTGATACACATATCCAATATCAGGATAGATTAAGAAACTGACTGATAGCTCCATCACAGATTGATAGGTTGCCGGATCTCACTGGTAAAAAGCCATATATTAAGTTCTCTATTTCAGTAGTTTTCAATCAAATCAAGACGTCTCTTTCAGAAATTTGGCAATGATAATCTAAGTCAGTTACTGAACTAACAAGCACAAATGGATCTTTCTCGCCAAGATGCATGCATTATTAGCATAGTGGAGTGGGGGGCGGGCAGTGCGAGGGAGGGGGACATGTTTTCTTTAAGGACAATTTAGTGTTGTTTGATGAACGTTGTCTGAAGGTACAATGCACAGTGTGTCTAATAAGCAGTCAGTGCAACACAGTTTTGGTTTTGTTAGTAGTATCTGAATTAGGATTGAACTAGTTATATACTTGTTACAATAACAACTTGTATTTCTATAGCGCCTTCAATATAATGATATCCCAAGGCAGCTCACAGACAAAATTTGGCACAAAGTGCCAGGGAGATGTTAGAGAGTTATTTGGGCAATGACAAATTTGTTGAGCTGGAAGGTTTTAAAATGTATCTTAAGAGGTGGATGAGCGGTTGAAGGTTTATGGATTTGTACTTTTAATTTGAAATCACACAGACTTTATATTATATTAAATACTTTGCTGTAATTTCCCACTGGAATTTTTAATACTGACTATATATCTAGGCAGTTTGTTTTTGTTGCTATAACTAATTTGCATAGTAGATGTTATTGCCATTATTGAATCATTTATGTGAATTTGAATTAATGCAGTACATTTTCAACCTTGATATTGTAAAAATAAATAATCTCTATGACAAACAAAAACCTGATTCACATACGTGCTTTGGAATGACAAAAAAAAAGTTTGAATTTTACACTTCTTCAAATAGAGCATGGGAAATCGTGAGCTAAGGAATGCTTCACATTTCAATGGCATCACTTTCCAAAAGATTTTTACTGCAATGTGAAACAAATATATAATGTTTGTGAGTTTAAGAATCTGAAGAGTTAATGTTTGCTTTTTTTTTTTGAGGCGTACTAGTTGTGGGTTGTCTGTTCAGATTTGAAAATGTACATCGTGGGCTGGATGAATAATCAGGTGGTCCAGCTTCAGCCCACAGTCCTTATGTTACACAGTGCTATTGAAGAGCCGAGTGGTTCATGAATAATGAGGTGTTAAATGGACCTATTTAGACAAATAATTATCAGATTGGTATTTGAAAAGGTGAAAACAAGGCCATCAATCTGTTATTTAAATGTATATTTCATACAAGTGCGTATTAAATGACATAATGGTATTAATATTATTCTAATATTATACACTAACCTGAAGAGCTTTTATGGAAATAAATGGCTTTCAAAATGATTAATGTCTAAATTAGATAACAACAATACAGATTTATATATCACCTGTAACAAAGAAACAGTCCAAACTTGTTTCTCAGTGGTGTTAGGAAAGTGTGTGACAAGTCAAAAAAAGGGTTAATACAAAATGTGGTAGTAGAACGTGATGAAATCGGATTTCAAAGCAGACTGAGAGTATTAGGGAAGCATTTCTAGAGAGTGGGATCTAAGCTGAAGACATGGTTATCATTGGTGGGATGAAGGAAGCAGGGATGCATAAGAGGTCAGAGTTAGAAGAAGACAGACTAATGGAAGCAATCATTTGATCTTGAGAAGAGATACAGAAATCTTGGAATAAAGATGGTTAGAGGTTAAATGCTCAGCTCAGAGACCAACAACACTGGGCAAAGTTGAAGAGATAATGGAACAGTGACCAAATGTTAAATCAAACATGTAGGTTTTAAGAAGCATCTCCAAGGAGAACAGAGAGATGGAGAAATTTAGATTCCACTGAGACATACCTATTTCAGATTTGCGTGTTTTGTTTTTGTATTTGTATGGAATTGACTTTATTGTGAGGAAACTATGATGACAATAAAATACTAGTCATCAGGTCTGGTAGCATCTGTGGAGAGAGAAACAGAGTTAACATATCAGGTTGTAACCCTTCATTAGAACTCAAACAAAGGAAATTGAAAGGTATCTGATATTCAATATGAGTGTTTAGCTCTACATATATGGTGCACAGAATCAACTATGCCAAAAACTATTACAGGGCAAAACTACGCCAATATTTAGTGATTGTTATGAGTGGTAAAAATCCTGATATACTCATAATGCCAATTATTCAATAAATAAAATGCGTAGACCATGCTTCCCTATTGATTTGTTCATTGAATATTATATGCAAGCACCAACAATGCTGTTCTTTAATATTTTAAACATAGTTCTGATTTTAGTACACGAACTATGTTACCTCAGCAGCTAACCAGAAACCAGAAATCAACACTCTAATTTTGCTGATCTCCTCTTTAACCAAATTTCAACATTATTTTCTTCTTGTCTGGCTTTTTACAAAACCTTAAACAGAGGATTTTGAATGCCATTTTTTTCTAGTTTTCAGTAAATTCATAACAGTATCCTCAAAGTATCATTACGTATGAGTGAAAATACAAAAGTATTTTCAACTGGCATTGAATCACTCCTCAGACATATTCATTATTTCTCTAAAATTAGCAAACAACAGGAAAAACTGACCTGAAATCACTTTTAAAATACCAACTGATTTATTAATCAAGATTTTGAACAACACACAACTTCTGTAGATCAGTATTTGTTGTGAATTTGTTTACTTTGCAGCCATTGAGAAGAATTAATGACTATGAATTATCCCAGCACTGAAATAATGCAGAAAGGATTAGAGGAAAATACAATGCAACATAGCTTTAAAGAGAATTCTTAAAGTTCTATTAGTGCATCCAGAGCTCTAGATAAAACTCCTACGTCTGTCTGAAAGGGTATTCTATACCTTTTAAAAAATGTATATATTATTAGTTCTAAAACAATGGCTACTACAATTATTTAGTACAATGTTCAAGTTCCTCTGGTCCTCCCATCTCTGCTGGCAGCAAGAATGGCCTAAGGTGATTTGTGCCCTGCCAAAACCATGATTTTAAAATCTCCTCTTTCATACAAATCCTCACATTGTCTTGTCCTTTCCTATCACTGTTACGTCCTCTAGCCTTATAAGTTATAAAATATCTATGCTCTGTGTTGTGGCATGTTTCAATACTTTAAAAACAGTTTGTAAATTGCAAGTTATTGTATTGATAGGTGGAATGAGTCGAGACAGCAACTATCTAGTTCCTAGTGGGCATAGTCAAAGCTGGCACTAATTCAGTCATCTGTGGAGACTTCACAAGAACTGCTGGCATGCAAAAGGAAAGAAAGGTTACTGCTGTAAAAGATGGAGTTCCCTTCTTATGGTTGTAATTAAAGTAGATTATTGGATAGGGTAAATAGAGCGTTATTCTCTCTCTGATCAGTTGAATCACTGAGGAGGCTTGATGTTGACTTGTGTGCCCCTTCCCAATGTTGGCACCTTCTTAAGTATAAAAATCCACAATTTTTTCTTAAACGTTTAACCCAACATCACAGAAAACTGTAAATTTTGGGAGTGGCAACACACCAGGAGCTTTATTCTTAAAATAACTTGTTTCTGCTTTTTTCAGCTTATAATTCCTGTAATCCACATTTGACACTCCACTCAGGATACAACTGAAATATTTGAGAGTACATGTGGCGTGGACACTCTTTGCAATTTTGTGAGAGCTATAACTATTTCCATCAGTTCATGCTTATGACATTAACTGTATCTGCATAAGAAACATTACATTAGTTTTGGCAACCTGGAAAAATTATCCTCCGAATGGGAATACATAGACCTCAATGGAATATGGTTATAAATGAACTGGGTTTAAACTGTCAGCTGCCAAATCCCAAAATGAGAACAACAGCTGCTTTTAAAAAGAGTCATAGTCGACAAATTCCCACCTTCTGCCTGCTCAACCTCCCCAAACATTGCTTGACTCTCCCACTTACACAAGGTCACTTGTTATCGTATGATATATTTTATTTGGGACAATAGGGCACTGCAAGCCAATGGATATCTCAGTAGTGCTGCCAGTGCCCAGTTAGCTTACTGATAGCATTGGTGCAATGGACTAGAGATGCACACTGTTATTCTTCTCTATCATCTCATAACCATGAAGGCTCTACAATGGAGCTCTGCTTGCCAGGTTGCTTGGTAACTGGTGGGAGTGACTCAAGTTAGAACAGACAAGTTGGAATGACTGATGCTGACACAACCTAAAGGACAATTACTTCTCAATTCACAGCTAGTGGGTAGGAAACTGATCAAAGAAAGAACTCCCATTTCTATAGAACTTTAGGACATCCCAAAGTGCTTTACAATCAAGTAAGTACTTTTTAGAGTATGGCTACTGCTATCCTGCAAGAAAACCAATTTGCTCACAACAGAATTCCACAGACATCAATGGATATCAATCAGACCATCAGATTGTCGTAGATGATTGAGAGATAAATATTGGCCAAGACAGCAGAGAGAATTTCTCAATTCAGGATGTGTGAGTCACTGGCAAAGTCAGCACTTATTACACATCTCTTTGTCTTTGAGTGTGTGGTAAGCCATTCCTCTTTGTAGATTCTACCTCTTTATAATTCTTTGTGATACAAGTGAGTAGCTTACTAGGCTGTTCCCAAGGGAGGTTAAATGTCAGTAAGGTCACTGTGGGTGTAGATAGGTCAGACTAGGTAAGGATAACAAGTTCCCTTCCTGGAAGGACGTTAATGAACTAAACATGTTTTCACAACAGCTTAAAAATGTGTTGCTGGAAAAGCGCAGCAGATCAGGCAGCATCAAAGGAGAAGGAGAATCGACGTTTCGGGCATAAGCCCTTCTTCAGGAATTATGCCGGAAACATTGATTCTCCTTCTCCTTTGATGCTGTCTGACCTGCTGCGCTTTTCCAGCAACATACTTTTAAGCTCTGATCCCCAGCATCTGTAGTCCTCACTTTCTCCTAGTATGTTTTCACAACAATCCAGTAGTGATCTGGTCACCATTCCTGATTCCCATTTCATAGAATTTAAATTCACCACCTGCTGTGGTATCATTTGAACTCTTGTTTTTGCATCATTGGACCAGGCTTCTAGATTATTAGCCCAGTAAGGTATCCACCATGCCTCTATACCTACAATTAGGTTAGATTAGATTACATTACTTACAGTGTGGAAACAGGCCCTTTGGCCCAACAAGTCCACACCGACCCTCCGAAGAGCAACCCACCCTGACCCATTCCCCTACATTTACCCCTTCACCTAACACTACAGGCAATTTAGCATGGCCAGTTCACCTAACCTGCACATCTTTGGACTGTGGGAGGAAACCGGAGCACCCAGAGGGGGCCCACGCAGACACGGGGAGAATGTGCAAACTCCACACAGACAGTTACCTGAGGCGGGAATTGAACCCGGGTCTCTGGCGCTGTGAGGCAGCAGTGCTAACCACTGTGCCACCGTGCCGCCCTAATTACTATGTGTTGTCATGGAAGCAAGACCAGACCATGAAAGGAAACGATTAGGATCCTCTTGCAGTTTGTGACAAAGGCTCCAATGCTTCTGAACACGGTGGACCTGTTACAGAGCCTATTGATCAATGTTAGACCTACACCATTGGTTCCTACAGAGAAGAAATGTGTCAGTATTAGGTATTCATAACTTCATGTTTGGATCCTATCAAAACACCAACTATTCTATACAGATCATAGAGAGGAAACAACAAAGAAGATGCCAGATTATTTATATTTCAATTTGAAGTAATGGTTAGGGCAGGGTGTTAAATATGACATTACATAAAACCACAGAGAAAACACACAGTGACCAACCATCTCTAAACCTTGCAGCTGAGTGCAATATTGTATTGTAATATTGAATGTTAATGTAATGGAAAAGCCAAAAGATCAGTCTAAATGGGATATTACTAGTTTATGGATTATCATGTAGCTTATCACAGGACTTTATTAAGGTCAGTTATATTTTAGTTCATAGCCCAAGGATGCAGTGATGTAACTTACCATGAAAGATTTCATGTGACTATTAATAGTGGCAAAGAAAATTGTTCTTGTCAAACTTACAAAGTAAGTAGTGTATCTGAAAAGTGTAAATCAATTTAGTACACTTATAGTTTATGAAAATGTAGTAAATACATGTAGAACAGGATGTGAAAGATGACATGACAATTAACTGATTGTGTGACGTTTGGTTACATATTTTTCACAGGCTGGGAAATATATTATTGTAGTTTTAATAATAAGAAAGATAAGTAATGTCTGTCAATGTAAAAATAAAACAGTTACATTTTCCTAGATTCAATCTTCTCGAAAGAAGTGTGAATGAAGAAAGCCATTCAGCCTCTTGATCATGGATTTAGTTGGAACATGGTTGATCTGTCCCTCAACTCCATCAATGTGCCTTGACCAGTGAGATCTTCCTGTACACCACCTCTCAACAATTTAGCCCAGTTACCAGTCTCATGAATCTGCCCTGCTTCAACTCCAAGATCGTTGTATCCTTCCCAAGATGCTGTGCTGAGAACTGAAAGAGGTCACTCCAGGTGGGGTCAAAGTAAAGCTTTATATAAGAAATAACAACTTTCACCTTTTTTTGTTTGAGTCTTTTGTATTAAAGGCTATTTTCCATTTATGAACGCTATAATTTTTGTACCTGTCCACTAGCTTTTAATGATAACTGTCCTTGGATTCCCTAGAACTCATTGTTTCTGATGCTAATTATATGTTTATTATCAAGTTACCTGTACTTACAGTTTGAATAGTCTAGACCATAGAGGGCTGGAGCCACCTTCAATTGTAGTTTGGTCTTGGGGCAAGGCTTTTATCTGCTCGTGTAAGTCTGCAGTTAACCCAGTTAAGTTGTTTGGGTGGTGTGGAATAAATAGTACAAGCATGGCTTATTAATGTACCATCAAACCATGGAAAGGGATTTGAATATCTAAGTGCTTCTGATTAATGAAACATGGGTATTAATTTCCTTTTTGCATCAAGTAACAGAAGAGTAGAGGCACAATAAGGAGTCAGTTTTGTAGAAATAAGGCCTAGATGTATTTTGTGCTGGGACAATTTCAGCGTATTAGAGTCTGCACACCACAGATACACACAGTTCAACTTTGAAATCTGTCTGAAGCTTTTTTGGATTTATTCTTTCATGGGAGATGGAGGCCATTGGCCAGGTCAGCGTTTGTTGCCTTTCACTAGCTTCCCATGAGAAGATGTGTTTCCTTCTTGAGCCTCTGTTCTCTGTCTGATGTAGGTAAACCCACAGCGCTGTTAGGAAATGATTTCCAGGAATTTCACTCAGTGAAGTGAAGGAATGGTTTTACATTTCAAAGTCAAAGTAATGTGTGAGCTTGTAGGTGGTAGAGTTCTTATGCATCTGTTATCCTTGTCATTCTAGCTGTTAGAGGATGCGAGCTTGAAAACTACTATCAAAAGAGCCTTGGTCAATTGCTGTAGTGCAATTTGTATATAATATGTGGACAGCGAAGAAGGTTACCTCAGATTGGGCCAATGGGCTGAGAAGTGGCAGATGGAGTTTAATTTAGATGAACGTGAGGTGCTGCATTTTGGGAAAGCAAATCTTAGTAGGACTTGTACACTTAATGGGAAGGTCCTCGGGAGTGTTGCTGAACAAAGACACCTTGGAGTGCAGGTTCATAGCTCCTTGAAAGTGGAGTCACAGGTAGATAGGGTAGTGAAGAAGGTGTTTGGTATGCTTAACTTTATTGGTGAGAGTTTTGAATACCGGAGTTGGGAGGTCATGTTGCGGCTGTACAGGACATTGGTTAGGCCACTGTTGGAATATTGCATGCAATTTTGGTCTCCTTCCTAATAGAAAGATGTTGCAAAACTTGAAAGGGTTCAGAAAAGATTTATAAGGATGTTGCCAGAGTTGGAGGATTTGAGCTATAGGGAGAGGTTGAATAGGCTAGGACTATTTTCCCTAGTGCATTGGAGGCTGAGGGGTGACCATATAGAGGTTTATAAAATCATGAGGGGCATGGATATGATAAATAGACAAAGTCTTTTCCCTGAGGTGGAGGAGTCCAGAACTAGAGGGCGTAGGTTTAGGATGAGAGGGGAAAGATATAAAAGAGATCTTAGGGGCAACTTTTTCATACAGAGAGTGGTACGTGTATGGAATGAGCTGCCAGAGGAAGTGGTCGAGGCTAGTACTGTTGCAACATTTAAAAGGCATCTAGATGGGTATGTGAATAGGAAGGGTTTGGAGGGATATGGGCCAGGTGCTGGCAGGTGGGACTAGATTGGGTTGGGATATCTGGTCAGCATGGACGGGTTTCCGTGCTGTATATCTCCATGACTATATGATTCTAATACACTTTGCTGCCATTGTGTCCTTGCTCTGGTCCTGAACAAAATCAGTTATATCAGACCTCAGTGATTTGGCATTGAAATCCATGCTATACTTATCTTACAGTAGCAACTAAACATGCTAGAAAATGTTAACAATGGTGCATCTAGGTATAAGTGTGATAATTACTCCCAAACTGCAACTCTAGCTCTGAAATTTGATTTTATAAATATAGAGTCCCATTCCTTCAACATTTAACTGTTGGAGGCTTTTTTTCACATTTTTATTTGTCTGTTTTTTTACTTGTCACATGCTGTCTTTTCAATCATTCAATGATTTTCTGGAAATGCTGTTGTCCATGAATTACTAAGTTAAGGGCTTTAAGTCCACTTCTAGGACTTGAGCACAAAATTTAAGTTAACATTCTCAGTGGACCACTAAGGAAACACTGCATTCTCAAGGGTGCAGAGGGATTTTAAACAAAGGTCCTGTCCATCCTCTTAAATCAGCATAAAAGATTGCATGGCACTGTTTTGGAAGAGAAGGTGAATGTTCTGACCAATGTTTATCCCTCAATCAACTATTTAACCATCATCACTTTGCTGTTTGTGGGAGCTTGATGTACACAAATTAGTTGTTACATTTCTTTCATTACAATAGTAACTACTTCAAATGGTATTTCATTCATTCTACAGCATTTGGAGATGTCCAGTGATCCTGAATGGCAGTGTAGCAATGCACGTCTATTTCTAAAATTTATTTTGCTTTCCATGTATAACTTTAAATTATTTTACTGAATTAAGGATTCTGATTTGCACAGGTAGAACGCTATACTGTGTGAAGTGCTGATTCTCAGATAAGACATTAAATCAAGACCCTGAATGTCCTATCAGCTGGGTATAAAACATCACATGGTTCCTTCATGAGCATAGAAGCTCCCCCCAGTGTCCTGACCAATGCTTACTCCACAACCAACATTGTTAAAACAGATTGGACCCCTTAAAACGGGGTTGCTCGGACCCGACGTAGTGCACCAGTTGGAGGATGCTCAGGTGTGCGGTGGGATCCCGTCCGCGCTCACCCCAGCCCGGACGGAATTTCACATTGGCCCCAAGGTCCCGTACTTCCCGCGGGAGCCTGTGCCCCACAACCTGAGCCGCCTCCGAAATTTTAATTTTTTCTCATTTAGGGATGTAACAAGGAAAGCCCTGTATAGACTGCTGCTGCACACCGTCCACCTCTTCTCCCTCATCCACTGTCCGGACACACCTTGGCGTGCCCATTTGCCACCGGGCGGTGGGGATCCCCAGTGGAGTCCTCCCCCTTTCTCTCGGGGATCTGGGGTGGAGTGTGCTGCACGCAGCAGTCCCCTGCAACCGCAGATTGCGGTGGTTCACGGACTCTCAGCCCAACTGCTTGTTCTGTGGCGCTGTGGAGTCCGTGGACCATGTATATATTGGGTGTGGGCGTTTGCACTCCCTTTTTGATTTTCTTAAAAACCTTCTCCTCTGTTTTTGGCTGCACTTCAGTCCCACGCTCCTGATCTTTGGGCACTCGGTACGGAGGAAGGAGGGCAGGTCTGAAGACCTCCTCGTGGGTCTGCTCCTGGGCCTGGCCAAACTGGCCATCAACAGGTCCAGGCAGCGGGCCGTGGAGGGGGTCGTTAGGGCCGACTGCCTGCCCCTCTTCCGCGGTTACGTTAGAGCCCGGGTGTCCTTGGAGAAGGAGCACGCGGTGTCGACCAACACCCTGGAGTTGTTCAGGGAGAGGTGGGCGCCGCAGGGAGTGGAGTGCATCATTTCTCCCTCCAACTCTATTTTGATTTAGTCCCTACCTTCCCCTTCACTGTTTTGATCACACAGCACTGCCCTTTGATGTGAAGGGCAGTGTTTGTCACTGGCCACCCGGGTGTTTTCCTATCTTCCTGGTGGTGGAAATTGAATAAAAAATTCATGCACTTTGTGTCTTTCACTGTGTTTCACACGTATACACACACACCATGGGTGCTGGGGATAAAATAAGCACTACCGCACTTCGGTGGTAGTGTGGGGGTTTAATTAAAAAAGAAAATAAAGAAGAAAAAAAAGAAAAAATAAACAACAGTTTTACACAACACTAAAAAAAAATTAAAACAGATTGGAGACTTTGGTGCGTTATAAACTGGCTAACCTGCTTCCTACATTACCACAATGATTACATTTCAGCAAGTACTTCATTGGCAGTAAAGTGTTTTGAGACATCCTGAGGTCTTGAAAGGGATTTACTTTTTTCATTCTTTCACAGGATCCGCTGTTGCTGATTAAACCAGCATTTGTCATCCATCACTAATTGAGCTGGAGAACGTTGTGGCAAACGGTCATTTCTCAAACTGCTGCAGACCATGTGGTGTAGGTACTCCCACAGTATCATTCGGGAGAGAGTTCTAGGATTGTTGCCCAGCTGCAGTGAAGGATTAATGACATATTTCCAAGTCAGGATTGTGTGCGGCTTGCAAGGGATCTTGCTGTTGATGGTGTTTCCATGTACCTGTTGCCCTTGTCCTTCAAGGCAATAAGGGTTACAGGTTTCAAAGGTACTGTCGAAGGAGCTATTGCATGACAACTTGATGAGATGCTGTAGTACATCTTGGAAATTGTACACACTGCTGCCATTTTGTGTCAGTGTGGAGGAGTGAGTATTTAAATAGGTGGATGGAGTGCTGCACAAGCTCGCTGCCTTGTACTGGTTTATGTCAAGCTTTGTGAATGTTGTTGGAGGTGCTGTCATCCAGGCAAATGGAGAGTAATCCAGAAGGCAGTTAAGGCTGGGTCTTTAAATTTTTTCAAAGCTGAATTAGGGAGATTTTTGATAGGCAAGGGAGTCAAGGATAATGGGATACAACTGGGAAAATGGACGTAAGACCACAAAAAGATTACTCTTATTTTTATCAAATGGTGGAGCAGAATTGAAGGGCCAAATGGCCTATTCCTTTCCCTATGTTCCCATGAATGTTTCTTGCCAGTTATCACCCCAAGTCTGGAGGTTGTCCACATATGGCTGCATATGGATACAGACTGCTTCAGTATCAGTAAGAATGTGTAAATGTATAAATGTCTTTCTTTCTTGATTAAAGAGCCCACATTTCCAAGCCTCAGGCTGAGTAATCAAAAGATTAATTGACAGCCTCTGATCTCACATACGGAGTATCAGAGATGGTTTCTGTTTGCACATTGAAATGCTGAAGAAGTGATAGGAGGCATTGCTCAGTGGCAGATTGAAGGGAGGTATTTACATCCTGCACACCTTGTTTGAGAGATGAGCAAATCAAGATACTTGTGCAATAGCAGGACATTTTGATGGAGATGAACTTCTAAACCAAGACTCCTCCTATTTGCACGTCCATAATATCACCTAATCCTGCCCCTTTTAAACTCACCTGTTTCTCAAATCTAAACCATGACTATGTTTCTTCAAGCCTCAACTTCTCTGACACTTTCCTGGCCAGATACTTAGTGCACATCATTCCACAACTCAAATTGATCGAAGTCAATATTGTTGGAATCCCATCATGCACCACCTCACTTCCACTTATCACCTCTGAACACCCATGATGCCCATTGATTCCAGGACTTGTAACACCTCAACTTTAAAATTCTCAGCATATTTTACAATTCTGAGGCTTTGCACCCTCTCTATTTCTTCAGGTAACATTCAGCCCTACAATTCTCCAAGATCACAGCTCTTTTCCAACTTAGACAGCTAGTGTTCTGCCATGGAGAGCTGTGTTGGAAGCTACCTGCTCTGAAGTATTCCAAAAAATTTCTGCATCACTACGTCTATTTCCTCCATAAAACTGCTCTTTAAAACATACCTCTTAGAATAACTTTTTTTTGTAAACTGCCCTAATACTCCTTGACATTGGTTTGGTGTCAATTTTTGTCTGATAATGCGTCTCTAAGGCATTCCTGGAACATTTAACCCTATTAATTTCATTCTATAAATCACACTTCTACCCTACTAAGTTGTCCATTTCCTATGTTGATAGGATTGAAAATACTAGAGCTTTTTTTTTTCTCTGCTGGATGACAGTTTCTAAGAGACAGGATGGAGGCAAGCAGGTCCATCCAGAATTGTGAAACAAATTGTCATTTGACATTCTGTTTTAAATAAAGCACTGAGCCCCTTTAAATCATTCCATGCTATGAAACATAAAGTAGTGCACATATCAAAAGAAATAAATTGAAGAGTGCTTGGATTTAGAATTTCAGAGGATTGCATATTTGTTCTCAAACATTTAGGAATTACATAACAACCATTAAACCACTTGTGGGAGTGTTACTGGTCCCCAAGGACATGGAATTATGGTAGTACTAATGCTTACATTGACATCTGCTGCCATGACGATCTTTACCTTCCCACCACAAAGCATGAAAAAACCCTTCCCAACAAGGTTAAGCAGAAGATATCGATTAGTCGCAGCAGATTCAAAGGAACAACTTCATTCTATAATTTAAGCCTAAGCAATCAGGTTGTGGATAGAATTCTGCCTTAGCTTTACTCTTGGCATTCTCTTTGATAACTGCATCATGACCATTCTCATTATCCTACAGACAAAACTTGCACAATGCAAGTGAGTTCAAGATGGTAAATTCATCAAAGAGTTTAGTTGATGACGTAAGCTTTGAATCTAGAACTTGAGTGGTTTGCAACCAGCAGGCACTGAATTTTTGAACCACTTGGATTTATTTAACCCGGATCCAGTCAAATGGCTGAGGAAACAAAAATTATGCTGTTACCTTTCTTGATGGGTGGGATTATTTTTTGTGCCTATTCATTACTAAAAATCGAAGCTTTTTTGACTTCTGAGGACCCAGTATCCACAGCAGACATTCCTAGATGCAAAGCAAACCTGCCTTGCCTCTTTCACGATTCTCAGTCCTGGTTAAAATATACGCTTCACATACTTGGATCAAATATTTTGGGAGGACTCTGAAATTTTACATCAGTTGGGAACTTTTAGAATGGAACTCAAAGTTGAGGCCTTTTTTTACCTTGAGAACCAACATGCACGGAGAGAAAATGTTCATTTCATCAGGACTAAACTCAAACCAAAGTCTAAAAAATCAGAAAAGAAAGCTTTGGTTTTTCAAAGCCATTTGCACGGACACTGGACATCTCAAAGGGCTTTCCAGCAAATGAAATTCTTTTGACGTATAATTCTGTAGCACTGAGGGATAAACTATAGCCAGGCACAGGAGATAATGTCCTTGCTTGTCTTCTGAATGGTACATTGGGATGTCTCACATCCACCTGACAGACCAGACAGGGCCTTGGTTTAATATTCCATCTGAAACACAGTACCACTGCAGTGCAGCAGTCTCTCAGTATTGTAACAGAATTAGATATCAGCCTTGATATCTGTGCACAATCCTGGACTGGGATTTAAAATCAGGCTCTTGTGTCTCAGAGGCAATTGTGTTACCAATGGAATCACCTCAAAACTGGAGATGCAAGATTGATGCTGACAAAAATAGGAGTAGGCTATTTAGACCCTCAATGCTGATCTGCAATCTAATTTCAATACCCACCTTACCTCAAATGCCTTAATATCATTATTTATCAAATATCTGTCAATCTCAATTGTAAAATTGACAATTGATCTCAAATCAATTCCCATTTGCTTCAAAGTTCTCTAACCTTTCTTTTGTGAAGACCGTGTTTCCTAATTTCATTCCTGAAAGGAAACCTTTTCTAGTACACTCTTCACAGTATTAGTTCAGAAAATGTCATGTATAATCTGGGGCTCGGAGCATAAATGTGATGTTTGACTGCTAATCTATAAGACACTGCTCAAGTGCTTCAAATTGGATTGCACACAATTGTAGGAGGTTGTAAAGTCCTCACGTCAGTTACAGAACATAAATTGCTTAGAAAAGACATGGTTGAGAAGGGATTTGGAAAGAGGTGTTCAAAAGTATGAACGCTTTGAATAGAGAGAAACGGTTTCTATTGTTGAAAAGTCAAGAACCAGCAGATATTAATTTATGATAATTGGTAAAAGAATCAATTGGCATTGTGAGGAAAGGTTTGCTTGTGCACTAAGTTTATAGGACTTAGAATGCTAGAGTGTGGTAGAGGCAGACTCAGTCTTGGTTTTCAAAAGAAAATTGCATAAGCACTGAGAGGGAAAATATTTGCAGGGCTACAGGTAAAGAGTCACATAGGTACAACTAGTTGAGTTACTCTGATGGAGAGCTGGCGCAGAAAGGATGAGGCAAATGGCCCCCTTCTGTACTGTAACCATTCTATTTTCTATTGTTAGGTTCTAAGTTCAAAAGTCTGCATTATGTTTGCAGCAATAACAGATCAAGATATCTAGAGAGTAAAAACTTTGCAGTAAGGGAGCAATTTTAGACAAAGTTAATTATCTTTCGGGATGAAAAACTCTACAGCGTAGTAAGTAACACCTTGCTTCTGAACCAGAAGCTCTGGGTTCAAGTCTCAGTTAAGGAATCATTGGCCATGGCAAGAACATTCATGAGGAGAAAGTGAGGACTGCAAACGCTGGAGATCAGAGCTGAAAAATGTGTTGCTGGAAAAAAGTCTCAGTTAAGGAATCATTGGCCATGGCAAGAACATTCATGAGGAGAAAGTGAGGACTGCAAACGCTGGAGATCAGAGCTGAAAAATGTGTTGCTGGAAAAGCGCAGCAGGTCAGGCAGCATCCAAGGAGCAGGAGAATCGACGTTTCGGGCATAAGCCCTTCTT